>NC_142347.1:40928758-41240591 GCF_054954075.1 Amborella trichopoda
CATCTCTCCTAGCAACCTGCAGTTTCAACATATAATACATTTCCTGTGTCAATAATATTTCGAGTAAGCTATCCGTGATTACATTTTGGAACAGACTCTGCATCTTCCCTTGCATATTCACATAAAAGATAACCTGTAATGGGAAAATAGAACCAAGAAACTATGGAAAACCCTAATCCAGTGTAGTCATCATCATCCAACAAAATGGGATGGAGAGTGTTGAATCCACCAGCCACTCCCTCCATCACCATCCATTTAATCCAATGCTTATGATGATGGTGGACCATGATGAGTATAACAGCGTTCACTGCATTTTGATAAAATTCCCTAGGGTACTGAAACTAATCAGTTAAATTGTCAAAATATATGCCAATCAAACATGAAATGACAAAAGGAAAACCGCAAGCTTACAAAAGAGAAATGTAGGTCAATTTATCCAGTCAAACAACATAGAAATAAGTTACAAAGAGAATACAAAACACAAGACACTGACAAAAAGCCAATAGTCAGCATCAACGAGAATTCAAATGATAAGAGTCGACTTAGAAAGCAATTACTTGCAAAAACATTTCATATTCAATCTTTAAGCTTAGATAGAAACCCAATCATTATTTTTTTTCCAAATACCTTCTCATTACGGTGTGAAACAGCTCGATCGTGCTTATTCGAGGCAACAGAAGCCAAATCATTTTGATCGACCCTTTCGGACTCCTTAATCTTCCTGGTATTACTCTCTTTGGACCTGTCCTTATACATCCTCTGACTCTCCGACTCATTTTGTGTGGTCGACTTCTCACGCCTGAAATTCCTTTCCTCATTAATTGGGTGGCTTTCTCGGGAATATGCAGATTCCTCACGACCCCTCCGCCTTGTAGAAGTGTCTTCCTCTATTCGATCCCTTATCTTGGGTTGTTGCTCACTATGTCGCCTTTTATCTTTAAGGTGATGATCTTTATCAGAGCCCATAGATTTAGATCCATCCTTGATAGCCCTCGAACCCCCAACCCAAGCTCTCTCCTCCATAGTACGATCGCTCCTTGCTGAGCCCCGTGCATCTTCTCTTTCTCTACTGAGCTGTGCTGATCTTCCCTCACTTTCTCCCCTATGGTGGTCTTCTCTCTCTCTCTGTCGCCAACTGCTATCCCTCTCCCTCTGACGGAAAGAGTGGTGATCTTCAGGCCTGTCTCGAGATCTAGCTCGATCTTCTCTTCTCCTATGGTCAAGGCTGTCATCTTTCTCTCTTTTCCTTCTACTTGCATCTTCCCGAACCCTATATATGTTATCTTCCTTGTCATCTCTCTCTCTCCTCTGAACCTCTTCATCCTTCCTCCTCTTTACACGTGGGTCATCCAAGGCATCATGCCTCACCAATGAGAAATCGTCACCTTCCCTCTGTCTTGAAACTTCTTTATCATGGTGAGCCCTCCAATCAAAATCATCTGCCCTTTTTCGAAGATGGTTCAGCTCATCTTTCTCACTCCTACTTGCCTCATGCCCCTTACCTCTGTGCTTAGAACCCATCTCCTCAACCCGATCCCGTCTCCTCAAATCCTCATCTTTCTCTCTCCTCCCACGTGTATCTTCCTCTCTCCATGGCCAAGACCCCATTCCATTTTCTCTCTCCTTCAGTCTATCGAACCCCTCATTCTTGCGAATGAAGTGAGGAACATCAAGAGCCCATTCACGAAGGGGGTAAGCACCATTACCAGCCCGGCGATACACGTCCTCTCTTCCTTTCATAGCGACACGTTTTCTATCAGCCTCATGCCGGCCATCTCGAACATAATCATCTTTCCTACGAAAACTAGACTCTTCCTCACCATGTCGCCTTTTCCCTTCGCCTAACTGCCTTACTCTTCCATCTTCGACCTCCTCTTCCTCCCCCACCTCATGCCTTTTTGGGTAGTCCTTGCTGCTTCCCGACCTTCCCCTGCTATTATCACTTCTTGAAGCCTTCAAATCATCAACGGGTTCTCGAAGAGACGGTAGTGGCTCAATCAGGGAACTCAATTTCTGTCTCTTACCAGGATGGACAGAAGAACCAATATCCTCATTGGCCTCATTCGGCATTTTCATGTCTGAAATGACTTCTTCACCTTCATCGGCTACCTGTTCAGGGAGCATATGCTCACTATCCATAGCATCACCTCTCTGGTCGACACTCTGTTCCCTTGCCACTTCATCTAAGGCAGGCCTTGGCACTTCCGAACTCCTTTTATATTCCATGCTATCAAATGATTTCTCTTTCTTCCTGTGATCTCGAATGGATTCATCGAGGATGGGAACATTTGGAGGCTCATTATTTATTGGAAGGTACCTCTCGTGTACTGTTGGTCCCTGCGACCAACCCCTGTAGATCCAGAAACAAATAATCAGTGTTTATAGAATCACAATATCCAAAAAGAACCTTTAACTCAACAACAAAAATTTATTTAAGGAAACCTGAAAAAAATGATTACGTCAAGAGTTGCATCTGGGAAATGATGTTCAAGCATATCACTAACAAAAAGGCAAGGGCTTAAAAGAAGAACCCAACAAGAATTACCGGTGTATCAAGGTTATAATATATAAAGAGTTTTTTTTTTTTGAATCAAACCCAGGAGCAGTTTTTTTTGGGCAATTATTGAGATATTGAGAACATATGCTCAAATGTTCCTTTCCCCATGAATATTTGAGGGAAAATTAAGGAAAAAATAGATTTCAAAAAAATAAAAGGAAAGGAGAAATAAAAGCAATTTTCCTTACTTTCTCCAAAGAAAAAAAAAACCTATGACAATAATTTCAGTGTGAAGATATATCGACACAATGTAAAATTTAATTTATCTTAAAACAGCTGGAAATTCAATAAACTATCCTTATAATCAGCTCATACTCCAAACTCCAAAGTGTAGACTTTGGCTACCTGAATAGCCCTTCTACAAAGTGATCAATTTCCTAAGGTTGTAGGCAATGTTCGAAAATTCGCCCGCCTAGGCGGTCACCTAGGCAGAAAATTTTCAAAAACGCCTAGGCGCTAGTTAGGCGGGCCTATTAGGCATCCTACGTCTAGTCGCCCGCCTACGGGCGCAAGGCACTGCCTAGGTGCTACAGTCTAGGAGGCCGCCTAGGCGCCGCCTCATGACAATTTGTCAAATGGCGGAAAAGACCCTCGGCGAGAGTCGAAATTTGTCACCAAAACAAAAACCGAGGCCTTTTAGAGAGAGAAAAACTCCCCAAAAACCTCTCTTTTGTGATTTATCGAAAGATCGATAAATTTTTTATTTTTTTCAATTTCTTCCCAAAACAAAGGCAATAGTTCATAGGCGTTTTTGGAGCTTCTAGTAGTCGATTTTGAAGACTTCTGGCGACCCAATAGACAAGGTTTGCACCGACATCGATTTCATTTTGATATTTTTAAAGTATTATCATATTAATTGAAAGATTGAATTTTTTAGTGATTTAATTTTTCCTCATTTAGACGATGAAATTGGGTTTGTGAATAGGCATAAACTTTGGATGCAATTGAAATTTTGTGAATATTTGATATCCAAAACCAAATCTTATGGATATTAATTAATAAATAAATAATAATTATAATACAACTTTCATCTTAATTAATAGCCCACCCGGGCGGACACCTGGCTGCCTAGGCAGCCAGGACCCCAAAACGTCTAGGCAAGCGCCTACACCTTTTTGAACATTGGTTGTAGGCTTGTAAACTCTCTTACATCCTAAATGTGACGACCACATTGATACAATCATGATTGTACTTTGGTGTTGATAATCATCCCTGCATGATTCCTCCAGCTATCATAATTTTCAGCTTTCTTTTTAAGAAGGTTCATAAGCTAATAACCTAATAATGGTAACTGAACCAATGAAGTGTTGACAGAGATCATCTAGTGGAGGGTATTAATTCCTGGGTTCTGGTGTTTAGCAAAGCTCTTGATATAATAGGCGTTAGAGGAGTCAAATTTCAAGTTTGTGAATCGGATTCATCTCAGCCCAAGAAAAGGATTGAGACACCACAGGGCTTAGAAATTTATCAAGAATCAGCAGGGTTGACTTAATTTGCTCAGGATGTTCCTTTGGGATATAACACAACAGTATCTGTAGTGTAGGATATTTACATTTTGGGAGTTTGAAACCCCCTGTATGTTCACCAGTGTATCAAAGACATTAATAAAGACCCCAACAATGTAACAGTTCAGCTAACTAACTCTGGGAGTTCTCACCCAAGTTGGAAGTATAGAACTTGTTAAGCTTTTAATTATAGAATTCGTTGAGATATTTTCTCACTATCTCCATTAATCTGTGCATGCAGGATAGCCAAGCGCGCAATCCATTCTAATGCGGTTCAGTCGCCAATCCTACAAGTTTGAACCATTGTAATTAAAAAAATAAAAAGGAGGGGTAGCTAGGTTTTCTGGTTGAACTGGTCAGCTTAACTAGTGTAATCAGTATGTATTCTAAGAAAATAGATTTTATGATAAAATGGACAGATTTTTATCCTTGTTCGCAGTACAATCGGTTCAGCCAAGCAACACAGTCCATTTTTGGAACATTTCTTCCCTTATAATTTCTTCTATAAATACAAGGGTCATAGAAATAGAAATGGAAAAAGCTCAGAACCTATGTGGGTGTGAGATGCAACTAACAGAAAAAAAATTATGTTTCTTGTTCCAAATCAATAGCTAGAAATAGATATCAGGCTTGAACATCAACAAAACCAAGACATTAGCATGAAATAGATTTTACCTGCCTCCATGAGGTGCCCCAAGAAGACCCATTGGATATATGGGTGCCCTAACTTTAGAACCAGGATGATACTGGAGAGGTGCCTCAGGAGGAAAAGGTAAAATCCCATCTCCTTCACGCACGGTATTGTGAACAGGTCCCAGAATGGGACCTCTTCTATTGGGAACCATTTCCCGCTTCCTGCCATCATACGATTGAGGAAACTGCTCTATGCTGTCGGCATCAACTTGTTTACTATCTTCTTCAACTTCCTGGCCTTCATTTCTGAGACCCTCTGATTCATGGCCATTATCTGCTTGCTCGGCAGCATCATTAGAGGGAACAGAATCATCTTCAGGAGTACCTTGAGGGATAATCTGCTCAAAACAATAACATCAGGGAGAACACACTAAAACATTGTCATCAAAACAAATGGGTATAAAGTTATATACTATACTTCACCTCGATGATGGAATCAGGTTCACGAAATCTTGGCGGTCTGGTATCAATAGACGGAAGGCGTTCACCATAGCCACCTTCAACCTGTATCGCTCTCCCTGTAGGCTGGGTACGAAGCATGAAATATTGTCAAATCCATGAAATTCTAATAAGTAATAAACTAATGATATAGAGGAAACTATGCTAGTCTCATGGACTATAGAAAACCAAATTCCATTGGCTCATGCACATATAAGGCAATGATGGATGATGATGCAGATAGCATGCAGGCACACCATGGGGATCATGTCCTTTATTGGTGGGTACCATTCTCAAAATCATCATCCATGATTTCATCACATAGTGATTACCCAATCAATCAAGGTTTTCAATAGTCCTTTGCATGAGCCTTCCCATGGTTGAGAAAACCACAACTCCGAGTAAACATCTTTTGTGTGTGTGTGTGTGTGTTGGTGTGTGTGTATTGGTTAGAGGGATGAAGTATCAAATAGTGGCTTTTCAATGGATCAAGGCTTACACACCCTGGTATATATTTGATATGGAATGGCGTACCCTATATAGTCAAAATCACCTGACATTGTGAAGTACTAGCGCTTTCGAAATTTATATGGCCATTATATATCAGTGCGACAGCCAACATAACATACTCTTCAAATTTGGAAAAAGCAGACAATATTATCTCCGTTCTATCTGTTTTTCTTTCAAAAAACCAAGCATCCTATATGCTCTTTTGAACATGTTCATTGATAAAAAAAAGCACCACCATTATATCCATTATATCCAATTTGCTGAAAATTAAACCTTTACATTTTAAAAAACAAATAATATTTTATTTGCCCATTTTAAACCCCAGTATATTGGCTGCTACAGCATCAGTTTGAGCCTCCACAACTACAAAACTATTAATAGTTTCACAAAAGAGACAAAAATTTCACCAGAAGTTTGTGGAAGAAACAAAAGTATAGGGGAAGTGCGAATTATGAAACATGGCCTTACTATCTGAGGACGAACCCGTGTAGATCCCCTAACAAGACCAGCTGCATCGGATGATCCAATATCAGTCTTATTAATATGCTGATTATCCATGGAAGGATCATGGAGACCCGCCGCTGCTGCTAGTTCTGGAGGTAGATCTGGATCATAATCCTAAAACACAATCCAGGAAACCAAATCACAAAAACTTAAGGAAGCCCAATCAGCTAATTGCCCATAAACAGAACCATAAACTTTCCTACCTGCTCAGACCGTCCACTTTCATAAACACGAATCTTGCTCTGCATGGTGGCTTCCAAACGTAATTGTTCCTGCACAATAGAAAGGATGAGCCCCTACAACAGTAGCAAGTGAGGAGCTTAGCTGCTAAATACTGTAAACTTACTTCCCCAGGCAAAAAAACTACTTCAGAGGAATTTCTCTATCTGAAATTTTAGGATCTGCTTTATCATCACCAGATCAGTATTTTCAGGAAAAATATTAGATTTTGCATTTCTAAACACTTAGATCTGGCTGTTCAAATTTGGACGGTCTCCGTTAAATCTTAGGACATTATTCTTTTCAGACACATATAGAGTGCATATCGGGCAATATGAATCTTTCTTTTTCTATTTCTTTTTCCTTTTTTTTTTTCCTTTTTCAGGGCCGGTTTCTGGGTTGAGTAGGTTGCATCCCCAAAATATGAGGTCCTAAAAATACTCTGAGATAGGGTTTTACATGAGAGAGTGAATGCAAGGTATGTTCCAGCAATAGCATATAAACTTTTAGATTTAGTAAGACCCATGTTGCAAAATAATATGCTATACTAAATGACAAAGAATCAGTTAATTCCATGCAATCACGATTTCTAGCTTTAGGAGCCCTCGTGTTAGAGGATATACTTCCACTATTGGAAAACAACTGCTTATTACCAATTGTTTGCAGTACTCCTTCCAAGTGTCCTCGTCCAGACCAAAGTTGAAAAAGTCAGACGTATCCACACCAGGTTGCCTCCACGGTTTCTCCTCAAAGGCATCAATGTCAATATCAAATACTGTCCTGGAAAAAGGGAAAAACAGAAACCGGATGTGGATAGCTATAATCATAAATTCAAACTCAAGGATTAAAAAATTCAAACTCAAGGATTAAAAAGCATTCTGCAAGTGTATTATAGCTAAAAGGGAACCTTACACATAGTTTCCAGCTTCCACCATAGAGCTTATAGGTATTAACTTAAAAAGAGCACTTAAATTGTACTTCCAAATGTGAAACATCCACACGTCTCTTCAAGGAATGGACAAAGAAAATATCAGCACTAATATGACTTCTAAGAAAGAAATTAAAGAACTTACCTTTTTTAATTAATGTTATGGAATCAAGGGAACTTATCAATAAAGCAAAAAAAAAACAAAAAAAGAGAGTAAACTTAATTTCCAGAAAACCCTTCACAAACCCTAAGCCATCCAATCTTCTCAAACCTGGGGTTTGGTCCCAAGTGAAGATCTTGGATTAAGGCCAGCATTTCCAAACCTTCCTTCTCTATCATTAAATAATGAATCCCCTGTCGGTTTCTTCCCATCTTCTAGGGGCTTAAGACATGGAGACCCCCTCTCCCCTTTTTTGATCACTTTCATAGGTGCACTTTTTTCTAGATCCATTAATAGGATGATTGATCAAGGCCTCATCTCGGGATTCCAGACATCTAGAGATGGCCCGGTCATTTCCCAACTCCTCTATGCCGACAACACCTTAATCTTCTGTGGGGCTGAACCCTTACAGCTGAAATCTTCTGTGGCCCAATCATTCACCACCTCTCTATGCCAACAACACCTTAATCTTCTGTGGGGCTGAACCCTCACAGCTGGATAATCTCTGGCTCTTCCTTGGATGTTTGAGATTTCCACAGGGATGAAGGTCAACATGTCCAAAACAAAAATATTGGGAGTGCAGGTCCACGAACCAGGAATTGCATTCCTTGCTGAACACTTAGGGTTTGCCATTGGTCACCTTCCCTCCTCTTACTTGGGTCTCCCCTTGTGCCTAGGTAAAGTTGGAAAACACCATTGGGGCAACGTTATTGAGAAGTTTTCTTGGAAGCTAGCCAACTGGAAGGGTAGATTCCTGTCCCTTGGTGGAAGGATTACCCTTATTAAAGCAACCTTGGCCAATATCCCTATTTACCAGATGTCTCTCTCTCTTTTAGGTTCCTGTGTCCATTGCCAAACATCTTGAGAAACTCGTGAGGATTTCCTTTGGAATGGGTACTCTGAGGGCCATAAATTCCATTTAGATGCTTGGGAGAAGATTTGTTCCCCCAAAAAGTTGGTGGCGTTGGTATAAGGAAGATCAATCTCATGAACTCTATCTTATTGAGCAAATGGTGGTGGAGGTTCACTTCCCCACACCCTCTCCGCTAGAAACAAGTTATCGTGGCTAAATATGGCATTGGGGACAACCGATAGCTGCTTTGTTCCCCTCTGCACCATGCCTCTGTCTCCTCAACCAAATCTGCCTTCAGAACTCTTATAAGATTCAAGACAGGGAATAGGCTTAGGGTTAGATTCTGGAAGGACCTCTGGCTCTGTGATCAACCCCTCGAGCAACTTTTCCTTTCTCTCTTTCTCTTAGTCGTAGACCAAGATGCCTCAGTTGCTCGTTATTCGTAACGTAGGCTCTCACCCTTGGTTTGGACCCCTATTTTTAGGAGAAATCGTAATGAGTCCGAAATCGGCACTTTCAACTCCCTTCTTCTGATGCTAACTCCTTTCTTCTCTCCCCGTTTTGAGAAGACTCGATCATATGGGCCCCCAATCCACTGGGGGCTTTCAGTGTTTCCTCATTCTACT
Organism: Amborella trichopoda; assembly: GCF_054954075.1. NCBI lineage: Eukaryota > Viridiplantae > Streptophyta > Magnoliopsida > Amborellales > Amborellaceae > Amborella > Amborella trichopoda. The sequence goes on from NC_142347.1 coordinate 40,937,752, forward strand.
CCTCACTACTTCCCACTTTGGACCCTTCCCCCTCTCCTAAACAAGCTCTGGTCTATACCCGCCCCCCTCAAAGTCCAAGCACTCACTTGAATCCTCCTTCAAGGTAAGGTCCTAACTTTAGACCAACTTCAGAGGCGTGGTCTCTCCTTTCCCAATCGATGCATTTTGTGCCTTCAAGAAGAAGAAACTATCCCCCATCTCTTCCTCCATTGAGGGATGTCTTCCTCCCTATGGTCTTCCTTCCTCCAACTCTTCGGTCCTCAATGGGTCACCCCTGCCTCCATTCCATAACTCTTTTCAACTTTGTTTTCCCCTCCTTTCCCTGACAAGGGTCGAAAATTGTGGTGTATTTCAGTAATGGCTCTCTTATAGTCCATTTCGTTAGAAAGGAATGCAAGGACCTTCCCTGGCTCTGCTAGACACCAATCTCCCCCTTTTGACTCCATCTTAGTTTTGATTTCTTTCTAGGCAAATAATTTACCTGACTACACCTCCATCCCCGTAACACATTTCCGTGCCAATTGGAACTGTCTTCTTACCCTTGCCCCTCCCTTACCTCAGCATAGGGCTGAGCAGAATCCTCCTCCCCGGGTGTCCTCAAGATTAATTCAGATGGTTCCTCTCTAGGAAACCCTGGCCCCCCAGGCTTTGGTGGCACCTTGGCCAACTCTAAAGGTGTCTTCCTTTCGGGCCCTTCAGAGTTTTAGTTTCTACCACAGCTGAGGGCCTTGCTTTGCTCGAAGGCCTTCAGAGGGCCTCTCAAGTTGCCACACAATTCATTGGTGTGCAGGTCAAGGCCGACTCCAGCAACATTATCCTTTGGCCATCTAATCTCAAACAGGCCCCCCTGGCACCTCTCATCCATCTTTGACCAAATAGCATTTATGTGCAGATCTCTACCACCTGTCTCCTTCAGACATATCCTCTGCGACACCAACTCAACGGCAGATTGCCTTCACAAAGGAAGGAGCCCTAAGTACTCTTGGTACAAATTTGAATTTTGTTTAACACCTTCCCCCCCTCACCCCTTTCTTTTACCTTCTTTTTTTCTACAGTAAATTCTGCTTTCTTAGTATTCTCCTATCTACCTTTCTTTTTTCCCAACCAAAAAATAAGTAAAAAAATAAAAAAAGGAGAAAAAAAAAAGACAGAACAAAAAAAAGGTATATTTATAGATTTCTCATTCTGTTTGCATTCCCCTCTTCTTTCTGCGTACTCGACCTTTTTACTTTCTCTACCCTTTCCTCTCACTTCTCCCTCTTATTCGCTCCTTCCAGAGCTTTTAGCTTCCTTCATTCCCCTCGCCCGCTACTCAGTGAGCTTTCCGTCTTCTCCTCTTCATCTCTTCCTCTTTAGTCAATCTTCTTTCCTTCTTGGCTTTATTCCTCTCTCTCTCTATCTATCTCTGCTTTCTCTCTATTTCTATCTCCCATGCAGGTCTTCTTCGTGTCTGCCCTTTTCCTTGCAAACAGTTTACTTCCTAAAGAGTGGTAAGCTAGTATCTGGTTCAAAGTACTGGAAGGTGGCTTAATCATCACAGGCCTTGGAGGTCGGAGTTTTGTCATGAGCCCTCCTACCTTGTTTCTGCTACTCTCTTGGTCATATTCATCACCTTCCCTCTCTCCTTCTTAACCCTCTCTCTTCCTCTCCCTCTCTCTATTGCCCTCTCTCTTTCTAGCCCTCTATCTCTTTTTATTTTAATCCCCATCCTTTTTCTATTCCATTCCCATCCCTCTATCGCTTACCTCTCCTCTCTTGGTATTGTGCACCCTTAGACTTTGCATCCGCAAGCTGCTCAATACTTGCCACCCACATCACAAGAAGACTTCCTTCCTCCCCATCGTATTGTCAATTCAGATTTTGGCTTTCTGTTTTTGTTTTTGCTTTTGTTTTTGTTTTGCTGGACACTTTCTGCTCTACCTATCCTTTTTGTACTCGGAGCACCCATCTTGTGGAATGAAATTTATCACATCTTATGGTTTTTGTATTTTTACTATTATTTTATAAATATAAAGTTAACCTTTTCTCAAAAAACAAAAGGGGGAGGGGAGGGGGATGTCCACTTAAAAATGACAACTTTTATTAAACCTTCACAAATTCTGAGCACAATAATTGCAGGAAATTTCCTCTAAACCACCAGAAGTTTTCTTATTGTTAGAATGCAAAGAAACAAGCATCATGTAAAACTAATCCAGCTGCTGAAGTAATATAACTAAAACTTCGTGTGCCTTTATGATGTTCCAACATCCAACATTTTTCAAATCTACAAAACAAGTTCCTCAAATGCCATGGAATCCCATTGACAAATGAATCAAAGATGAACTTTCACCTTGAAAACAAACTTCAACACTGACTTAGAAAATCGCTAACTAATGCAGAAATCTCAAAAAACAAATAGCAAGGCTTCAAAGAAAGGCACATCCTCGTAGGGCTTTTAGCAATCTAAGTACCCCCCAATCAGAAAAGAACAAAATCCATTCCAAGCAGTCATACATATATAGAACCCAAATTGCATGCTCCATCAACTATGCGTGAATTAGTCTCAAACATGGGAAGACAACAACCTTCACTGACACCCATGCCAACTCAGATATGTGGTACTGATAACCATGTACAAACATGTGTGCACACGCGCACACGTACACACACATATACGGGGAGAGAGCGAGAGAGAGAGAGAGAGAGGCTCTAAATGGTTGGAAAAGAAACTATATGGTTTCCTCTCTCTCTCTCTCTCTCTCTCTCTCTCTCTCTCTCTCTCTCTCTCTCTCCTCTTTTTTTTTGGTTTTCTTTTTTTTTTGTTTTCTTTTTGTTTTTGCTTCTGGTCCCTGTAAGTAATCGAGATGTATATACCTTCATAAACTGAATATGGGTAAAATACAATGTCGAGTTACATCACATATAGCGGAGGACCATAGTTCCCAGAAACTATATGCTACTAGAAATTGTCCTGAATAAATTCTATCAAATCGACCATTACATTAGATGATTCGACCTACATCTATCATCATTGGCATTTTTTTATGCCGTGCATGTCCTTCATTTAATAAAATGGTAAAAAAAAGAAGTCAAAACAATAGTTTTCTATTAAATACACAATAAGGATGCCGCATAAATGCAAACATAACCACAAAATTCTCAAATATCCCGGTGACATTTTAGGATATCATGATGCAAAAATCCCCATATCTAAGATTCCCCGCATGATTAAAAGAATAAAACTTGAGAAAAAGTACATCAAAATGTCATTTAGTTTACATGAAAACTTTGAGCTTACTTGTGAGATGGAAGAGTGAACTCCATGCCATTGAAACCACGCATTGCTGAATTATTGGCCCAAGTTTGCAAGCCATATCCTGCATGAAAGCCTTTCTGCATATTAGGGACAATCTTGCCACCCATTGGCCTCCAATCACCTCTCCCACGACCAGACATGGGGCCCATGGGAGCAAGAGGGCGGACTTGACCAGGGACACTAGGAACATTATTAACAACACCTCCAGTTGCAGTTGCAGCACCAGGCCTCACATACTGCATGAAAACAAATAAATCTTCAGATATTTCATTAATAGAGGGGGGAAGAAAAGAATGAAATGTAATAGAACAATCAAATAGGAACTAACAACGAGCTTTATGCACATCATAACTGTATTTAGCTACAAGTCAGAGTAACAAACACTTAAGATATCTATTAATGTTTATCATAATTACTTTTGAGTGGATTTTTAATGAGATGGAAAGGCAAAATATGTAAATTCATGAGAAAAACAATGTAAAACTCAAATATTATGCACATTTAAGTAGATTTTAATGGCATGCAAAAAAACAAAAAATACAGTTATCAAAGAAAGGGGGAGTGAAGTTCAACATGGTCCTCCCAAATTGTTTACAAAACTCTGGGTTCAAAAAGAGTTTCGAGAGCAAAATAAAACCATATTCTTCAACCCTCGTAGTGCAATGGCCATTACATGGAGTTCAGAACTCAGACCGATAGCCAATAGACGTTGTCATCATTATCACCTCCACCACAACCAATTAGTCTATATGACATTTGGCAAACCCAACGATACAAAAATGCATCTGGCTTGTTACTTACATCCTTCAGAACCTTTGCATAGAACTCAATATTGTAGATAGAAATTAGAAATTTAAAACAAAATCAATGGACACATCAGACACATGAACTTGATAACACTTCCTTTCCCAACCATAGAAAGAAGCGTCCGTGTCAAGCTACCAACTAAGAGATGGCCCTCGACTTAAATTAATAATAGTCTTGTGCCATCAGATTCTCTCTCTGTGATAGCTGTAAATTTGTAACAGTGCACCTTCCCTTACACATGAGGCTCTTCGGGAGTATGCAAATACCATACTTGGTAAGTCCTAAATAACTAACACAGCATCAGATTACGTTTGAAACAAAAACTTTTATTGTCAAATTCACTATGAATAGATTAAAAAATTTGCAAGAGTATAGAAAACATCAGCTTGTCTTATGTGTCTTCTTAAGACTCCCCAATTTTTAACCTCAGGAAGCTTACATGTTCTAAGGTTCAGGCATGTCCCAAGTCTTAAAAAAGAGCTTCTAAACATTTAGACCATCACGTGCAGCTTCAAAGGAATCATTTTTAAGGAGACTTCTCCATTTCAACTACCATGTAAGGTTTGCAAGGCGCATCCTCCAATCAATACCTAGCAAAAAAAAATGATACTCCTTCAAAAGAAAACAGAGCCAATAAGGCCAAAGGTGTCTTCAAATGCCATATCGACAGCTACCACCTTCAACCCCAATACAAATGCTTTAGTGGAAAAAACCACCTTCTCCAGGAAAACAATTCGAAGATATGATTACATCTGTAAGTTATTTGAGCCACTCGATCCTTTCAAAATCATGAAGCTTCCTATTCAGTTTAATGATATCATTAACTGTCAAATATGGGAGTGTAGATTTCAACCTCAGTGACCCATTTGTAAAACAATTAAAACCCGGGTACAGGAAAAAGATGGAAAAATGCTTTTTGAATAAAATTGAGACTACGAGACATCAATTATCTTGCTTCTGGCTAAGTTACATTTCCATCAGTGCAGAGGATCACATATTAACCACTTTTTCCTGTTCATTGTTCCAATGGCTCTTTTTTCAACATTCAGAGCTCTGATAAATCAAATTCTCAACTAATTCTCTTCCAAAATGCAAAGAACCTGATACAGAGTATATCGTAAAAGACTCACAAAACAGTATAAGGAAAAAGGCCAAAAACTATGCTACAAAGGTTACAGCATAGGGAAATCAAGTGGGAAAACTATTTGTTTCCACTATAAATTGATTAAATACATAGTTACAGTTAGAATCGACACCCAACACAGCTCATATAATCTCCAATACAAAAGAGGAATCTTCAGAACTAAAAACTAACAAAATTCAGGAAAATTCACAAGCTCTCAAATATTACAGTAATAAAAAAACGAAATACCACCCCTGGAAAATGAACCACGCATCAGAAACCACATAAAAATGGAACATTTTCACTGAATGGTCAAGAACACGAAGAAAATTTCGACCTTGAACTGTGAATGATGCATGTGATACCCATGGCCTCCAAATCCAACCCTTGCCACAACTCCTGCATTAACCTTTGCAACTTGGCCTCTATCATCAACCGCACCTGGTTTGTCTCCATCAGTTGCAATCTGAGATGGATCCTCAACCCAATCTTGATCTTCAACCACCTGAGCATGGGGATCTCCACCTGCGACAATGACAAAGTCATCCCCATCATCATCATCATCCTCATCATCATCATCAACATTATCACCATGACCATCATCATCTCTCCTCTCAAGAGCTGAAGGGCCTGGTCCAAGGATATCGTGCCCTTCATTAAGAACAATTTTCAGATCATCCTCGCTATCGCTATCCCACTCTTCCTCCCCCTTCTCCTGTTGTACCCTCGTTTCAGAGCTTGGGAACAATTCTGCCTTAAAGGGTCCAGCTGATAACCCAGGAATCAAACCAGGAATCTGCTCAGAGCCCATAAGATCGATCCCATCACTCGAGCCCTTGGTATCACAGCCTGCGTCACCACCACGATCATCATGCCATCCATCAGTTTCAGGCCCAACCTGGGGTGCTGGTTTCTCTAGGGTTTCCGGTTCTCTCTCATCTGTGGCTTCATTTTTGGTGCCACTTCCTCGGATTTTGGGACTGATTAGGGTTTCATAGAGGATTTCTTCATCATTTTGATGAGGAAGCAAAGAGAGAGAAATAGGGTTTAGAGAGGAAGATAAAAGAGGAGGGTTTGAAGAAGAAGAGGTGAGGACGTCGGTGTAGAGGTCGCCGAACTCATCTTCTTCTTCCATGGAGAAGAGGAGAGAGAAACAAGGGCATCAGAAGCCTCTCCTCAGAAGAATACAGATGGTTAGAGAGAGAGTATGGGATGAAGCTGGAGGCTAGAGAGAGAGACTGTATAATCTTCGCCGAGGTTCACAGGCTCAATAGCGTGTGAAGGGTTTTAGAGAGAGAAAGCATGTGTCATAGATGCGAAATGGCAGAGGAAATACATGCGTGAGAAAACCCCCAATCTCTCTCTCTCTTCGTCCTTCTCTTCCACTAGAAAGTATGGTTATGGGCCGAACTTTGGTACGGCAGCGAAGACTAAACTCCGTCTCTCAAGGGAACCCTTCTCTCTCTCTCTCTCTGAGAACCCCAAATCTCTCTCTCGCTCTCTCGGAACTCAATGCCTTTCTCTCTCCAGATCTTCATCTGTCTCAGGTACGCGTAAAATTCATTTTCGTGTGGGTTAAGTTTGGCAATAGAAATATCCATAGAGCAAGCCTTCTACCATTTCTTTACAACCAATGGTTTAAAAAACGGATCGGTGACCCGGATCGGGTTTCCAAAAAATCGATCCGGATCAACGAATCGACGATCCGGATGAAGAATCTGGTGAATCGGTCAGAATAAAGCTTAAAAAAAATTCGAAAAAATTATTAAAATTCATTATAAATATTGTTTTTTAAGAATTCAATAAAAAATGAGGGTACTCCATTAAGAATTTTCATGTTTTTGAATAAATATGCGAATATTGATATGTTCTTTCCCTGCATGAACCGCCATTCAGCATTTAATTTACAGCATTTCGTGCTCATCTCTACACTGTTGCTGTTGGGACTCGATATGTGAATAATATGGCTGGGATAGGGTGGCCTCAGAATCATCATCTCTCTCATTTTCTCTTTGAATAATATAGATTAAAAAAAAAAATAACAAATTTTTAAAAAAATCGATCATGGATTAAAAAAAAAATTACAAATTTTCAAAAAATTCCATCATGGATTACAAAAAAAAATTCGATCATGAATTAAAAAAAAAAAAAATCACAAATTTTCAAAAAATTCAATCATGGATTACATAAAATTCGATCATGGATTACATAAAATTCGATCATGGATTACATAAAATTCGATCATGGATTACAAAAAAAAACAAACAATTCAATCGTGGATTACAAAAAAAGAAAAAAACAGTTCGATCATGGATTACAAAAAATTCAATCATGGATTACAAAAAACTCTATCATGGGTTACAAAAAAAGCAAAAAACAAAAAATTCAATCATGGATTACAAAAAAAAAACAAACATTTCGATCATGTATTACAAAACATTCGATCATGGATTACAAAAAATTCTATCATGGGTTACAAAAAAAAAAAAAAAAACAAAAAAATCGATCATGGATTACAAGAAAAGAAAACAAACATTTCGATCATGGGTTACAAAAAATTCTATTATGGGTTACAAAAAACCAAAAAATTCGATCATGGATTACAAAAAAAAAAAAACAATTCGATCATGGATTACAAAAAAATCGATCAAGTATTACAAAAAAATCTATCATGGATTGCAAAAACAAAAAAAAAAAAAAAAAAAATTCCGTACGGACTCGCCGATTCACTGTTCGGACTCGCCGATTCCGTACAGTGAATCGGCAATTCACTGTACAGAATCGTCCGGTTCTCTTTAGAACCGGACGATTTCCGATTTTTTAGGCGATCCGGTCCCCTTTTACGATTTCCGAATCGAACCGGGCGAGTCCGGTTCGACTCGGCGTTTTTTAAAACGCTGCTTACAACTTTAAACTTAGAGAAAATTACAAAAATACTTTAAAATGAACAACTTACCCTACTCCAATCTTTTTTCTCACTTTTTTTCCAAACAACCTTTCATCTTAAATAACCCCCAAACCCAAAAGTAGCATGAAATATGACTAAACTACCCTTGTTTGTTTTTACAGCCTTCTCTCTCATGTTTTCATACACACTCCGGCAATACAAATACGTGCTCCGGCATTCTGAATGTACACTCCGGCAATGCAGGTATGAGCCACAGCGCTCCAGCATTATGAGAACTCGTTCTGGTATTGCAAAACGCGCTCCGGCATTCCGCTTCGACAATGAAATATCTGGAGCCACAACGCTCCGACAATAGAGGACGGTGCTCCAGCAGTATAAACAAGCACGCTCTGACAATCAGGTTTGAGCCACAGCGCTCCGACATTATGAGAATGCACTCCAGCAATGCAAAGACGCGCTCCTGCAGTATTCTACTTGGGACACGTGAATTGATTTGGTTGGTATGATAGGGCATTTATGTCCAAAAAATAACAACTTTTGACCTTGGGGGTTTTTGCAAGGAAATGTTATTTTGGGGAAAAAAGTGAGAGAAAAGATTGAGTGGGGTAAGTTGCATAGATTAGGGTGTTTTTTTTAGTAATTTTCTCTAAAACTTATATACTTCCCCTTATCCAACCGTCCATTCTGAATGGAGGGCTATGATTGCCCCAATCACATGTCACGTCTCCACACTATTTTATTTTTAATTTTTTTTCTATAAACTATTTTGACACCAAATTTTGTAGATCCAATCCTCTATTAAGCTCACACTAACGAAAAAAATATATAGATAAAAAAATTTCAACAAAATAACCAAAATACCCTTAAAAGATTCAAAGGTGTTTTGGCCATTATATTTTATCGAAAAAATATACAATTTGTATAAAAAAACTAAAAATAAAACACTTTGAGATGACGAATCTAAGATCAAAAGGTGAGTAGCTTTCTTGATCAAAATTGGACGGTTGGGTGGTAGGGAAAGCATAGATCTTCTATGTTGTAGGGGAAGTATATAAACTTTTCCCATAGAAATATCCATAATGGCTCTAAAAACAAATTTTAATACTGGCTTTGAAATTCGAAATTAAAAAAATAGTACAAATCTTGCGGATCTATAAACACTTATTTCTAGGGTAAAATGGAAGATCTAGATAATTTATTATACAATATTTTTAGAATTTGAATTTGTATTTTTTTTTATAACCATAATGTTCAAGTCAAGATGATTGATGTAAAAGTTTTCTAATACTTGAATTGTAATTTTTTTATGAGTTGTGAGGTGAGGCTTTACTTGTTTTGCCATTTTCCTTTTGTGTGAGCAATGTGCGAGCCGCCAACCTCTCTCACCTTCGGAGCAACAGGGAATTACAACATGGTTTTTGTGACTACAGGTATTTCATGGTAGCAAGTGTAATCACTGTTGAATCCATGGATAAATGGTTATGAAGGGAGAAGTGGAGCGCTAGGTCAAGTCGTACGTAAATGGTAGTCCCTCTCAGAGACACCGCCGTCCAAAATTGAATGGGGATGACACCTATGACTCTAAAAAAAAGTTGGTAGTCCTATACACATAATTTTTACCCTTTTTGTGAAGGTAGATTAGGTGCTGTTTGAGTATTTGGAAATCACAATAGATTACGAGAAAATATGACATTTTCACTGTTTCACTTTATAGTAAAAAAATAGAAAAAGATCAGTCGAGATTTCCCAAAAAATCATGAAACAAATTAGTCCCGATAAAAGGTGAAAAATCTATTACGCACTTGATAGATAATCTTTAGAAATCTTGATGTGCATCTCTCTACCCTTTTTCTCTGAGCCCTTCCACTGTCTCTTAAAGTTGGCTTCTTCTTTCTTTACACCCCTTCTTCTCATTTGTATTTTTTTTGTTTAAGCCCTTTTATCTTTAATTCCTTTCTTCTCATCTCGACTTTCTTTTTTTAAGCCCCTTTATCTTTAATTCCCTTTCTCTCACCACTCTTTTTTATTTTTTAAGCCCCTTACTTTCTCATCTGGACTTTTCCATTTTCCCTCTTTCTTTAGTATATCTATTCTCCTTAGTCTATCTAATCAATGAGAAATTATACAGCACAAGTTAACCTATTACAAAACACAATTATAATAAAAAAATTGTACCTAACAAAATCCTCACAAGAGATTAGTAAAAAATCAATTGAAATGAGATACCTCTTTAGTTTCCTCCAATACATCAAAATTTTCTACTGCAATTACGAAACATTCTACTTTACTAATCAAACTTCTTCCCATTTTTTAACTTGTACCACACAGATTTTTAATTTGGTATCATAAATTTATTGCTTATTTGTAATTATATAGATAGACAATTGAAAGACTTCTATAAAAAATAAATAAAAATAAGGCTTATCACAATAAAAACATATTATTCCAATCATATTATTCCAATGACTTATCATATTGAAACCAAAATCTAATCATGTTAGTAGACATGTGATTCCATGTAAGTGCTAAAAGTAGGCAAAATAAGTAAGAAATTGTGTGATGGTGACTTTAGAATGGTGCACGTTATTATTAGGAAATCTTTTTGTAATGGTGATGATGTTATTATCATAAAATCTTTTTGTAATGATGATGATGTTATTATTAAAAAATCTTTTTGAAATGATGTGATGATGACTTTAATTCCACATTTATGACAAAAAATAAATAAATAAATAAATTATAGTTTATAAGCAAGTGCTGATAAAATGTTGGTAATGTATTTCCCTTATTTCTTCCAGACATAACCAAACAGTAGTCATGTATTTCCCAGGTTGCATCTAAATACCACTCAAACAGTAACAATCCATTTGCAAAACTTCGCAGTAATGTATTATGCCGGTAATATATTTCATAGACAATATATTTCCACGTATCCAAACGGCCCCTTAGTGTACTTCTTCCCGTACTGCTTCCCATGATATAAACAATTTATTGAAATTTTCATCTGCACCTGTTTTAAAATGAAGATATAATATTATCCATGGGGAAAAATAATGATCGTTTTGTTTATCCCCATGATTGGAAGGTAGAGGAGGATAGTAGGGACACAAAATGCTAGTAATGAATGTTGTAGTGGGACCCACCTAGTCATATCACCGTCAACGACTAACGATAGTAATCATGATGTCATGGGGCCATGGATCATACCAGTAATTTAAAAAACGAATTGGTGACCAAGGTCGAACATCTCAAAAACCGGTCTAGATAGGTGAATCGGCGGTTCGGATCACCGTTTTACTATGTGAAAAAATAGCATACAACTGAAAAAATAAGTGCAAAAATAGTGAATTGGCCAGAACCAGTCCAGATCGGTGAATCAAGCATTTTTATTGTAGCAAAATGGCATTTTTATTATAGCAAATCTCCAGTTCTCTGTTGGATTCAATGCTATCCAAAATCACCCACATTAGAAATTGAGATATTCCCATCTTATGTGGATGGGATTGAGATATTCTTGTTGGACTGAGATGTTCACATATCATGTGGGACTGAAATTCATATTAATAAGATTTCTAAATGAAATAGAACTCCAAAAAGATTATGACTTTTAGATATATCTCTTGGTTTTGAGATATATTTAACATCTATAGCAAGTTTTTTATTTAGTATGAATTCTTAACTTTATTTATATGGGATAAAAGTGTAAAGAATTAATGTGTCCTAGTTGGATCACTATATGGAAAAAGGGGTTTCATCTTTAGAGAGAGAGGGGGAAAGGTCTCTTGTGCATAAAATGCAAGGTTTCCTCTTAGAAAGAAAATAACTTCTTATTGAGAGAAACATTGTGACGGTGCCTCTTTTAGACTCTTGAAGATTGAGATGTTTGTTTCTTGTAGCGAAGTGATTCCCATGGAGATTTTAGATAGTTTTTCCTTTTAATTAGAGAGAATAACAGTTTCTCATTACTCTTGCGTCTTTATTTAGTGTTGTCAATAATGGTTGCCAGAAGTAAATATAAGAAAGTCATAGCAGCTTAAAAGAGTTTGCTTGTCTTGGATTTTTTATCGAGGTTTGTTTCAAATCTTTGATGTAACTTTCATTGATATAATGAATTTTAGTTTGTCGTGCCTATGGATGTAGCCCTCTTGGGGTGAACCACATAAATCTTTATGTTGTTGTGGTGCGTGTTTCATATTTTATTTTTCGTACTTTATTTGCCAAAAATCAACCCATTGAGTTTAGAGCTTCCACGCTCAACATTCTTTTCCAAACCTGAACAATTTCCTAGATATTGATAGAATCGACATGGGGTGACCAATTTATTTTTTTTAAATCACTTAATTAAATATCCGATATATATATATATATATATATATATATGGGGTGTGGTTTGCATAAGGTTGCAACCTTAAACAATCCAATTAAGGCGTACCTCTAAATTTTATTATAAATATAATTTTGATATAAATTTTTTTTAAGATGGCTTAAGAATATATTTTCATATCTAATTAGAAAATTTTAAATTCTAAATATGGTTCAAATCTAGTAGATCTATAAACACATGAAAATCTTGAAAATGGACAGCCTAGATAATGTGTAGCAAGATACACTATTTAACGGATTCAAAATCTTTTTTTCTTTTCATATTCATATATCTCAATGTTGAGCTGGTCAACTAGAGGGTTTTCCAACATCCAAACAACCATTATGATGGATCTTTTTGGTGCATCTTTAATTCTATATTTTAATGTTGCAACCTTATTTAACCTTTTTCACACACACCAAGGGAAAATGTGTTTTGAATCACCTGGCTGGCTACATGAAATATGTTATCATAAAGGTCATCGCTGCTAAACAAATTGGAAACGGTGATGAAGAGGAAGTAGGGCCTCGATTTTTTTCTTAACATTAAGGTCATGTTGGATGGGTCCTATTTCATCTCGATCACCGTCCAATTCATCTATTGGACGATGATCACCCCGTGACTCATATGGCTCATAACATATTTTCTGGGGTGAATGAATATATGGCTCATGGCATATCGATATGGAAAACATGCCTTATGGGCATAGCCCTGGCCACAAACTCTGGCCCGAGGGCCAGGCTAGGGCCAATACCAGGCCCATTTTAAGGACCCTATTTTTTTTCTTGCTTTTCACTTATTTTTCTTTACTTGGAATTGGCCCAACCGGGCTTGGCTGGGGTAGGTGCAAGGTTGGGCCGCCCTAGGCCCGGCCCATTGCCACCCTTACTTTTTCATAAGGGATTGTATATAATGAGACCACTTACCTTTGGAACATGGAGGTCGCAATTACTTACAGCCATCCGATGTAAAATTTGATAGTTTGGGTGTGTCACAAAATTCGAAAAAATTTCTTTTAAACTTTCAGCTTGGTCACTGAAATGAATGCAACACCCAATTTCACATATTGTGACCACCTTGTACCAAAGATAAATAATTTCATTATATACTTTATCTTTTCGTAAAGGTAAGTTTAAAGCATAGTCATGGACACATACGTCCCATTGGTTATGAGCGATTCTATGAAAGAGCAAAAGTTTATATAATGTTCTAATCTAAAAAAAAAAAGAAAGGCATGTCTTAAAATTCCATCGAAAAGAGGTTGTTTTGGTATTGAAAAACCCTCTAATTGATCATTTTGTCGAGATGTATGAATGTGGGGGGGAAAAAAAAAGATTTTAAAGTCCTAAAAATGCTACATCTTGTAATACACTATTTAGATTATCTATTCTCAAGATGACCTTAAATGATCACTATTCAATTTTGATACAGATATATGGAAAAGTTATCACATGGGTGTGGGACTTGGGTGAATAGGTTTATTCATAACTTTTCTAGATATCAATATCAAAATTTAAAGGTGATTCTTTAGGGTCCTACTCACATGGGTGTACGAGGGTCTCATAGTATAATTACTTTATATATACATGGAAAGTTTAAAGTATTTTCGTAATAACGAGAAATATAACATATATTTACGTAATTTTCTCATAATTTTATTGAAACGTCTAAAACATAGACATCTAAATGAGACTCAAATTTTTTGGGAAAATTATGAATCCAAAAAGCCCAACTTTCCAATCATCCCGCCTGCAATGCTTTTTAAGCCATATCAACTGCCAAGTAAACAAAGTAACTTTTTTGCATTAAACTACCACTATCCAAATGCATATTTCTCTTTAGTTTTTTGTCCCCTCTAAAGTCGGTCCGACACAATTTGCCCCAAACAAGTGAATTTGGTACACATTGTGCCTAACGATCTTCACAAAAATAAGCTGGTTTAGCACACATCGTGTCATACCGGCTTCAAAAACGACGATAAAAAATGAACAAAAACATGCCTTCAGGAAGGGGTATTTTTTTAAAAAAAAATTACTTTTTTACTCAGGGGATTGGACACAAATAAAAAAAGGGATTGTATACAATGAAACCATTTACCTTTAATATAAAGTGGTCACAATTATTACAACCATCCCATGTGAAATTTGATAGCTTCACAAAGTTTGAGAAATTTTTTTAAAAAATTTGTGCTTGATTAGCAGAATAAATGCAACTACCCAATTTACATTCAATGGTCAAGATTAATTGTAACCACCTTGTATCAAAGGTAAATGATCTCATTCTATATGGGGCTAGCATGCTTCAAGAAAATAACTGTGAGGGATGTGATTTAAAAAATATTAGAGGCTGGCATGGCTAGAAAGTTTGAGTCAAGGTATCTACAATTTTCCTAAATTTTATACGAGTTCTAAGTCTCTCTCTTATAGAAAATAGAAATGCATACAATGCCGTCTCTACACTTTTGGCACGATCCTCTTGTGCATCACTATGTGATCTTCAAAAGTTGAAGTGTGTTGCTCCTTTAAATTATTTATTTATTTTTTAATATTAAATTGGGACATGACGAGGATGGAATTCTAGACAGGAAGTTCTGCCAGCCACCACCTTCACTACTTCTACTTAGAGCCTATTCTCAATATACCGTTCCTCTACTTAAATATTGTCAAATTTCTCTGCTCAAAATCCATTAAAAATTCCAAAGTTTGTTAAACATTTTATGAACTTTTGAGCAGAGGAATGACACAAAATAACCATCCTTTATAGATATCTAATAGTTGTTGATGTGTCGTAATTTTAACTAAATCGATAAACTTAATTTTATTTCTTAAATTTAATTTATTCTTTAATTCTTTGTGACATTCTCATTCATTTTTGTTGAGATAATTATTATCATTTCAGTAATGAAAAAAAATTCTACTTTTACAAGACTTCCCATTTTTGTTTGATTGCTGATAGAGGTCAGAGAGCCGAATCCAAATAGTTAGAATAGAGCTAGGATAATGACGATGTTGATAGATTTTAGAGAGAAAAATAGATTATAGAAAAATTGCAGTACACAAAGGAGTCAAAAGAAGTAAAAACAACTCTTGCTTACTCTTAAATAAGCAAACAATTTGAAAGCCATTAAATAAGCAAACATTTTGACTTTCAAATTCAAATATCTTAAAATGATTAGTTAAAGGAAGAAGAGTACTACTCTTAATCTATTTGAAAAAAATTGCAGGGGCACGTCTTCTCCACTGTGTTACCTAAAAAAAATGTGGATCTTTTTTGTTTTTTGAGTACGTAAGTGGGTTTACATGCTCCGAAAAAATGTGGATCTACACCAGTGTTTAAAAAAACGCCGAGTCGAACCGGAATCGCCCGGTTCGACTCAGGAATCGCCATTGACGGATTGAATCGGCGAAAAAAACGGGAATCGTCCGGTTCTAGAGAGAACCGGACGATTCTTCACAGTGACTCGCCGATCGGTGAGTCCCGTATGGAATTTTTTTTTTTTTTTTTTTGTAATCCATGATAGATTTTTTTGTAATACTTGATCGATTTTTTTGTAATCCATGATCGAATTGTTTTTTTTTTTTTTTTGTAATCCATGATCGAATTTTTTATTTTTATTTTTTATTTTGTGACCCATGATAGAATTTTTTGTAATCCATGATCGAATTTTTTGTAATCCATGATTGAAATGTTTGTTTTTTTTTCTTGTAATCCATGATCGAATTTTTTGTAATCCATGATTGAAATGGTTGTTTTTTTTTCTTGTAATCCATGATCGAATTTTTTGTTTTGTTTTTTTTTTTTTGTAACCCATGATAGAATTTTTTGTAATCCATGATCGAATGTTTTGTAATCCATGATCGAATTTTTTTTTTTTGTAATCCATGATCGAAATGCTTGTTTTTTTTTTTGTAATCCATGATCGAATTTTTTTTGTTTTTTGTTTTTTTTGTAACCCATGATAGAGCTTTTTGTAATCCATGATTGAATTTTTTGTAATCCATGATCAAATTGTTTTTTTCTTTTTTTGTAATCCACGATTGAATTTTTTGTTTTTTTTGTTTTTTTTTTTTGTAATCCATGATCGAATTTTATGTAATCCATGATCAAATTTTATGTAATCCATGATCGAATTTTTTGTAATCCATGATAGAATTTTTTGTAATCCATGATAGAATTTTTTGTAATCCATGATCGAATTTTTTGTAATCCATGATCGAAATGTTTGTTTTTTTTTCTTGTAATCCATGATCGAATTTTTTGTAACCCATGATAGAATTTTTTGTAATCCATGATTGAATTTTTTGTAATCCATGATCGAATTGTTTTTTACTTTTTTTGTAATCCACGATGGAATTTTTTGTTTTTTTATGCTTTTTTTTTTTTTGTAATCCATGATCGAATTTTATGTAATCCATGATCGAATTTTATGTAATCCATGATCGAATTTTTTGTAATCCATGATCGAATTTTTTGTAATCCATGATTGAATTTTTTGAAAATTTGTGATTTTTTTTTTTTAATCCATGATCGAATTTTTTTTTGTAATCCATGATAGAATTTTTTGAAAATTTGTGATTTTTTTTTTTAATCCATGATCGAATTTTTTTTTGTAATCCATGATAGAATTTTTTGAAAATTTGTGATTTTTTTTTTTTAATCCATGATTGATTTTTTTGAAAATTTGTTAATTTTTTTTTTAATCCATATTATTCAAAGAGAAAATGAGAGAGATGATGATTCTGAGGCCACCCTATTCTAGCCATATTATTCACATATCGAGTCCCAAAAGCAACAGTGTAGGGATGAGCACGACAGTGTAGGTGAGCATGAAGGATGGACAAGCTTCGGGGATTTTAGATTGGGAACACAACAAAACACTAACACTCAGGGATTTGGGAATAGTCAGACGCCTGCTAATAACGATGATTCGTTTTTAGATCGAATCAATGAATTGTTAAACGAATTCAATCAATGGCACCAGCGTGACCAAGAAGAACAATAACGTCATCTATCATTTTATTTTTAGATCATATGTTACTAATTTTATGCTTTTTTGTAGTCCATGTATGTTGATTTACTTATTCCATGATAATTCTATGTTTATCCTTTTGTGTGATGTAAATTAAATGCTGAATAGAGGTTCATGCAGGGAAAGAACATATCAATATTCGCATATTCATTCAAAAACATGAAAATTCTTAATGGAGTACCCTCATTTCTTATTGAATTCCTAAAAAAAAATATTTATAATGAATTTTAATAATTTTTTGGATTTTTTTTAAGCTTTATTCTGACCGATTCACCCGATTCCTGATCCGGATTGCCGATTCGCCAATCCGAATCGGTTTTTTGGGTGCCCGAACCGATCCGTTTTTTAAACCATTGATCTACACTATGGAAGTCTAATACTTACACGTTGTTCGTGTAGATAAAAGTCAGCATTAATTGATGTTGTATAAGAGAAACTATGTATACGAATATGAATTATTGGCCGGTTTCTATACGGCCAAGCTCGCATATGTAGAAATGTAATCCACTCAATAAATCTATTTTTGAGATGGATTTTAAGACTTAATTTTTAAGGACATGTAATCTTTAACATGGAGATCGTGAATATGATAAAAGAAATAAATTTAAAAATAATAATTCTAGTAAGAAAACATTTGGACCGTTAGTTTCCATTGTTTTTGGATGGAACACGTACTTGCATTCATCTTTAAGATATGGAAAAAGTTTATATAAGGATGCAACCTTATAATGTAGAACTACGGATGCAGCTCAAAAATACATCGGAGAAGGTAGTTTTACTGTTGAAAAACATTTTGATTGATCATCTCGACATCGAGATGTATGACCATGAAAAATAAAAAGATTTTAAGTCTTAAAAATAGTACATTTTACAACATTTTATCTACACCGTCTATTTTTAATATTTTCATATGTTTATAGATCTACTTGATTTTAACCATTTTTTAAATTTAAAATTTTATAATTAGATATCAAAATAGATTTTGAGATAATCTTAAAAACATTTTACATCAAAATTATATAACATGATAAAATTTGAAGGTGCACCGTACCTCTACAGCTACGGATGCATCCATATAGCAACTGCACCCTTAAGATATATGCTTTCCAGATTCTTGATCGCATGTGTAGAAATGCGGTCCAGCTCGCATGAAACAATTTTTCTTAATTGTTAATTGTAGATGATTTTTATCATAGATGATTTTAATTACGTGTTGCACTTACAAAAATTGTATATAATTAAGTTGCTTCTTAAGGTTTAGCTTATCTTTTTTATAAGTAGAGAGTAAGCAACTCAATAATCGAAAGAATATGAAAATAACTAATCATTTATAGAGATGTATATTGTGTGGAAAGTAAAAATAATCAACGATGAAAGTAATTAAAATTTAAAATATTACCAATTTTAGAAGCTCAATAAAGGCAAGAAAAAATATTGGAATATAACTTAGGGGGAAAAGTTTATATAGAGCCGAGGCTCTAAACATTCAAATTTGAGCCTACCTCAAAAATTTCACTAGAAGAGGTTGTATGCCCAACTATCTTCAAATTGATCATCTCTACATCAAGAAGCATGGACATGAGAAAAAAATGGATTTCAAGGTTTGGAAATAGCGGATTTTGTAACGTATTTTTGGACCAACAATTTTCAAGATTTTCAAGTTTTCATAGATCTATCGATCTACACTACTTTTAAAGATTTAAACTTTATAAATAAATATGAAAATTTATTTTAAGGCTATCACAAAAATTTCCAATATTGAAACCACATTTCTCAACACTATTTGATTGCAGGCTCAATTTTGATTGTTTAGAGCCTAGGCTCTATAGAAACGGTACCCTAATTTAAGACATGCAACATTGGGACACTTGCAAGGGTTTTGAGAAGATGTGCAACTGAGCAAGTTTGCCTATATCGAAGCTTGAATACTAGCAATATTTTATAGTATTTTCTGGCATAATTTTGTAACTCCAAGGAATATTTTTTATTTTGAACTGATTTTTTGATGGTAACGTAGTTGTTTCTTTCTCTATTGATGAATTGATTAATGTAATTATTCAACACTAAGCGGTTTTTTTTAGCTCTATTGTGTACGCTGTGATTTATATCTTGGTCATAACCCTATGATGAAGAGGTTATCACAGTTGTGACAATGTTTCCCATCCTATCAAGAGTTGAGGGGCCAATCGGACCTTCTCCGCCTAGAAAAAAAAAAAATTCTATCAAAAAGTGAATCGGGCTTTCCCCGCCTAGAAAAAAAAAATCTATCAAAAAGTGAATCGGGCCTTCCCCGTCTAGAAAAATAAAATAAAATCTATCAAGAAAAATGATCTAGTGGATCATATGATACAGCTATATGACCTTACAGTTATTTCCATCTTTTTAATCCCTCATAATACTATTGCTGCACAACTATTGTGAGTTATTTATGTAGCCCATGTGTTCCCATGACCTCGTGACTATGAGCTTAACAAGAGTATAATCCTATCAAGGAGTAATTTTAGGACCAATTAACCTCAAGAAAAAAAGATCCCCCATTGTATTACTTTAAAGTTTGTAGTTACCTGCACGAATCTCATTCTTTCACTGTGTATCTCATCCAAATGAATGTCATATGCGATATCCTTCATTAGGGTTTTAATATATGTTGAAAAGATAGATAATTGTTAAAAGAGTTTTATACTTTGATCTCTTGATTTGACAGCTGCATAAATTTGAGAAGTCTATTTTTCTTTTTTTCTTTTTCTTTTTACTAAAGATGAAATTAGAATTTATATTAATACAAAAGTATACAATTTAATATATGTTTGCCTTTTGAGTAAGAATTTGATTTCCATAAGTGTGAGACAAAAATAAGGGAAAAATTTATATAGAGCCTACCTCAAAACTTTCACGAGGTTGTTTTGATGCCCAAATATCATCAATTGATCATCTCGACATCACGATGCATGGACATGATAAAAAAAAAAATGGATTTCAAGTTTTGAAAATAGAGCATCTTGTAACGTATTTTTAGATCATCAATTTTCAAGATTTGCAAGTTTTCATATATTTGCTCGATCGACATTATTTTTGAAGATTTAAATTTTATAACTAAAAATGAAAATATAATTTAAGGCTATCATAAAACTTTCTAGTATTGAAACTATATTTCTCGACAGTATTTGAAGGTGGGCTCTAATTTGATTGTTTAGAGCCTCGGCTCTATACAAACCACACCCTAAAAATAATTGCCTATTTTATTTTAATTTAATTAAGTAGAAAACTTAGATTTTTCTTCTCTTTTTTTACTGTTTTTAATTAAGATATAAAAATCAATTAGAAGTCAAATCGAAATTACAATAAATTGATCTTGAGATTGTTCAATTCAAAATTTAAATATCATTATACTATGAATTAATAAGAATTATTTAAGACTCGAAAAATAATATTTTCGATAAATTATGCTTATATCCCTTATAATCTTTGTAACTACAAAAATACCCAAAATTTTGTAATTGCACGCCCATTTGTTCCTGAATTTTTTTGTGAACTTCATGACATGGGAGGAAGCACCATAAGGCCTTCCTAGCTCTATGGATCTATTAGATTTATAATCGTAAATGGGTACAGTAGATCTGTAGTGTTAGGCACGACGATTCTAGTAGGATCGTAGGGGGGTTATTTTGTGTACAACAAATAATTTGGGATAAAGTTGGTATGTGCAAAAAGAACAAAATTTTGGGTATTTTTGTAATTATACAAATTAGAGGAGATATTAGTGATAATTCTATCAGTAAGACGATATTATAATCATCAACAATTGATTGAGATTCAAAGTTTAAACATTTTATTGATACCCGTTTAAAGTTCTGTATCCAGATGTTTATTCTAGATCAATCCAGAAACACGAGGTAGTGGCTAATTTCATATCTCTCGATAGTGTTATTTGGAATGTGATGTAGGCAATGTTAGCAGCTATGGTGGACTACTGCGCGATAGCTAGGGATGGTTCTACCATGAAAAACTGCATTCTTGTGAAATCAATGAGGCAGAGCTATGGGTACTTAAAATGAGCGGAAGATTATTTATCTGAAAATCACTCTAAGGTGATTATTGAAGGAGATTCTGCTAATATCCTTAAATGGTGCTCTTAGCCGGACATTATGCTGTGGCATCTAAGTGGAGTCATGGATTCCATCTTGGTGGCTTTAAGGTCTTGCGAGATCACCTTTGCTCATGTTAAGCGAGGTTTCAACTGTGAAGCTTACTGTCTTGCCAAAGCGGGGACTGCTTAAAATTCTCAAAAAAAAAGAAAAAAAAAGAGAAGGAGCGCTTTCATGTAAAATGTCCGCTGGATAATAAAAAACGTGAGTGACCCTGTATATTCCCCATGATAAAAGTTGTTATAGTTTAAATTTAATTTCTTCTATTAATTAAAAATATTTCTCAATTAAAAAAGTTTAATTTATAGTTATAATCTTTAAGTCAATTATATTAAAATTGTGTCGATTGTGACTTGCATTTAAAAAGGAAAACTCACAGTCCTATCCCTCGTAATTAGCAATATTTCAAAAAATGTCGCTGATATTTTACATTGTACACTCATGGCCCTTTTTTGTATATATATTTTTTAAAAAGAAAAAAGGTATATAAGGATGCTACTTTATAGTGTAGAACTACGGATCCCTTCAAAAATCTATTGGAAAAGGTAGTTTTCATGTTGAAAAACCCTTTGATTGATCATCTCGACATCGAGATGTATGAATATGAAAAATAAAAAGATTTTAAGTCTTAGAAATAGTGCATTTTACAATATATTATCTACACCGTCCATTTTCAAGATTTTCATATATTTATAGATCTACTTGATTTTAACCATTTTTAAAATTTAAAATTTGATAATTAGATACAAAAATAGATTTTGAGATAATCCTAAGAACATTTTATATCAAAATTATATACCATGATAAAATTTGGAGTGGCACCGTATCTCTACACCTACAAATGCATCCATATCATATGCAAACTGCACCCTTTTTTAAAACATGGTTCCAAATAAGTAATCAAAGTGCTAAATTATTAGTTATAAACTTCTCATTATAAGGAATCAGTTCAAAACTAATAGTTTTTGGTTCGATCATCGTAAGAAATAGAAATAGAAATGGTTTAGAACCATTAGTTCCTCTATACTCATTGCAAGGAATCAAAGTAGTTCAGATCTAATAGTTTCAAATTGCCCATTGTGAGGAAGCAAAACCATTCCATAACTAATAGTTGAGGACCGCTTTGATTTTTTACGAAGATGGAACGATTCAATAAAGTAGCTTGGAACTATTAGCCTCGAGCTCCTCACTATAATGAATTAATAGTTATAAGCTACTTATTTGATATATATATATATATATATATATATATATATATATAAATATAAATATAAAGGGAACATTAGTGTGAAATGCAAATAAGGGGAATATGTTTTAAATAACGCTAATTATAATGGACAATAGTATAAAATTATCATACTCATATTGATTTATTAATTAGCTATTAATGAAATTATTTTTAGTTAGGGTTTCATCTTTAAAAAAAAAAATCCTTCATATGAAATTTTCATTATTAAAATAAATATTATAAAATAATACATTATATAAAATAAAAGTATACAAAGTGACTATTTGCTTTTATTACAAAGATGTCACAGTTAATCTAGTCCATCAAATTTTAAATTAGATGGTTGTAAGCATGACATTAACTAGATTCAAAGTTCAAAAAAAATTTCTTGTACTTAGCAGCGTTAGTGACACACCGAAAGCCATCCAATTTGACATCTAAGGGCTAGTAGTGATTGTGACCTCCTCTGCAACAATGATAAATGGTCTCATAATATATAATCCCACATAAAATTCATTTGAAATAGATTTGTTGTTTCATTATAAAGTGGAAAACGTTTATATAAGGGTGAGTTCCTAAACAATCAAATTAAAACACACCTCAAAAAATCACTACAAGATGTTAGTTTGATGCCCAAAAATTCTGAAATCAATTATCTAGACCTCAAGATGTGGGAACATCAGAAAAAATGGATTTTAAGTCTTCGAAATGGTGCATCTTATAATGCATTTTCTAGACCGTCAAATTTCAAGATTTTCAAGTGTTCATAGTTCTGCTCAATCTATAATATTTTTCAAGCTTTAAACTTTATAATAGAGATGAAAAAAATTTCTAGGTTATCACAAAGTTTTTCAATATTGAAACAACATCTTTCGACACTATTTGAAGACGCGTCTTACTTTGATTGTTTAAGCCCTCAGCCTTATACAAACCACACCTAATAATGTTCGTAGCTTTTATAAGGCTTAGGCTTTATGAAAACAAAATAAAGCCTACCAAACAAAATAAAGCCTCACCATAAATCCTTATCTAAAAAGCACTTTCAGCAATGGAAACCTCCATGATGAATCTAAAATCAATTTCTAACACCGATAATAAAATCTGAAGCTCAAAATATGCTACACGTCTTGCGGATCTATGAACGCTTAGTTTCAGGGTGAAATAAACAGTCTAGATAATTTGTTATAAGATACATTATTTTTAGGTTTAAAATCCTAATTTTTTTCACAATCATAATATTTAAGTCAAGATGATCGATTTAAAAGTTTTCTAATACTTGAATTATAATATTTAATGTGTTATGATGTGAGGCTTTACTTATTTTGATATAGGGCTGCAGCCCCTATCAAACCACTTTCCAATATTTAATACACTCCCACGGGAGCACATCAATTTGTTCCTCCTCCATCACTTTTTCAATTTGCCCAAGCTACTGTTTGTGATCTAAAACTTATGCCTGATCGGCCGAGGTTTTGTAACATTGTTCTTGAATACATCAAGATTACATTTTCTTTGTGATCTTTTGTGACACCTTCAATTGAACCTTTTTAACATAAGATGTACTATTTTTATCTTGGTTCAATTGAACCTCCAAAACGCTACATTTGATCTACTCAAGATGTATGACAACAAAAAATAAAATGAATGTTCAAGTCTTAAAAATAGTGCATCTTGTAATAAATTATCTAGATCGTCAATTTTCAAAAAATTTAAGTGTTTATAGATATTCTTGATCTACCCAAATTTTGGAGCTTTAAATTAATAATTATGAGTGGAAATAGATTTCTAGGCCATTGTAAAGGTTTCCAACACCGGAATTCATCTTTTAGCAACATTATGAGGTGTACCTTACGTTAATTGTTTGAGGATGACACCTTACACAAACCACACCCTTAATAAAATGCTAACCACCTAAGTAGGTGTTTATGAATTAATAAAATATATGGCCCAGCTAACCCTTAATAAATGTATATGAGTTATCATATTTGAAGAAGAAACTCATGATATGAAGCAAGAAGATTAGATCATCCTCAAAGAGAGAGCAAGGCAGGACAATTATTTAGGAGGAGAGCAATCATTTATTTATAAGAGCAAGTAAGGGATCCATAATAGTGGAGAGGGAAGTGGGGGGAAGGGGGAATAATGACTCAAAAAAGTACGAGATCGGTATTTATTGAATCATTGTGTAACCAAGATAATAATGTTTTTATAATATAATATTAAAGATTGAATCTTTTAACATAATATAAGCTTTTTTCTACCATTGCAAAAATGAAAACATAGAAGAAATGAGTTGTCATGAATTTTTTAGCCTTCATTTCAGCGATGTAAAATTCATCGGATTGGTGGGTGAAGGGGATAATATTGGAAAAGGTTCAAAGATTTTAATCATGAAATTTAATAAGTTTCTCTTTTTCATAAATCTTAGTTACATGGCTTTGTTTCTATTTTCTCAAATATTTGATGCCATGAGAAAATAATTAGATTTTTCAGTTGCTTCCGTATGAGCATTACTATATATATACTCCCTCGGGTGGAAGGCCTACTTGGGAGGATTTTCTCAACCAGCATTTTGGGAATCACCCAAGAATAACTAGATGATTCTTTTCAAAAAAAGATTTTGAATTTTAAGTTTTCTAATACTAAGTTCTCACCATCTAAAAATTACATGGTCTCTGCTCAATCTTAAGGCATTATTTTTTCAACTGCATACAGAGTAAAATCCGGAGAAAAACAAAGAAAAAAACATTTATTGACTTTAGTCTAAGGAGACAGAGAGAGAGGGGAGGGGGGAAATATCTTACGTGCCAATGTTTCAATACATGAAAAGTATTTTGCGAGTCAGCAGACCTGCTGACTCACAAACATCCATCATTAAGATGACCTCCACAACTAAAGATTCATTTTCAATAGATAGGAAGAAATAAATAAATCAAAATTAAAAATTGTATTTTAATTTTTGTATCCATGATCATCATAGTGTAGATCATGGATCTCTAGAAATTTGGATCTACGATTTATATAAAAAATGGCAGGCCATGATCCATACAGCCGAGCCTAATTAATTGGAAAAAGGCTTTGATGATGATCTATATAAAAAATGGGTGTTAAAGGGAGCCCGCATGAGAATAGGATGAGTATAGGGACTCAGGTCCTACAATCTATATTTGTTTTATGAATTGGTAACCTTGTAACCTAAAAGAAGATGGTTAGACAAGGGCCACCATGTGTCATACTTCACAACAAATATTCCGTTCCGCTTTATTCCATCGATGAGATATATTTTCCGCTTATGAGTCTTTAGATAACGGTGCGGTTTGTATAGAGCCTAGGCTCTAAACAATCAAATTAGAGCCTACCTTCAATTAATATCAAAAAATGTGGTTTCAATATTGGAATTCTTTGTGACAGCCTTAAAATATATTTTCATCTTTATTTATAAAGTTTAAAGCTTCAAAAATAGTGTAGATTGACAGATCTATGAAAATTTGAAAATCTTGAAATTGACGATCCAAAAATGTGTTGCAAAATACACAACTTCCAAAACTTGAAATCCATTTTTTTCTCATGTCCAAGCATCTTGATGTCGAGATGATCAATTTGAGGATATTTGGGCATCAAAACAACCCCTTCTAGTATAATTTGTGAGGTGGGCTCTAATTTGATTGTTTCGAGCCTTGGCGTTATATAAACTTTTCCCCTTAGATAATAGGTCCACATTTTCTCATCTCTTTTGGCCTGAAGTATGGTATTCAAGTGCGACACGTATTCAATTTTTTGCAACTCACTTCACAAGTTATTTATATTTCAATAGTATGATGTAGCATGTGTTTGTGTCGACTAAAAAAGAAAGCAGATCGTGCAACGAATCTTGGTTGTTCTTGATTCGTTGTTCTCTAGAGACCACCTAAAATAGGTATGAAATAATAGAGAAAGTAGATACCAACCACCAAAAAGAACAAGAATTAAGATTCGGGGTGGTAGCACCCCCCATACCTGGTTATAACGATGTGGTTTTCAATCTTGCGGACACCACCCATTGACACCTACAAAAACACCTAGTTACGGTGTTGTCGTTTTCAATCCTATTGATACCTCCCACTGGTACTTTCTAAAAAGGCTAACTCCCTAATTCTTCTCAAAAAAAGAAAAAAAAAAGAAAGAAAAGCTAACTCCCTAATGTACCTGAAAAATGTGTAAGGGCCTATCTTTCCTACTGAATTACCTAAAAAAAATAAGGATTAAGATTTCAGCCACACTTGAGAAAGTTTTGCTTGAAACTTCTACTGGTGAACTTAACATTCTCTATTAACCCTACTGGTTTGACTTGTAGAAAGCCTATAAACCCTCTCAAAATTAAAAGAAAAATACTTTTAGCCCCTCTACACTTCTTCCATTATCCAAAATTATAACATTTATCGTTTTTATTTATCCTAATGACCCACTAATCAAAACCCTATAAAAGTTCCTCTTCTTTTTTTTTTTTTGACCCATGAATGTCGTCCTCCCTATCATTTTATGGCTACCTCCCTTGAATGCCCATATCTCTCTCGCATCTTGTGTTCCTCACAATTACGCTAAAAGAGACATATCAAATTCCATTTATATGAAGGGATTATTAGAAATTACTTATTAACAAACGAAAAGGCTACTTCTCCACGGCATACTTCGTGAATTGTAAGAGGCTGAACTGGGGGCCCATTAACTAGGCAAAAGAACCAATCCTAGACAAAACATAAGTAAAAAAAGACCGTAGAAAGGATCGTGGATCTTTAAAGTTCTTCTACTTCCCCAAAATTTATTTCTCTCTTCCATATCACGATCTTTAAAGACCGCCACGGACGTAGCATGTCAGTGGTAGTTAAACCGTCATAGACATAGCAAGTTCGTGGCAGTCAAAAAACATGCGGAACTGCCGTGGACCATGCACCATGCGTTACGGCTTCGTTCAATAAACCGCCATGGATATAGCATGTCCATGGCAAAGCAAAACATTGTAGCAATTATCTTATAAACACTTTTAAAACTTTTCCTATATGTGTGTGTGGACACACATATTACAGTGAATACACATTCCCCAAATCCATTTTAGAGGTGTTTAGACAAAAAGTTTGTGGGTCTATTGTCTGTGATCATGATTATGAAAGAAAATAAAAAAGGATCTAGTCTTTCCCCAATATGAAAAATTTCAAACAGCATACCCCTAAGCTTCCAAGAAATCATATGTAATTGTATTAAGAGAAACCCTTTCCACCAACACATTTTCAACCCTCTCCCTTTTAGTGTTTTTGTTTTTTTTTTGGGGGTAATTAAGCCAGCCCTTTTTAGTGATTCTCAATCCTTGAAAAATAGCCTTAATTTCTGCCTCTTTTTTTTTTGGGTAATTCAATGGCCCCTATCCGTTTTTTTAAATTGATTGGGAGCTAGATTTTGAAAGATGTTAGAGAAGTGGTGTTAGTGGTAGGAATGGAAACCACAATATGATGACTAGGTGTGGAGATGCTATCACTACAACCGCAGCCCCTTTCCTAAGATCTACCTCATTAGTGGTGGCAACACCACAAGGTCCTAGAAAAGTAGCTCTCACTAGACCAACAGTTCTAGCATTGTCCGGACTACCATGAGTGCTCCCATCAAAATTACTAATTACTTTTAATGGAACCTGGTGGGGAGGCTTCCAGCTACCAATAGATCTGCTTTTAACCCATTTCAGATTCTTTAAGACTACAAATAAAATCAATTATTGTAATACATTGCACTCTTTTTTTACCATTGACCATTTAATCATCCTCTCCAAAATTCGATGTTGAACATATGCTTCCTTTATACAACTCCTTTACATGTTACATGGAATGAGAATTTAAAAAGATAAAACGTTATAGAAAATAAAAATTTAAAAATATGAAATAAGAATGATTCTGTTCCAAAATGTTACATGGAATGAGGATTTAAAGAGATAAAAATTTATAGAAAATTAAAAATTAAAAATTAAAAATTAAAAATTAAAAATATTAAATAAAAATGATTGTGTTTCAAGAAAAATTAAGATTTATTCATATTTGTTTTTAATTTTTAAAATAATGTACAAGTACGAATACTTTTGCAGTTATTGTTCAAATTGCAACAAGTAGTATGGTGGTAGAACATATTTTTTCTTTTTTTTTTCTGGGTTTTGAATATTAACAAAATAAATGTCAACGTGTGGATAGAGTGGTAAACGTTACACCTCTCCTTTATAAGTTATTAATTCAAATCGCACAATTTGCATGGCTTTAAACAACAAATATTTTTGTGAAATTTTTAAATACATTAATTGCATAAAATTATAGAAAATTTTGCTAAAAATCTTAAAAATATGAAAAATAAAATATTATATTGCAGGAAATTTAGGATTTCATTGCACTTTTTATTTTTAAAATAATGATTACTTTGACACATGTAAATAAAATAATTTCCAACATTATACGTTTTGAGTAGTGGTAGATTGTCTTCCCCTCAAAATAAACTGTTGGTTCAAGTCCAGAGCTAACAACCTTTTATGACACAAAACACCTGGGACATGTTATGTATAATTGGACACTTCTAACACTCCATGGAGTGTCCACATACCTTGTTTGAGCCTTGACACTTCTAACAAGGACAAATAGAGTGTCCGATTGAAACTGCAAAATATGGACCATGTGTAAGGACGACACATGCGACACTAGATAACTATGCTTAAAAGATCAAATTCCATGCTGGTGCTTTATATAATTTTTAGGGAAATTTATTAAAATATGCCTAACTTGTCAGCTATTTAACATTTTATATATTTTCAACTATTCCAACTCACCATCATTTGCGTTTGGAAAAAGTTGATATAAGGTGTCAATCTTATACTGAACAAGTAAGGTGACACACATAGAGAAAGTTGTTCCTATGTTGGAAAACTTCCAAATCGATTATCTCAACTTCAAGATTCGTAGACATGAAAATAATGGAATTTTTAGTCTTAAAAATAGTTTATCTTCTAACACATTATTTGGACCGTCAATTTTCAACATTTTCAAGTATTTATAGACCTACTTGATCGTCACTATTTCTAGAATTTTAAATTTCATAAATGGGGGCAACAATAGTTTTCCATATTGTCGCAAGGCTTTACTGCACCGAAACAACATTTTCGGCACCGAAACTACATTTTCGGCATTGTTTTGAGGTGCACCGTACTTCAATAGTATAAAGTTGACACCTTATACAAACCTCACCCTTTGTGTTTTGATGAACTTTCTTAAATTGACTAAAAGAAAATAAGTAAAATGTTAAGTATTTCATGGGTCAGAAACACAATTCCACAACTGCGTCCCTCAATACATCAAACATCCATCTCCAAGATAGATTTGAAAAAATATAGGTCCAGCCAAAACAAAAGATGAATGGTGATAAAGAAATATCAAAACTTACTAAATCCATTTTGGGAAAGCTTTTTATGTTCTCCCTACAACATAGAAGCTCTATACTCCCGCTACCATCCAGCCGTCCATTTTTTATCAAAAGAGTCACTCACCGTTTGATCTTAGATCCGACGTCTCAAAGTATTTTATTTTTAGTTTTTTTAATACAACTTTTCTGAATATGAAATTTGGTACATGCCATCTTCTCATTGGCACACCTATAAGAAATATTAACAATAATTTTTCGATAAAAAATAATAATCAAAATACCCTTTAAAATTTTCAAGGGTATTTTGGTCATTTTATTTTATTGATAATATTTTTTCTATTTTTTTCCTTTAGTGCAAGTTTAATAGAGGAATGGACATCCAAAATTTGGTGTCAAAACAATTTTTAGAAAAAAAATAAAAATAAAACAGTATAGAGACGTGACATTGTGATTGGGGAAATCTTAGCCCTCCATTCAAACATGGACAGTTGGATAAGGGGAGGATAGAACGTCTATGTTGTAGGGGTTTTTTTAACATAGAAAGCTTTCCCATCTATTTTTGAGGTCTAGCCACAACACAAGTCCACAAGTGTGTTTTTATAAGGACCTGGTTTCTATGTGGCTAAGCCTGCATATGTAGAAATGCGGGCCTCTTAATAAATTTCTTTATGAGATGTATTTTAAGACTTAATTTTTAAGGACATGTAATCTCTAATATAGAGATCATGAATATAAAAAATAAATAAATTTTAAAAATTAGAAATAATAATTCTAGTAAAAAAATATTTGGACAGTTAGTTTCCTTTGTTTTTAGATGGAACACCAACTTACATTCATCTTTAAGATAGATACTTTACACTTTTTGGACCGCATATGTAGAAATGTAGTCCAGCCTACATGAAAGAATTTTCCTTTTTATAAAGGGTATGGTTTCCATAACACTGCAACCTTAAACAATCCAACAAAGGTGCACCTTCAAATTTTATCATAATATATAATTTTGATGTAAAATGTTTTTATGATTATGTCAAAATTTATTTTTATATCTAATTATAAAATTTTAAATTCCAAAAATGGTTAAAATTAAGTAGATCTATAAACATATGAAAATCTTGAAAATTGACAGTGTAGATAATATGTTGTAAGGTGGACTATTTATGAGACTCAAAATATTTTTATTTTTTATAGTCATACATCTCGTTGTCGAAATGATCAATCCCAGGGTTTTTCAATATTAAAATGAATTTTTCCATGGATTTTTTAAGTACTTCTGTATTTTAAGGTTGCAACCTCATATAAACTTTTTTTCCTTTTATAAATCTCCCTATTTATTACCTCACTTTTGAAAGTTTCAACTTGTGTTGAAGTGACAAGCTACACCAATCCAAGTAAAGATAATATGACTTTGGGCCTAGGTCATTACGGCCCATTAAGGGATTCATATTTTATCATTGAGTTTTATCGATTAGCTGATAAGGTTTGAGGATTTTTAACTTCCATTGATTCACCACAATCCACAATTAAAAATCATCAAGACAAACGGGCTCTTTAACAAAAGGACAGGGTTTTGGTCAGTCCACCGACTCATCTATTCATGTGGATCCTCTCTCCCGAATCCATTTTACAAATGAATCTTGGATTAAAAAATTTATGAATTGAGAATCTCAACATTGACCAATATGAAATAAAAAAGGAAAATAAACTAAAAAGAATTTATGATATTTTATTAACACAGTTCATTTTGGATGCATAAGGGGATACACATGTAGAAGTGCAGGCTTGAAACAATTTGCCTTTATAAAAACCTTTTTATGAAGGGAAAAGTTTATATAGAGCCGAGGCTCTAAACAATCAAATTAGAGCCTACCTCAAAAATTTCACTAGAAGAGGTTGGTTTGATGCTCAAATTAATAATCTTGACATCAAGATGCATGGACATAAGAAAAAAATAGATTTCAAGTTATGGAAAGAGTGTATTTTGTAACATATTTTTGGACCGTCAATTTTCAAGATTTTCAAGTTTTCGTAGATCTTCCGATCTACACTATTTTTTAAGCTTTAAAATTTATAAATAAAGATGAAAACATATTTTAAGGCTATCTCAAAGATTTCAAGTATTAAAAGTATGTTTCTCGATACTATTTGAAGGTAGGCTCTAAATTGATTGTTTAGAACCTAGGCCCTATACAAACCGCACCCTTTTCTGAATGTTATCTTTTATAAACCTTAAAATGCATATGCTACATCAAGTTTGTCATGGCACATGGTCCACCTAACATGTGAAAAATTATACCCGTCAGCACCCAAATTCAAAGAAAGACAATCATTTGTTACAACAAATGGTTTAAAAAGCGGATCGGTGACCCAAATTCAAAGAAAGACAATCATTTGTTACAACAAATGGTTTAAAAAGCGAATCGGTGACCCAAATCGAGCACTTCAAAAATCGATCCGGATCGGCAAATCAGTGATACGGATCAGGAATTGGCTGAATCAGTCGAATTAAAGCTTCAAAAAAATCCGAAAAAATTCTTAAAATTCATTATAAATGTTGTTTTTTATGAATCCAATAAGAAATGAGGGTACTACATTATTTACTTTTATTTTTTTCATCAATTTGTGAATATTGAGATGCTCTTTCTCTATATGAACTTATGTTGACCATTAAATTTACATCACACAAAAGAAATCATAGAATTATCATGAATTAATTATATAATCATATATGGACTACAATAAAGAGTTGACTACATCGATAAAAATTTGGCCACTAAAATCTCGAATTGGCAGAAAACCCTAATCCGTTAAAAAAACCCAAATTATTACAACCTAACTAACTATAATATTATATACCAACAATATTTTATAATTATTTTATTATATAAATAATAACAAATCCAAAATATTTTATAATATCATCTAATTTAAAATGTATTATTGACAACTGTAAGAAAAATAGTACACTACATAATTTATAATACAAAAATTAATAAATAAAATAAAAGATTTGGTTATTAATGTAGAAATTATTAGAATGCGTACCAATTTTCTTTAATTTTTTAGGTTTCTAGAATAAATTAGTGGAAGAGATTGTTAGTAGAAAGAGAGAGATTTCAAATGGCCTCATTGTATGAATCCTATGTTTAAATTAATATTACTAAATTTATGTTAAAGATCATCTTGTTATAAAAATAAAAAATATAATTAAACCATTTATTCCTAGGTTGTATGAAGAAAATAGCTTTTATTTTTTTGATACTTATTGTGTTATCTTTTTTTTTTTTTTACAAGAAAAATATGATACTTGTTGATTATCTTTGTTTTTTTTTTTTTTTAACAAAAGAAGAAGATGTTGTACTACATTTTTTATTTGCTTATTATATTACTTCTTTTTTTTTTTTACAAGAAAAATAAAAAAATGATGCTGTCAAAGTACATTTTATTTTTTTATGCCTTTTGTTTTATTTTATTTGCAAGAAATACTTGTTATATTACCTTGTATTTTTTTTACAAGAAAAATAAAAAAATGTTGTATTATCTTTTTCATGTTTATCTTGAAAAGCCTTTTATTTTATATTTTTTATATTTTTTTACAACAGTATTTTTTGCCTTTGTTTCTTTTTTTTGACAACAAATTGTATTTTTTTTACAAGAAAAATAAAATAATGTTGGATTATCTTTTTTATCTTTATCTTGAAAAGCCTTTTATTTTATATTTTTTCTATTTTTTTACAACAGTATTTTCTACCTTTGTTTATTTTTTTGACAACAAATTTTTTTTTGTATTTTTTGATTATGCGCTAAGGGGTTTGAACTCAAAAAAATTATTTTTTTGACAACAAAATTTTTTTTGTATTTTTTGGTTGTGCGCTAAGGGATTCGAACTCAAAAAAAAAAAAAAATTGTTGTGCGCTAAGGGGTTCGAACTAAAAAAAAAATAAAAATTGTTGTGCGCTAAAGGGTTCGAACTCAAAATGGGTTCGAACTCAAGACATACACCTAAATTTCGGTGTTGTTAACCAACATGGCCACATCACCACATGCGATTATTCTAGCTTCCATAATACTATATATTCAATGATATTGCTTTAATGACTTTTTGTGAGAATTATCCCACATTGAAGGATGAATGTTGCTTCGTTCTCTATAAAGTCATGTGTATTAGATTTTTTGTTGCGTGTGTAGAAACGTGATAGAGGCAAACGTGAGATGAGTTGCCACGTGTGGCCACGTGTCACTCTCGTGCGATGGCCACGTGTCACTCACGTAAGGCCTAAATCGGTGCACGTGTGGGAGTGTGTGTGGCACGTGTGACATGTACACATGTGTGAAGGCTAGAATCGGGTGAGAACCGGTTAGAACCGGATGGGAACCGCTAGAACCGGCTGGGAACCGGCGGTTCTGCTCTAGAACCGGGCGGTTCCCGGTTTTGTGCCGAAACGGGCACGGTAAGTACCGATTCCTGGGTGTTTTTTTAAACACTGGTTACACAAAGAGGTGAGGAGCTCCAAACGCAGTATTTAAAATAAAATTTAAAAAAAAAATGCTATCATGTTTGTTATATGTTCCCAAAATATTTTCCGGATGCATATTTTTTTCACAGAAACAAAATATAATTATGATTATATTATATAACTATGATTAATGCTAATGAAATCGAAATCAGACCATGTATTAGCAGGGGTTTGGGTTTGATTCTCTAAGTCCAAATCAGACGATTCCCCAGTAGGATTGGATACACTTCACAAGGAATTAAAATAAAATAGTAAATAAGAAATGTGGTGATTCCAAGGATTTTCAATCCTGATCTACCCACCTCATAATTTAGACTCTAGCAATTTCATGTCAGATCAGTAATTTTTCAATCGCAAATTACGTCTCGTTATGCCGCGACCACCCATTCAACAATGGAAGGTGATGGACTGGATAAAATCCAGCACTGATCTTGTTGGTGGGTTTTTACTGTCTCCTGAAAGAAAGGCTAATGCGATCTTATTGGGGAATATTTTTTTTTATTATTTTTTTCACTTATTTTTTTATTCTATTTTTTTCTTTTGACAAAGATTACTTACAAATAGTTTTATTACAATAATTCTTGCTTCAAAGAAAATAAAACTAACAAATCCAATATCTTAAAAACCTTGATGTCATTAAACCAATTTTCTTTAAACAAAGAAGATATCCACAATTTTTCTGTTTGGAATATAAAACCAATATAATTAAATATAGTAAAAAAAAAAAAAAATGACAGAGATTATCTCAACCGAGCTTATTACACTCCACACCGAGTCACCAACATCTGATAGCACGGGATCAATGGTTTAACTTCAATCTCGAACCGAGAAAACAAATTTCGACCAAACTAAGTATTCACTTTTAAATCTCTACAAACTCTAACCCAAAATTTTTTTTTGGTTTGCCCCTAATTTCTCAAACCAGTATGAGAGAGAAAGTGAGAGACCTAGGGTTGGAGCTTAGGAGAGAGAGGGTTAAAAAGAGAAAGTTTGAGATAAAGACCCAGAGGAGAGAGAGAGGGGCATGCTCCTATAGGAGAGAGAGGAGAGAGAGAGAGTCGTAGGAGAGAGAAAAGGGTAAAAAATAGGGAGATAGTGCACCATTATTTATAGAGAAAATTTTGGTTTAGGGTTTCTCATAATTTGCCTATTTCTTGAGATTAAATATGGACCGTTGATCAAGGTGACTTATGGAGTGAGAGATCTGAGCTATCCATGCTATAGATGGGTCATCACCGAAGGTGCTTGGACCATTGTCCCTCTTTCCTTAAACTATTTTTCCATACATATATTTAAATAAATTGAATCTTATTTAAATATTATTCATTTCATAAAATAACATATTCTTTCTCATACTATTCAATGATATGTCAAGTCAAGATATGCTTTTAATATTAGGATAAAATGTAGTCAATCTTTTCCATATCTAATATTAGATCACATGCCACAAGATACCTTTTCTAAATTTAAATAACTCGACAATAAAGCAAACAACCAAAAGGTGGGGCGTGCCACCCATATGTGGCATGTGTGAGCCCCACCCACATGGTACATAGGCCCATGTACACTATAGGCCCCCATGATATTTAGCAAATTAATTTTTAAAATATTATTTGAATTTTATACTTTGTTAAAATCAATAATTTTATTTTTATAAGTCAAAAAATAATAAATAAAATATTAAAAGACTCATAAAAATTCAAATGATAATTCTAAAACAATTTCTGTCATAAAAAAAATATAATTAAATTAATATAATAGAAAATAGATCCATATGCTTTAGAAATTGAATTAACAATCATGGGGCACTCCACCTTCAACTGTGGACTACAGACCACACTTGCTTTATCAGACCGACCCAATGTTTCCCATGACCCACAGTCCAAGCAGGAGCTCATTAGCGGGTTACTAGAGTCTGACCGATGAGCCAAAGCGTAATCCCAGTATGTGGATTTCAGGTCCTCCCCTAGAGATGAGTCAAGGTCACAAAGACCTTATGCGACCCAGCTCTATAGCGCATAGGGGTATCTCTCGCACATACATACGTTTCACCCTAAAAAGTGGATGTCTGGCTTTTCCGAACAATCTATTGGTATGCAAGTCGTGTGATGGATCATAGATAAGGTTTTGGCCCCTGTCTCTGTCGGTCTACCATCACACACAATGGTCACACAGTCCCTCGGCTCATTCATCCAAGCATAAGCTCCGACCTTATTAAAGAATAACCTATAACCTTTCTCAGTTTGTTCTCTATGCCCAGATACATTGGGTTTTCCAACTGACTGGCCTAGATTGTCAAGCACAGTCTAGTATTAGCAAACATTGTTTGCTTAGTATGGTCCACAAGGGACCACACTCCAACTAAGTTCATGTTCTACTATATTATTTCATTTTACAAGCACTCATAAGGCCTTTACAGGCCACATAAACCCAATACCCCCCTCCCCCCCATCCCCCTTCTTTCTCTAATCTCCATCATGCATAAAGTGATCCAATAGTTCATAATTTTCTACAGTTTATTAGTAAAAATTATAAATGAGGAAAAGTATAAAATGAGGCCATTTATCTTTGGTATAAAGT
This sequence comes from Amborella trichopoda, assembly GCF_054954075.1. Lineage (NCBI taxonomy): Eukaryota > Viridiplantae > Streptophyta > Magnoliopsida > Amborellales > Amborellaceae > Amborella > Amborella trichopoda. Next base: position 40,975,166 of record NC_142347.1, read on the forward strand.
GTTCACAATTAATCTTGACTATTGGATATGAAATTATATGGTTACATTTATTCCATGGACCAAGCACAAACTTCAAATGAAATTTTTTCAAACTTTGTGACACACCCAAGTTATTAGATTTTATATCATATGATTATAAATAATTACGAGCTTTTTGTATCAAAGGTAAATGTTCTCATTATATATTATACCTATAAATAAGTGCCCCTTTTGATTTGTGCTTGTGTATTGCTAAGAAGTGGAGGTGCATAAAATATAAGTTTGGATTCCTCCTCACAAATTTGTTCAGTTTGAACCACTAGGTCTTTATTTTAAATAATAACTAATTTGAATGGATGAAGGCAAACACTTGCTTAATGGATGAGTCAGATGCCAAATCCATTTCTTTTGCATCAACTTGTCACTTTTCAGTTTATTGTACCCGTTTAGCCTTGCCCAGAACTTTTTTTTTTTCCCTTGAGAAAGAAATGCTGATTGATTATGATGATATCTTGAAATTTCCATTTTTTTTATTGAGACTTTATCCTTATGGTGCAAAACTACAATTATGCTTTTTTTTTTTTTAAGTTAAAATTAAAAAAATCACAGGAAAAATAATAACCCAATGAGAGAAGTTTAGATGTTAAAAACAGTGCTGATTGACTATGATGATGTCTTTAAATTTCCATTTTTTATAGAGACTTAATCCTTACGGTGCAAAATTATTGTCATGCATTCTTGTTTTTTCAGTAAAATTTTTAAAAAATCATAGGAAAAATAATGACCAAATGAAATAAGTTTAAATTTTAAAAGAAAGAGAGAGGTTTAGTGTGGGAAGAAGCCTTTATCCATAAGAAGGCAAAGATCTAATGAGGCAACTATTGTTAAGGGTAAAATGGAGATTACCATATGTAGGACTGAAGGTGTATTTTCATTAGAGCATTCAAGTTAGGGCAAGCTTTTTATGTTTCCATTGCAACATAAAACTTATATATTTCCTCTTATCCAATCGTCCATTCTGAATGGAGGGTTAAGATTGCCCTAATCACAATGTCACGTCTCTTTATTATTTTATTTTTAATTTTTTTCTATAAACTATTTTTATGCCAATTTTTATACATCCAATCATCTATTAAACTCGCACTAACAAAAAATATAAAAAAAATATTTCTAATAAAATAAAATAACCAAAATACCCTTAAAAAATTCATAAAGTGTTTTAGTTATTATATTTTATCGAAAAGATGGCACGTACCAAATTTTATATTCATATAATTTGTATAAAAAATTTAAAAATAAAATACTTTGAGACATCGGATTTAAGATCAAATGGTGAGTGGCTCTCTCGATCAAACTTAGCTAGCTAGATGGTAGGGGAGGCATGGATCTACTATGCTGTAGAGAAAATATAGAAAGGTGCAGATTAAATACTTTGTGTTAATTTTTCTTGACTTATTAGGTTAGGTATTCCCATATAATGGGCCATTAATACACTGGTTTGGTCTTAAACCATATCCTCGACTCCACCATACCTAATTATGCGCCCTACTTTCTAATAAATGCTTAGAATCAATACAGTGAGTACATGCTCTCTCTCTCTCTCTCTCTCTCTCTCAAATGCTCAAAATCAATGTAATGATTACAGCCATTCGAAAACACGGTTGTCCCACCCATGATATCGGTAATTACGAGCAAATTCATTTTAAAAAGGTAATGCAAAATGAATAGTCAGAAAAAACGTTGTAAAATTGACCTTTTTTAAATCTCCTACTTGATTAATAAAGGTCGAAGTGGATATATATGTTTGAGCAGGGGAATTTGTTTTTCCGACATGAACTTGCAGTCACGGCCCAATGAAAATAGTTCTAATTTAAACAAAATTTGGGGGTGGTTCACACATTAACTAGAATGTAAAGTAAAAAATGCTTAAACAAGCTTAATAACCAGAACCATCTAAACTTCAAAGATCTAACTCTTTTTTAACTTTCCAAAACCACACATACTATCCAAAAATGTGGTTTACAAAATAATCACACCAAACAATATTTCACCATTTCCTGATTCATATGAACCTTCCATTCTAAAAAAAGAATGAAACTTGTATTCTGATCTCCAAAATTCATGCAAGCATTTTGATAAAGATTGGTCAAGCTTGGGCTTTGTTGCTTCCACGTTTCCTTTTCTGTGATCTAATTTTCCTCATTTTCTCATCTCATTTTAATTTCTAGTTCCTCTTCATTTGAGTATGGTCTCTAGATTTGTATGATTGCAAGACAACCGCACAAACCCTAAAGCAACCCTAAAACACCTGGAAAACTCACTATATTTCTCCTATTATATAAAACTTATATACTTCCTCTTATCCAACCGTCTAGTCAAATGGGCAGCGGAGATGACTCTAATCACAATGTCAAGCATCTAAAATACTTTTAGGTGCAGCCTATTGAGATGATGACACGTATCAAATTTCATATTTATATAATTTATAAAAAAAAATTGAAAAATAAAATACTCTAAAGCGTCAAATCTAGATCAAATGATTAGTAGCTCACTTAATCTAAATTAGAGGGCTGGATGGAGGAAATATATAGGGGTGGCAATGGGTCGGTTTCGACTAGACTTGAAATCGAATCTAAATAGTGTTTGGGTCTAAAATTTGGACCCATACCTAAACCCGTCGGGTCCCCAGTATGGTCAGATCCATTGCTGATGACTATGAGCTTCTTGTTTTGTTTTGTTTTTTTTTTTTTACCATCGCATACCCTATGGCTATGAGTTATTTTCTTTCTGTTTTTGTTTGCTAATAATACGGTAAATGTTGTCAATATAGTGGCAATATGAACGCTTAGTGCACGTCTAAAGACACATAATTACCATCATATCCTTATGGCTACGTATACGAGTCGGGTCCAATTGAACCCAGACCCGGACCTAAATGGTATTTGAGTCGACTATTTGGAGCCGTACCGGGACCGGAGATCAGGTCTACCCGTCGGGTCTCGAGTCCGACCGGTGCATTGGCACCCTAGATACATGGAAACCTTTCCCTCTCTCCAACGAACGCAATCCCGATTCCCCCTCTTTCTCTAACGAACACATTCCCTCTTCCCCGTCTTCCCCTTCCCTCTCTCTAGCTTTCTATCTCTAACAATTTCTTCACCTGATTCTCTCTCTCTCTCTCTCTCTCTCTCTGCAAGACCCATTTTCAATGAAGTTGTCGTCCACCTGCATTCCGTCAGGCCGAATGTTTTCTTTCCACATTTGAAAGGCAGAAGCACCGAATTTGAAAGGGACGCAAACCCCATTTTCTCTATGCTTCTCTGCAAAAACCCTATTTTTCTCTCGGTCTCTGCGACAACTCCTCGCTCAAAGGTACTCCTTCCCTTCCCCCTACACAAAATCTCCACTTGTTCATCTCAATGCAATCTCACAATTTGTTTCTTCTCTTCAAAAAGCACTCTGATTTCTTTGAAGATACTGTAGTCGTTTTCCCCAAAATTGTTCATTTTCTTCTCTGATCTGATCTGGGTTCAAGCTTCTTTAATGGCGATCAATCGGGGTGTTCAATTATGGATTTTTTGTGGTTTAATTATGGAAAGTTTGACCCTTTTAATGGCTGAAACCTGCCCAAAAACCAATCCTCTGGTGGGTTTCGAATCAGAGTTCTCGATGGTTCAACACCAGCTTAGAGGGGTGATCAAAATATTGGACGATTGCTCGTTTAGGGTTCAGAATTTTGACATGATAGAGGGCTCTGATGTTCATTGGTGGGGAGCCCTAGGGCCCAATTTCGAGAACTTGACCCATGGCTACGTGATCTCAGATGATAGGCTCAATCAAACCTACAAAAATGAAACCCTAGTTTTTTCTCTCAAGAATTATACATGGGATCAAATCAAGGTTATTGCAGTTTGGGATAAATCATTTGCCTCTGATTTCGGTCATGTTCTCCTGAACCCTAGAAATGAATCGAATATTGCGGTTCCCCCTCCTTTGAGTCCTTCATTGGCTCCCTCTCCCTCTCCCTCTCCCTCTAGTGACATTGATCCAGGGTCCTTTAATGAACGTGGACTTATCAGATCAATCCACATCAAACCCACCATGTTCGATAACTGTATGAGCCTCTCGCCTGAATTTCGACTGAGATGGACCCTAAATTCCGTATCTGATACAATCGACATAGGTTTAGAGGCAGCTGTTAGTTCACAACATTACATGGCTTTTGGGTGGGCAAAGCCTGGTTCCTTGGGTGAGCTCATGCTTCAAGCCGATGTTGCAGTTACAGGGTTCACAGAGGCGGGATTGCCATTCGCCGATGATTATTACATCACTAAATATAGTGAATGTTTGATAAGTAAAGATGGAGATGTTCAAGGGGTGTGTCCTGATACAATTTATGAAGGGGATGATCGCGTTTTGGTTAATAACACAAGGTTGGTTTATGGCCATAGGATTGATGGGGTTTCTTTTGTTCGATATCAGAGACCTCTTCAAACTATCGATAAGAAATATGATGTGCACGTGTATGCCACTGATAACATGACAGTAGTTTGGGCAATGGGTTTGATAAGGCCTCCTGATGCTCTTCGTCCTTATTATTTGCCTCAAAATCATGGTGGCCTAAGTAGAGTGGCTTACGGCCATACTAGCCTCAATATCTCGAAAGCCATAGATGATTGTCTGGGCCCGTTAGAGGCTGAGGATAAGGAAGATCAAGAGCTTATTGTAGCTGATGGTAAAACTCCTCTTGCAGTGGTTACTGACATAGCCATGCACTATCCTAACCCCCCAAATCCTCCTAAGGTTCTCTTCATAAACAAGAAAGAGGCTCCACTTTTGAGAGTTGAAAGAGGGGTACCAGTTACTTTCTTGGTACAGGCAGGGCATGATGTCCCCTTTTATATTACATCTGATCCAATTGGGGGGAATGCTTCTTCTAGGAATATGACTGAGACTATCTATGCAGGGGGACCACAATCACAAGGTGTTCCTGCAAGCCCCACTGAGTTAGTTTGGGAACCTGATAGGAATACTCCTGATCAAGTTTATTACCAGTCATTTTTTGGGCAAAAAATGGGTTGGAAAGTGCAGGTGGTTGATGGTGGTCTCTCCGATATGTATAATAACAATGTTTTTCTAGATGACCAACAAGTTACTTTGTTTTGGACTTTGTCAAAAAACACGATATCTTTTGCAGTTCGAGGAGAGAAGAAGAGTGGGTATTTGGCAATTGGTTTCGGCGGGGGGATGGTGAATAGCTTTGCTTATGTTGGTTGGGTCAATAGTGATGGCAAAGCTCGGGTTAGCACGTATTGGATTGATGGCCGAGACGCGATGAGTGTGCATCTAACAAATGAGAATTTGACGTATGTGAGGTGTAGATCAGAGAGCGGGATCATAACTTTTGAGTTTACACGAGCATTGGCACCTAAATGTAGCGGAAGGATGGAATGTAATAATATCATCGACCCAACTTCGCCCCTTCGAGTTGTGTGGGCAATGGGTGCTCGTTGGTCGGTGGACCACTTAAGTGAAAGAAATATGCATTCCATCACAAGTAGTCGACCTGTTCGAATTCTCTTGTTGAGGGGCTCGGCAGAGGCCGAACAAGATTTAAGGCCTGTTTTAGCAGTTCATGGATTCATGATGTTTGTGGCATGGGGCATCTTGCTTCCTGGTGGTATATTGGCAGCTAGATATCTAAAGCACGTCAAAGGAGATGGGTGGTTCCAATTTCATGTCAAGCTTCAATATTCAGGATTGTCGATCGCTTTCCTTGGTGTTCTTTTTGCAGCTGCTGAGCTCAGGGGATTCTTTGTTAGCTCCCTACATGTTAAGTTTGGTATCACAGCTATCCTTTTGGCTATTGCACAACCTATTAATGCATCTTTTAGGCCTAAGAAATCTGCTAACAACGAGGAGTCTTCATCGAAGCGGTTTTTATGGGAATATCTTCATATTTTCACTGGGAGAGGTGCACTTCTTGCCGGAATCGCAGCTATTATAAGTGGAATGAAACATTTGGGAGACAGGTATGGGGGGGAACATGTCAAAGGTCTTAATTGGGCCATAATAATTTGGTTTTTAGCTGGTGCAATGATTGTTATATACTTGGAATACTGGGAAATCAGGAGGAGACGGGATAAAAGTTTTGGAAAAAGTAATTGGGTGCTGGGAAACAGTGAGGAAGATGATTCTGTTGATCTTTTGCATTCAAATAGAGTAGTTAATGGGCGAGGTCCAGCGTCCTCTGAAAGAATGGAAGTTCAGTTGGAACCATTGAATCGATAGACAAAGTTTTGTTCTCATGAGAAAGTACCTTCTTTTTGTCACGGAATTTTTCCATTCACGGGGAGCATGAGAGGGGACCCATTTGGGTTTGCTTGGACGAATATCAGTGTGACCCACGGATTGAACTTTATTGTGGTATCTATGGACATTGGTAGCAATTTATTGCTTCAAAACAGGCTCGCAGCAATTAATAGCACCCCCATGACATGTAATTATGAAAGGCAAATACATTTGTGATAGGGAAGTGGCTCGTTCATTCCAAAGTAATTCCAAAATGAAGAGATTATATTTTTTCTTCCTACTTTTGCACGTGTGGCCATTTTACAAGGCCATGTTTAAGGAACAGTGTCTTTTGTAAGTTTTCTGATATAATGCATGGTGAACTTTTCAATATAGTCAGATTAACTGAGTTAAATTCTGCTAGTATGAGTTATTTGGCTCCATGTGATGTTTTTGATGTTTGACCTCTAAAATCAAGTATATTGATCTTGTCATTCCCCTTGTTACATTATTTTTAAATGAGCTCCATTTTAATTAGTTAGTGTTGCACATATAATGTCATTGCCAGTGCTCCAATGGTTCTCTTTACCATCATTGGCTGCTTAATCCAATTTCTATTTGCTTTGCTCCAAGCATCCTCTTTTATTTGTGTTTTGGAGTAACTTGTATGATTATCTATTCAGTAGTTCTCGCCGTATTTTATTTTATTTTGAAACAGTTCAATAGTTATTACTGTATTATACTGCATAAACCTTTTCTTATTTTACTTGTTTATTCTATCCATTTTCTGAAAATGGATATGCATGAAATGTGACTCTGACTGAGCAAGGTACCTCACAGCAAAGTATAACAGTAGTTAAGGATTTTGTTAGATGAAGAGAGCACCATTTCAGGATAAGGACAAGTTTCTCCTGTTGGCTAGTGTCCATTTTTTTCTTTTGTATTTCTCCTTGGATTTTGACTCTTTATTTGGGGCTTGAAGGGCATTCTCCCATCTTTCAAACTACTAAAGAACTATGAAAGAGATTGATCTTTGCTTGTTTACAAACAATAAAATTGATTAATGAAAACACACCAGCCAGATTTTATTAGATGTTAAGATGATACTAGATCTATCTTGTTACACATCAAAAAAAGAAAAATATAATTCTAGATCTATACAATTTGGACACACTGTCTCAATTTGATTTGTGTATATTGTCTATTTTCCATGGAGTTAGATGTGTCGGGTCTTGTAAGTGATTATGCCAAAGTTTGCTCTTGCCAATAAGTTTGAAGACAATCTTAAAATTCTGCCAAAATTAGTATTCGTACTCAAAAGGAAGTTTGTAGCTCTGGACTTCCCCATTACACCCGATTGTTGCTGAACCAATCCCATTCTAATGCACTGGAATGCACACTGAAGTTATAGAATTGTTCAGATTTCTTGGTTTATTATGTCTATGTCTGACTTTCATTCATCTCATTTTGTTCTCCTTACAATTAATTTTAATCTCTTTACAATTATGTCAACAGAGAGGGCATGGGTGAGATTTGAACATGTGCTTCCACTGTGAAAGCTGATGGCTCCACCTCTCTGGTTCCTCTACTACTGCAATAGTTCACATGTTAACTGTTTATGCATGCATTGTGTATAACCTAAGAACTCATTTAATTACAAAACCTTTAACTCTTGAAGTTATTGATGGCATTTTCACAATTTCGATATCTTGCTTGTTCCTATTGGTGCAAATTTTAGTTGGGGTTGGGCGTTTTAAGTCTTGCTCTTGCCCCTGCCTGTTGTTTTTGTGAATTGTGAACAATAAAAGGTTTAGATTCCTTAATAGAGATTGTGAAAAGATACCAAACAGGGATGATAGTTACAGGATTTGCGGTCCTGTTCTCTCACAACAGTTTGAGATTCATTGTGGATGATGAGATCTAATTTAAATGGCTAACAAAATTACATAAATACGGCATTCAAAAGATAAGTCTGGTTTTTGCCCTTTTTAATTATCCAGCTCCTAAAATAGCATGTTATCTGCCTTGTTTTACACGTTCATTTACTTGTATGAAGAGTAAACAAGGTTCACTTTGGCATGCACCTGTTTGTTAGACACTGGATATGTATGCCTCTTAACTTGATAGTGATTAAAATTATTGTATATATGCATGCATGTGTGTGTTTCTAATACACTTCTAATGACGATGTTAGAACCCTGCTCTTTTGATGTTAGAAAACCCCACTCTCAAAATTTGGACTTTAAAATACCTTTTATTGTATTGATTTATTTTGAAGACAGGGGTGTTAAAAATAACTATAAAATCCATCCTACATGGCAGGAGAGAATAGCTAGTGTCTCTTAATAAACTTCAAATCATCTGCTAGAGTATGAAATTACCCTTCCCCTAAAATTAGGACAAACTAGGGAATCACCCATTTGTAACTAGATTCGCTATCTTATCCATTGTTAATAAATCTGGTTTCAATATCAGTTTAGTCTTAACGACTCAAATATTTGTCTCATTTTGGTGCTGGTAGCGTGGGTGCTCTCTCTCATGAATAGGAGAAAAATCTGGATCAGAGCCCTTAGCCTTAAAACTTTTTTGTTTCATCAAAAAAAGAGAGTGGCAAAATTGTCTCTTTCAAAAGGATATGTTTCTCATGTAGACCCTTTTGAAGATAGAGATGTCCATGGATCCCAACTAAGAATTTGAACTTTTATAGATTTAGAAAGTGCATACTCATGAACATTCAAAATTATATGCAGAAAAATAAAAAGGATAGTGTGATCCATATGATCATGGTAATAGCATGGTCATAATAATGATGGCCATTCTATCAATAAGTTAGAATTCGACCAGAGGAAGAACAGGTGAACATATATTATTTGTGCAATTGTATGTGTCACTCTGCTTCCATCAGACCATCCAACCCAAAGGTTGGTTGGAGGTGATCCATATGTATCATGCTGTTATTATTTTCATCTTACTCATACTAACCTTCTGTTGGCCTAAGACCAGCGGATCTTTCAGTTATCAAAATTCAAAATTAGCTAATCACGCATGTAAATCAAAGCTCTAATTATAATAACAAACTGAACAAACACATTGCATGCAATCTCTATCAAGGAACCAGTATGAAAGTAGAGCAAGCAAAATAGGAGTTTATGGAACAAACTGCCATTCAAATGATACCAATTCACTTTTCAAAAAAAACCGAAAGCATTAATCAATATCTCAATGTCTAGCATTACAAATTATAGATTTCAAACCTACGATCTTTTTGCACAGCAAATCCTTTGCCCAAATAGTAGTATTAAAACACAATATGAGGCATAAGAAATAGGAACCAACTCAGTACTTTTAGGGGTTTATCTGGTTGGTGAATAGAATATTGTCAAAAAAAAAAAATGTTCGAGAGAGGGAGAGTTAAGACAGCTTGTGTAAAGGTGCTTTAACCTATACTAGTTCTATTATACGTGCATTGCATTTAGAAATGAAATAAGCGATCGCATACGATGCAGAGTATCTATGAAGACAAAAGTCCTTAATATTTTTGGACGATAATGAAAGATGCTGATTATTTATTTAATTTAATATTCCAAAGGATAAAACAAACAATTTCATCAGAATTTACGTGTAATACGTGTTTGGAAACCATTTCATGTGAAAGTATTCGTGACGATCAAAAGATTTTTGGAAGTTTGTTCCACACTTTTTGGCGTGTTTTTTAATACTTTGCTAAACTTAAGTACCATTACTTTAGAACTTCTTTATGTTTTTATTGAGAGATGTTGTCTTTACATTTATTTGATATAGTTTAAAGCCATTATGGTTAGCTATTGCTAAAAGACAAATTGTTTCATTCAGGTGGACCGCATATTTACGGTCCAAAGGTATAAAGCATCCATTTTAAAGATGGATGCAAATGGGTGGTCCATTTGAAAACAAATGTAACTAATGGTCCAAGTATTATCTTAATATTTGTTATCTTAATATAATTATTATGGGTGCAGTTGGCATACGGATGCATCCGTAGGTGTAGAGGTAAGGTGCAACTTCAAATTTTATCATGGTATATAATTTTGATGTAAAATGTTCTTAGGATTATCAAAAAATCTATTTTTATATCTAATTATAAAATCTTAAATTTCAAAAATGGTTAAAATCAAGTAGATCTATAAACATAAGAAAATCTTGAAAATGAATTGTGTAGATAATATGTTGTAAAATGTACTAATTCTCAGACTTAAAATCTTTTTATTTTTCATAGTCATACATTTCGATGTCGAGATGATCAATCAAAGGGTTTTCAACATTAAAGCTACCTTTTCCGATGGATTTTTGAGGGGCATCCATAGTTCTACATTATAAGGTAGCATCCTCATATAAACTTTTTCCAATTATTATTTCTAGTTTTCAATTATTTTATTTTTTTCATATTTATGATCTCCATGTTAAATATTATATATTCTCTAAATATTAGGATCAAATTATATTTAAAACATATATTTATTGCCAAGCCACCAAGCTGGACCCTTTCCCAAAAAAAAAAAAAAAAAAAAAAAAAAAAAAAAAAAAAGAAAAGTGGGATCCACACTCCTTTTTGCCTGTGATCTTTTCCTCTCTTTTTCGTACAGGATTGGTTCCTTATGCTAGTTAGTCCGAGACCAGATCAGCCTCTTGATAGGCCAGAGTAATTCACCAATAATGTAGGGAAAATTGGGTGGTTCAAATTCTAATTGCCTGGCTAGAGTAATCGGTTTTAGTTTTGGTTAACAAGTTGGGTATTTTAAAAAATTCAAAAAAAATTATATAAAATATAAAAAAATAGGGGATTTTTTTTGTAATACATTTTTTTTAATGTTTTTCATCGATTTGGTAAAAATTAAAAATTGTTTTGGTCATTAATATTTATTTTTACATTTGTCTCTTTTTTTTGAAAAATTTCAAAAATACCCTTGAGTATAAATCGATTTTTTAAAATCCATTTTTTTTTCATTTATTTTTAACTTCATTTGAATGTGTTTTGTTTAATCATGCTTTAAATATATTTTTTATGTTTTATTAGATTTTTTTTATTTTTTAACATTTTGTTTACTGCCCAAAACTTGCCCAATTAAGGTTAAACTGGTCAATTTATCGATTAGTACCGAATAACCACTTCATACATGATGTCCGATTAACCGTTCCGATCCAATTTATCCTGCACTGTTCGCCAATCCTCAAGTATGACTGGTGTGGTTTATGAAGATGTCATGAAAATGTAATCTTTGGCGCTGAATAAATAAATAAAACAAGGGTTGCATTCTGCAATTTCTTTAGGTTATGCTTGACGTATGTCTCTATTCATATGTTTTGTCCTTTCTTACAAGAACATCGCTAGCTTTTTGAGCATGGGACGAAGAATGAAGAAATTTCCAATCGTCAATAACGAGATGTTAAAAAAAAAAAAAGTTGGTAAAGGACAAAGAGAGTTGACCATGTCTGGAGCCTCTGGTTTTGAGAATCCCGACATCCATACGTGGCAGTAAGGTTTGCAATGGGCCGGGCTTGGGCTGGCTGGTCTTGGCCCTGTCCTCATCCCTATTGGGCTGGCCCAAGCCCATCGCTTTTTTAAAGTCGGGTTAGGTAAAAAATAAATAAAATAACTAGTTCAAACCTTACCCCACTTTTTCTTTCTTTCTTTTTTATTTTTTTATTTTTTTATTTTTAATTTTTTATTTTAATTTTTTATTTTTTATAAAGGCCAGGCTCACCTGGAGCAGAGGTCATGTGTCTCACTGGGGTAAAAGGATGGATTGGCACAACCATGTTCAACTTTCCTCACAATGAATGGAACCCTACCCTTTTCAAAATAAAAAGACAAGAGAAAGTAGTGCAATGTGTGTGGCTCTAAGGAGCTATTGTTTCTCTTGTAAAAAATTAGGGAATTAAAGCGATGTTCAAAAAAAGAGAGAGTAGGGAATTGAAGCTACTTTGGTGGTGGGTAACTACTTTATTTATTATTTGATACTTATTTTTAGGGTTTCTCTTGAGAACAACTAAGATTCGGTGCTCCATCTCCGTTCTTTATGAGCAGACAGATTCGGTGCTCGATCTCCTTTCTTTATGAGCCGACAGATACTCCACTATTCAAATATAAATCATTTGTAAGGTGCGAAAGAAATGCTTACATATCTCACTTCAATACTACTAATAATGCACGTGATATTTAATATAAATCACTCAAACATGTTTATCATTGAAAAATATTTTCAATAAAACATGGTCTTAGAGATCATTGAATTTATCTTTACTGTTGAATACCTTTATGATATAATTATGATTTTTTTAAAACCATACAATAAATAAATAATTCAAGTATACTATTTGTGATAAAATACGATTATAGGGAGACAAAATTTTTTTAAATGCTATTTTAAATAGAGGAATAAAACTTGATATAGTGCAAATGAAAAAAAGTGAGAGAAAGTTAGAGGAGACGTGATCAAAATTCATAATTAGAAAATAAAAATTACTCATGTATCTCCCAAAAAAAATTTAAATTTTATATATACTTCATCACATATTTTTTTGCTAGAAATACAATATTGTAGTTGCAAAAGCAATTTAATATTCAAATAATCATAAAAAATTAAAATACATATAAAGGAAAAAATTGAGATGAAAATAAACCGATACATCATTTAACATAAGAATAAAAAAAAAACAAAAACTAATTTTATACTTCCCAATAGAGAGACCAAAAGAGACATAATCCATTTGGAATATAGCAAGAGAAAGCTAGAAAAAAGAGTATTATAATTAAATAAGTTATATGCAATTAAAATAAATAAAATAAAATGATTCAATAAAAATAAAATAATAAAACTAAAAATAACAATAGTAATAGTAACAATAGTAATAGTAATAAAATAAGGGATGATTAAAAGAAAAGAAAGAATGAGATGAGAGAGAAGAGGGATGGGCATGAGATGACATGTATGGATATAAAAAAGATGTGGGGGAGAGAGAGAAAGCATGGGATGATATATATGGGCATGAGAGAGATGTAGGGAAGATAGAGTTATTAAAATCATGGGATGAGAGAGATGTAGGGAAGATAGAGTTATTAATATAATGGGATACGTGGCGAAAGAGTGAGCAGGGTAGTCTTCTCTCTTAATATATAATAATACATACGCTTTAGGTTAGAAAGAAAAAAGAAAAAAAAAAAGTTTATATAAAGATGAGGCTCTAAAATATCAAATTAAGGAGCACGTCAAATTCATAAGAGGATGATGTTTTGATGCTGAAAAACTCTCAATTTGATCATCTCGACCTCAAGATTTATAGACATGAGAAAAATAGATCCCAACTTTTAGAAATAGTACATTTTGTAATGCATTATCTAAAGCGTCATTTTTTCAAAATTCTCAAGTGTTTATAGATCTGTTCGATCTACATTATTTTTTAGAGAATTGTTCGATCTACATAATTTTTTAATATTTAAATTTTATAATTATAGATAAAAATAAATTTTTAGATCATCATAAAAATTTATATTACTCAAACAACATATTTCAGCACTATTTGAAAGTGCATCTTAGTCATTGTTTAGGTCCTCTGCCTCATACAAAGTTACAAACCAAACCCAAAAAATAAACCCCAAAAGAGATTAGAAAATGTGCATCGATGAAGTAAAAAAAGTAGATCTCATCAATCGAATAAAGCGGAATTGAAAATGTTATTTCACATGGGGGCCCTTCTCTAACTCAGTTTTGTTAGATTACAGGGTCCCCCAACTCAGGGGGGAGGCTCTCTCTCTCTCTCTCTCTCATGCTTATAATTTATATCATTTTCCTAAGCAATCAACATACGTCAAACTTTGGGTTGCGGTTCCAATGAAAACTAATGAATGTCTCACTATACTACACCTTAACCAGGTCTCACCTCCCTTCCTCCCTCTTTCTGACCACCTTCCTTTCTATTACTAAGATCTTTGTCTCACTATTGAATATACCATAACATCCTCTTTCTCTTTCTCCCCCTCTAACTCTCTCTCTCTCTTTCTCTTTCTTCTTTCTTTTTCTTCTTCCTCTTACTTCTTTTTTTTTTAATTTATTGGGGGAAGACAGGTCCTACTCATGTTTCAAATAATTTGAGAGTTGGTTTTTGTTTAAAGTATTAGTAGATGCTGATTTTTTTTTTTTTTTTGATAATTTAGTGGGGTAGACCGCTCTTACCTATTTTTTAAAATAGATTAGAAGTTAGCTTTTTTGAAAAGATATTAGTGGGGTGGTATTAGTGGTTAGAATGAAAATCACAATGTGGTAATTAAAGTATAGGGGTGCTATACTAAAATTTCATCCATTTTTAACTTTATTGTTAGGAGGCGGTGTCAGTGAGAATAAAAACCACAACGTCATTACTAGAATTGGGGGTGCTATCACGGTAAAGTTGACCGAAATGGTTAGTCGCATATCTTCACTCATGCCCCTAGACAGTCGAAAGCTGCTCTCTGTTTGCCAAGTGGCTTCTTATTTGCCTCTCATTAAAAGAAATAAAGAGCCAAGACTAAGCCTCTCATCCAAATAGAAAGGAAAAAGGGCCACATTAGCTTTACATTTTCCAAAATTTGTAGGAACCGTGCTGCCTGCAAAATTTTAAAAATTTTATTCCTATTTCCAAATGGACCCATGTAAAAAAAAGGAAGAGACAAAAAACAAAAAAAAAGAACCAACATTAAACCATGAATTCTAAGATCCAACCACAAAAAGCAGCACAATGGAAGATTATCACGTATGCTTCAAATCTTTTATCTCAAACCTTAAATTGCAAATCTCTACTTCCCTGTTTACAAAACACATCACAAGATGGCAAACATATCCAGGCACCTATACATCATAGAAACCTTATGTTAATGCCACCATAGATGATCATGAATTGGAGATCAGCAAGAGCTTCATCAGTAAACGCTAGGCCTCCATAAACATCATCGCTCATTAAAATAAAGGTTTTTTTTTTTTTTTGGGTTATTTTTCTATCTTCTAAAGCTACGAACTTGAGGCCTTGCATGCTCATCATCATCCGGAATCTTCACAGCCGTGTAGGCCCCGGCCCCACATAATGCCCCTAAAATCGGACCCACAATGTAGACCCAGATGGCCCTATAGTTGTTTGCCGCAATGGCGGGGCCCAGCGTCCTCACAGGGTTCATAGAACCCCCAGTGTTCTTCCTGTCACACACAAATATAGGTTAATTTCATCAGTTAGAATTTACATGAGAAGGCTAGAAACCTTTTCTTTAATGAGAGGGTGTCTTCAGGGGCCACAAAGATTGCAACCCCATTTTCAGAATTTCTAGAAGAATTATTTTAATTTGGTTTATATATTAGAAAATTCATTTTAGATGGTGGGAAGCTAGTAGAGAAAAATGTGGGAGGGGCAATTTCGTCCTTTTCTTGATTAGAGTTTTTTTTTTGGGTGGTAAAAATATGGAAAGTGCATTTTAGAGATCTGATTTTAATGTTTGAGAGGCTAGTAGGACATTTAAGAAATCTTATTAGGGTGGGAAGCAGTTTATAATGCATGTACTCAATGAAAATTGATTGTTATATGTCGGATGTGAAAAAAATTAATATATTGGGTATTCACGCAAGAATCAATGGGGATACAGGATTCTAGGTATAGAGTAGAGATTCCCAAGCCGTGAGGCAATTTTGGTTATTAAACTGTTTTGGGTTCCCTTGAAGATTTAATAATTTTTTCTATTCAATAATAAATGCAATATTCTTTCAATACACAGTAGCTATGTGAATATTTATGTACAAATAATGTATTGTGTGTGAAAATGGCATGGAAAACACATTATGGTCATACCCTGCAATGAGTATGTTGAGCATTACTGTGGCCCCAACAGCAATCCCAGCAAGTTCTCCCACCTGAATGCATGCATTATACCACATCATGGAAGAAATGATAAAGAGAAAGAAAAAATCATAAAAGAGAAAGTGAAAATTTAAGAAAAAGACAACCTTAAAGGAATTATCTTAAATGGCTAATCCGACCCGGAATGGATTTAGTAGGATCAAGAGTGGAAGTTGGATGATTCCAGATCGAGGAATCCTCACTCGTTCCTTATGTTTTCTTTTTCTAAATTCCTTATTAAATGTAGGCCAATCCAACTCAAAAATCACCGAGTGGGATCTAGGCAAACTAGAATCAGGTCCAGTGGCTCGTAGCCCAATTCTGATTTTTCGACCACTGATAAACTAGCCTAGGCATTTTTGGTCATGACATACCCTTTCTCTTTCCTAATTTAGGAAATAATAGTTTACCTTAATTTGTCTTTTTCCATTAGGTATTTTAGTCAAGGGTGAGGTTCGTATAAGGTGTCCACCTTATGCTATATAAGTAAGAGTAGTTCTAAATTTTGTCAAAAAAAAAAAGTAGTTTTGGTGTAAGAAACCTCACGATAATTTGAAAACTATTTTTAATCATAATTACGAAATTTAAAACTCTAATAACAATAAGATCTATAAATAGTTAAAAATAGACAACTTAGATAACTTGTTACAAGATGTATTATTTTTAGATATCGTATGAGAGGAGACCATTTACCTTTGATACAAGTTGGTCACAATTTCTTGCAATCATTTAATGTGAAATTTGGTAGCTTGGATATATCACAAAATTCAAAAAAAATTCTTTTGAAGTTTGAGCTTGGTCAATGGAATAATTGCAGCCACCCAATTGCACATCCAATGGTCAAGGTTAATGTGACCACGATGTATCAAAAGTAAATGATCTCATTTTATACTTTTTTTTATTTTTATGACTTGAATTTTTTTTTTTTTTTCTTTATATCCATACATCACAAGGTCTAGATAATCAAGTGAAAGGTTTTCGAACTTCGAAAAAAAAAAAAAAAAAAGTTCCCTTGGCTTTTTGAGGTACACCTTACTTCTAACCTTATATAAACTTTTTCCCTTAGGTCACCTACTTGAAGGGCATATAAGATAGTGAAGTACTAGTGATAAAGAATGAATGGAAATACGAGATTCAACCGCATACCGCTCTAGTGTCAGTTGCGACCGCGGTTACAACAAACATGAGGTTGAAAGAGATAATGAATTCGAGGGCAAAGGCTTGGGCATAGCTCCCCGATGGCGCCGTCACCCCACCCCCCATAAATGGGTGAAATATGACCTTCAATGCAAATGACGCACTTATTGATGCCAACACCTGTGCCCCAATGTACATAGGAACCTGCCCAAATAAAATAACAATAAGAAAAGAGGGAAAAAGTTTATATAAGGTTGTAACCTTAAACCGTAGAATTATAGATGCACTTCAAAAATCCATAAATCCATCCATAAATCCATAAAAAAATGTTGTTTTAATGCTAAAAAATTCCTTAACTGATATATGAATATGAATAAAAATAAGATTTTGAATGCAAAAAGTAGTGCATCTTACACACATTGCTCATACGGTCGATTTTTAAGGTTTTCATATGTTTATAGATCCATTTGATTTGACTATTTTTAAAATTTAAAAATTTATAGTTAGATATGAAAATAGATTTTAAGATAATTCTAAGAATTTTTAACACCAAAATTAGATATTATGATAAAATTTGGAAGTGCGCCTTGATTAGATACTTTAAAGTTGCAACCTTATAAAAACCTGCTAGAGGGATGCTAATGCTAATAAAATAATTGTGAACAGAGAGAATGGTGCAAACTTGTGTCAAAGATATGTAGAGAGAGTGTGTGTCTAGTTTTCTTGTTTCTAGTGAGAAAGTGATAAAGACTGGACTAGTTTGTTTGTGCGTATATGTTGGGGAGAGAGAGATGTGGATGATCTAGAGAGAGATTGAGAGAGAAATAGAGAGAGGTTTGTGAGGAAATCATAAAGTCTAGTTTTCTTGTATGCATCGTACATGAATGAGAGTTTTAGAGAGAGAGAAGAGTTACTTGTGTCCATGGAAAGTGCTTCAAAGCTGCAAAAGCAATGGTAACAGCAGGGTTGAGGTGGGCTCCCGATATATGACCAGTGGAGAGGATGACTATCATCACTGCCAAACCAGTTGAAGCGGCACACCCGATCAGCGTTTCAGACCCATGCGTTTTCTGGTTCACAATTGCGGTTGCAGTCCCGGCGAAAATGAGCATCAATGTTCCTACAAACTCAGCTCCAACCTGTTCATGAAAAATAAAAATATTTACTCCATATATAAAAGGAAAAACCCAGATAAAAAACATTCTCCATCGACCCATGTCTTCAAAGAAAAGTAACTGAAATGTAGAGAGAGAACAGACAGATCTGATGAGAGAGAGAGATGACAGTGGGAACCTTTCGAAAGAGGGAAACAGGAGGAGGTGGCATTGCGCAAGAAGGGAGAGCGCCCTCTTCCAAGGCCCATGATTCAACAGTGAAGCATTTGTGACAGGCACTTAGCATTGATCTCTTGTGGTTATTTGAGCTTCTTCCACCATTGGCTTGTAAACCAAAGAGTGGAGCACCTGGGGTGCCTGGTGTTGCAGGTGTTGAAGGGATTGATGTTGTGTCATCATTGTCAGCCATGCTACTAAATGCTCTCTCTCTCTCTAGCAACAAACTCAGAAAATGAAGTCCAGAAAAGTCACTTTCTCTCTCTCTCTCTCTAGCAACTGAAATCCATAAAACTCATTCTCTCTCTCATACAAACAAAATCTCCCAAAGGACCAATTGCCTCTCTCTCTCTCTCTCTCTCTCTCTAAGGACCAATTACCTCTCTCTCTCTCTCTCTCTGGTATTGGTATTGACCAAGGGGATGTTGAGGGGGCTTATATAGGTGAAGGGGTGGTGGATGTTTGACTTGGGTAGGGGCCAAAAAGCAAGCTTTGAAATTGATGAGGCGACTACACTGAAAGAACAGTTAGTACCACATAATGACAATCATATCCTTTTCCTTTTGCATTATGCCATATAAATTCTTTGTTTTCTCAAATGTCTTACCCGATCCCTCTTTTTCCTCTTCCTTTTGGGTAGAGGGCTAAAAGTTTTCCTCACAAAGTGTTCTCTAATAATATGCTATTGTAATTATTGAAAGCCCACTTACATAATCTCCACCCCTAAAATTTCCATTAAATAATTTAGAGCCTCTACTTGAAATTATTAGAGTTTAGTGTTTAAAGGAAAAAATTTATATAAGTGCGAGACTCTAAATAATCAAATTAGCATGCACTTCAAAAAGTGATTTTTTGATTCTCAAATTGATTGTCTCGACCTCGAGATATATAGACATGAGATAAAAATATATTTTAAGTTTTGGAAATAGTGCATCTTGTAGTGCATTTTTGGACCGCCATATTTTAAGTTTTCATAGATCTGCTTCGTCTATGATACTTTTGAAGTTTTAAATTTTATAATTAGAGATGAAAATATATTTTAAGGCCATCACAAAGATTTTTAGTATTGAAATCACATTTCTCAATACCATTTGAAGGTGCACTTTACTTTGATTATTTAGAGCATCGACTATTTACAAACCACACCAATGTTTAAATCAGTGTTCTAGAAACATATAATTTAGATAAAGAATTATCGTTCATCATCATCATCATGTAAAGGAGCTGGGTTGTATTAGAGAAGCAGTAAATGTAAAACTTTGTCAAAACTTATCATGAATCAGGAATCACCGATACATACTAGAAACCAGATTGACCAATTTCCTTGTCATAACAAGAAATCGGTTTGGTTCTTATAGACTCACCCTATTATGTCAAGGAAGTGAGCAGGTCTATCAAGGAACTAGACAATCCAAACATGACGAATCACCCATTTTCCACGCATCATGTTTTTTATCTTTTTTTTCCCTATTCTTATTTTTCAACTTTTTTTGTATTTTTATAGACTAATCCTCACACAAGAGAATCAATCTGATTCACCCATCCAAATCAATAAATAACCAATCCGAACTCTTTTATTTATTTATTTATTTTTTTGAAGAATATCCAAACTACTTTTCTGGATGGCCAGTCCACCAGGCCTATTTCATTTTTTAAAACACTTGTTCAAATTGAAGAGCAATAGGGTTCACAAAAGGTTTGGAAGTGGTTTTTTGTCATTCATGAAGTGAGTTAGGGCGTATCTTCTTTGGAGCACGTGGTTGTTGGGGCCTTTATTGCTTATGCTAGGATGGGTCTTTGTAGTTTGAAGGGCTTCTACATACATGTACGCATCATGGGCTTCCTGACCTATGGCACTAAGCATCACACTCGACCACCCACAATGGACTGCACCACTCAAACAACAAGGTTTGGTCAAAAGTGGGACTTCTCTCTTTTAGTTTTCTGGCTTGGTTTTGTCAAAAGCAAGGCATTATTATTGTCATGGCGTGAGTTCAAAATTTTTGATTGCCCTTGTGCTTTCTCTTGTGACATTTACCTCTTCACATGTGTTTTAGTAGTCATTTTTCACGATCATTATGTCAGGGTCATTATTCCCATCCCCATAATAGATTTGCTTACTCCCTTTTCTCCATGGTTTTCTGGATTTATTTTGTCCAAATAATTGGCATTATTGTCGTCAAAGGCCTGAGTTCAAATTATGATCGTCCTGGACCAAAGCGAAGCGAAGATGGTGCTGCTGCTTTGGCCCAAGAGGCCACAGTCATCCGATTTTATGCTTAGATTGAAGCGAAGTGAAGATTGGTATTGTCATTTCGGTCAGATTCGGCTGAAGCTTCGGCTTCTTCAGCCTAACCAAAGAAATATCTATATAAAAGAATTTTTTAATTTTTCATTATTTTATGTATTTTTATGTATAAATATTTGATTTATTTAAATTAAATTTTTTTTTAAAAAGTCCAACGTCTTCATTCAAATTAACCGAAACACCGAATTGCTTCATTTTCTCATCGTACCAAAGATGACTCCAAATCGAATCTGATAACATTGAATAGAACATTTTGCCCTTCAAGTGATTTAGTCATTTTTTCACATTCATTATTATCTTCTTTGTCTCCCATCTTTGCTTTAATCTCTTTGTAAATAGTATGAATAGAATCAGGATGGGGACGTCCACTAGGCAGAGCACAGTATGATCTATATGATGACCATGGAATACTTGAGTCATGCTACGTTGATGAAGAGATTGTGGGACCTACCACTTGGGTCATGTCAAGCTGTGATTCTAAAATTTCCCGCGTAGGACGAATTGGGAGGTAGGCGATTTGAGGCTGCAAAGCTCTGGAATCGCCATGTCTCCCTCATTTTTGTATTTTTTTGATATATTTTTTTTGTTGAATATAACCCTGTTTGGCTTGGGAATGGAGGTAGGCGATTTGAGGCTGCAAAGCTCTGGAATCGCCATGTCTCCCTCATTTTTGTATTTTTTTGATATATTTTTTTTGTTGAATATAACCCTGTTTGGCTTGGGAATCGAAAAATTCAAATCACAACCAAAGTCCGAGTCCAATTCTGCCATTGAAGCAACACTAGTTTTGAGGGCTCGCACTTCTAAACCCTGGGTTTTTAAGGGCTCTCACCTCTGGGATCTTATGGATCATAAAATACTTTCCAGATCTAAAAAGCTATTGTTGGTGAGTGCATTAACCCAACTCAATTGAGAAATGTGTCTACATTCCTTCAACCTGTCTTTTCAGGCCAAATAAGTAAACACAAGCTCAACCATGGAGCATGTCAACCATAAGGCCTTGTATCATGAAAAAGCAACATAGTACATACTTCAGTAGTTGCCACCTAGAAAACCCCCACTTCCTGTCATATATTTGTTCCTTGTCAACGATCACTTTGAGCCACCCCACCCATAACACATATATAACATTTCCACACCCCTAGGCCGATTACATCAAGGACAAAGTTATTATCTATGAGATCATAACAAGAGGGAGTTTGCACACATTTAACTTTGGTATAAGAAGATCACAATTTCTCCTAACAATCAAATGTGAATTCGGGCGGTTATAAATGCCATAAATTTTGAGAAAAAAAATTTATACTTTAAGCATAGTCAATAAAATACTTATAAAGACTCGATTTTCTATTTGAAAGCTATAAGTGATTGTGACATTCTTTTAACTAAATAGACTTATTTAGGGTTGGCAATAGGTCGGGTCTAAGTCCCTAGAGGGCTGGCTCTAGCCTAGCCCGGCTGGCCTTGACCGAGCAAAAGGGGCCCTGGCCCTATCCAGGCCTCGACGAGCAAGACGAATCCTAACAAAATAAATAAATAAAAATGCAAAATAAAAATAAAAGGAAAAAAATATAGGGCGGGCCAAATAAGTCATTACCTATATTGGGGATTGCCTGGCCGTGGTGTCTTGGTGGCCCCGGCCCTATTTTTAAGGGCCCGTCTGCCAAGTCCATTCTCAACGCCGCTCTAATTGTTATACTTTTCCTAACAATAGGGGCAAAAGCATATACTGAAAAATTAGAATCAGACTATGAACAGCCAAGGACCGATTTCAAGTAGAGTAATCCAACTAGAGCAATGATTCTCAAGCAAGATTGTTGTATGGATACTGTAGAAAATAAAAGAGATTGTAAAAAATCGGGTAATTCTTTCAATTCGAGAATTCCTCAAACTGCAATCTGCAATCATCCACCCACCGATTTAGAGCCAAAACAAGTGTGAGCAAGCTCAGCGTTTCTTTAAAACCCGGGGTAGAAGCATACAATGCGAAGTACTTGATCCATCTTTCCACAAACATGACAATATTTGTAATTTCGGAAGCAGTGTTTTAAAACCCGGTGATTACAGATCTGGATCGCTGATCCAAATGTGAAATCGATTGGGATCGAACCGATTATGGGTTGGTATAGGTCCGGACATGATTCCCTCCTACAATCTCAGTTTTCATTCTTTTTTCTTAGCTTATCTAATGTTGTAATGGCTCCCACTCAAATAAAACCTTTACTTTAATTTGAATTTTATTTCATTTATTTTTAAATTTTTTATTGATCACCAATCTAGTTGATCCAGATGGGGATTGGGGCTGGATGACCTGCCCCATCAATCTATTATTTAAAACGTTGCTTTCAACCCTTTAACCACCAACAACTATTCTTATTTTCTTTTTGATCAGTTTAGTGTCGTAAGTGGGATTGGAGAGCACAATGTATGACTAAGATATGGGGTGTGCTACCACCACAAACCCAACCCCTTTCCCAAATACCACTACTTGAAGATGCATTTTTACTCCATTAGTGCATAGTCTTCTTACGTCACTTTGCACTAGGCTAGGTTCCTAAATCTTAGGAAGGGTTTGATAAGTACTCTAGACCCAGTTTAAAGTTGTGTTTTGTTGGTCCATGTCCAAAGCACCCATGACTCTAATTAAGATTCGATAATGTAAGATTAATAACAGTTTTTTGGGTTTAAAGCCTCTACATTGAACACATCACCCTTTGTTCCTCCTTTTCAATATACAAAAGACCACTGGGTTCCACCCATTAGGTCTTGCCACAAAAAAAAAAGAAGGAAAGTCAAAAGGAAAGAAGAAAAAGGAATATGTGCTAATCCATTGATTAGGGCTTAGCATAAGATAATTTTAGTGGCCATTGTTGTTTGCACATGTTTTTGCTTTAATCATATGCAACAATTCCACATTGCTAAATTTGAAATGCTTCCTCCTTACTCCAATTGATTTATCATATGCTTCATGAAAGGTTAAATCTCACAAAAAGCAACAAAAAAGAAAGAGACAATTTATTAGGTCCCACTAACATACAAAGCGTAATGGGTTGTTGAGAGTCCAAGGATTTGAGACGCGTGTGCCTTCTCATGATTGTATAGCCCTTTTGTGCTTGTGGATCCCACATTTCGAATGGATGGTTCAAATTCACTGTACTTGAATGTATGGTTGTGATTTACTTCATTTGAGTGGATTCTATAGTTGATACTGTATGGCTCAGTGTTTTGAAACCTAGATTGGTAGGGCAGATTGTTCACCCACAATTTTGTGTCGGAGTAATGGATCGGTAATTCAAATCGGGTCTAGATCGGTATGAATCGAGAACTCAAAAACATATTAATAAATAAATAAAAATAAATAAAAATAAAAATTTTGGTTTGTAGAGACGGGATTTAAAGAAAGAAAAAATATAAGGAGAAACGGGCCAAGACCCTACCATCTTGAAATAAGTGTGATCCCTACCAAATCCCATCCAGATAGACGATCTGGATTGGAAATCACCTAGTTTTAAAATACTAGTGTCAACAAAAATCTCACTTGCCTAATAATGAATCCTTGTTTAAAAAATCGACGTCTCGACTTTGAACCACCTAAGTCGAATCAGAACCAGGAAATACTGATCTAATTCTTCCCAAATGGGGACGCAAACTAACACACCCATAAATTATATTTATAAAGGCTCTACTATAGAATTGGTGTTTATGGAATGATTTGTTGATTTACTTAAACCTTTTAAACTTTTTGATGTTCGCTTTTTATTTTTGTTGATTTTTTTGTTATTTAGATTTGTCGAGTTGCCAACTCATTTGTTTCAACCCAGTGATTTATTTTGTATAACATTGATATTTATTAATTTTCTTTCATTTCAAGTCTATATGGGTAGTCTGGCTGGTGGGATGACATCAAATCCACGATTCACATTTGATTCATTACCATTCCCATCATTACAGTTAGGAAAAAGTTTATATAAGGTTGCAAGCTTATACTTTAGAAATAAGGCGCACCTCAAAAATCTAATAAAAAAGAGTGTTCGAAATTGGAAGACCTTTTAACTGATTGTCTCGACCTTGAGATACATAAATATATATATAAAAAAAAATTAGGTCCAAAAAGTAGTGCTCTTGTAACAAATTATATAGACCATGTGTTTTCAAGATTTCCAAGTGTTTACAGATCGACTCGATCTGTACTATTTCTGGAATTTTCAATTTTATAACTAGAGTCAATTACAAATTTTCACGCCATCATAAAATTTGTGGCACTGAAACTACATCTCTAGACAGGATTAAAAATTGTGATTTACTACTACAGTATAAGGAAATAAGCTTATGTATACCTCACCCACTTCTTATAGTTATTTATGATTTCCTTGATTAATAATTAAAGGGCCTTCGGGGCTCAACATGTTGAGGTTTGGGTTTTTGACTCAGGAACAACCCTATAGGCTTTATTTACCAGCCCAACAATTAATTGATATTGGTTTAAGCCTAGGGAAAATTGCACCCCAGCACTTGCGGTGGGCTCATTTATCAAAGAAGTTGAAAGAAAAGATTTACAATAGGAAGTGTATACAATAAGATTATTTATTTTTAGTATAAAAAAGTCTCAATTGTAATCAACTATTAGATTTGAAATCAGATGGCTAGGTGTCAATACGAGTTTAACCGACGGAAAGACTATATGGGATGTCAATAAATATGATTTCAAGATGTATATGCTAAATATACCTGAAATATATTACCCGTGGCATCGTATAATCAGGACATGTCATCTAAAGCCCCAATATGCCTTAAAAGCCCTGAGAGACGGTTACCACATGTCTTAATGGCCGTACTCACTCAAAAACTTTCAAAACATCTCAATATGAGACTAAACTATGGAATATGTATTCATAAGGCCACTATATACCTCTCAACGCAATATTTGAGAAGTATGGATACGAACTTATTAGTATTAAGAGACTAGACTCCATATGAATTGATAAGTTTGGACTAGAGGCATATAAAGTGGACATCATTTGATAGATGTCCAGATCTACCGCCAATCAAGATATGCCATAATCAACAGGACCCCTTCATGATATTTGGGGATTGACATGATATCTCTCGGATAATCATATTTGACATGTGGTCGCTCTATTCTCAAAGTTTTAGGCCATATGTAAATAATTTGGACCCTCTTTCATACCCGCCGATAGTCAGAACCCACAGCCATCATATGTGAAGTACACATACAGTAACCTAGAATGACTTCCGGTCACTAAGATCGAGATTTCTCTTAATCTATAAAGATTTTTCTCATGGAACTTCAGCCATTGAATTACTTACTAAAATCTCTATCAACCATAGAAAGGTAGCACCCTAATGATATCTCGCGCAAAAGCGGTTAAAGCCGAAACAAAGACCCAGATCCTCATAACTCCTAGAATATGAGGATTTTTGCACTAAATTTTGTAGAGATGTTCCACATGACCTTCTCTACAAGGTATCCAACCCTATAGTCAACAAATTCCCGAGTTGAGGGTGGTTCAACCTGCAATGGACTGATTATGGAGGTTGACAGTTAAGAATGTGGGTGGACCTGGCTACGCACCGAAGCTGAATTTGCCTAATATGACCCGAAAATTTTCCAACAAAACTAGGCAATTGATTGTGCTCATTGATGAGCTTGATCTAAGGCCCAAATCTAACCCATTTAGACCAGTTGGTCAGGCCTCTGAACGACTCTAACCTAAGGTCCATTCCCAATTGCTTTAAGATCGGTGATCAGGCTATGAATGAGTCTGACCTAAGGACCATTCCCAATTCACTTAGACTGGTGGTCAGGCCTATGGACAATTCTATCCTAAGATCCATTCCTAATTACCTTAGACCAACGTTCAGGCCTCAGAACGAGTTTGACCTAAGATCCATCCATGCACAATTCCCTTAGACCGGTGGTCAAGCCACTGAATGACTCTAACCCTAATTCCCTTATAACTGGAGATCAGGCCTCTGAATTGCTTTAACCTTAATTCCCTTTGACAAGTGGTCAGAGCTGACCTAAGGATCATTGCCAATTCCCTTAGGTTGGCAGTTAGGCTTCATAAGGTCTGTATCTAATTTCTTTAGGTCCTCTGCTAACCTTAATACAAGCCTGAACCAAGGTCTAAACCCCATCTACCCTGACCGGCAGTCAGGCATCTGAATGAGTTTGACCCAAGGCCTCAATCCCATCTTACCTAAGCCGCATCTCCATGAGTGGGCCCAAGGTCGAAGCTCAATATCTCTAAACCATCGGTCAAACATCGGCATGAGACTGACCCAAGCTCAAACCTCAATTTTCAAAGACCATCAGTCGAGCATCCTTATGATTATGACCTGATGCGTCTAAGTTGGCGCTCAGGCATTCTAATGGCTCTGTCTCAAACTTGAAGCTTTTACCTGTTCAGCATCCATCTACTCTCAAATAACTTACCTAAACCAATCATCGGCCCACCTGGACCTGCAGTTAAGTAAAATGGGTCTTCACTAAACTTAGATCTCATATCGGCGGTCAAGGCTAAGGTTTGATCTCAAGAAGGCAAAAATGACCCTTGAGGAACAAAATATGTGATATGCTCAGATGCAAGGGGACCTATCTCAGGCATAAATGTGGGATGGATTTGCCACCACAGGTCAATGGGTAAGCCAAGCTCCCTCAAGAAGGACCAAATTCCTACCTGAGTCATTATCGGGCTAACCAGACTGTCTAGGCAAAAATAATTGGAAGCAACAGAAGAAAACAAAAAAGGTGGATTTGAAAAAGATGCAGAGCCACCCCAAACGACTTCGTCATATGTAACATAGATTATGACCAAGGATCAAATTGAGCATGCCTCAACAAGAGTTTTGTTGGGCTCACCCAGTCAAGCCCTCTCGCACGAATTCGAATGCGCTCAGTGGAATCCATGATATATGAGACACAAATATGTCAAAATCGATGTGTGCGGGTAACTGAGTGGAAAAAACATGTAATAAAGTAAATAAAAAAATAAATATTACTGGCACCAGATTTACAGGTTCACCTTTTCATGCTACATTTACGGTAGAAAAAGATAAATCTACTATTAACTAATTACAATAGCCTTTCAAGAAACAAACTTTTTGAGCTTACTGATTCCTTCTAAAAACTTCTCTCTCTAGGATTTTCCTCTATGAGGTTCTTCTCTTTCTTTGATATTTCATTTTCTTCTAGAGGTTTTCTCTCTCTAAAACTCTTTTATTTCTCTACTCTTCCTTTTCTCTCTCAACAAAAAAAGATTTAAGAAGATGATCATTGATTCTTTTTTATCTTCCTCTTCTCTCTAAAAAGAATGATAACTTTCTCTCTCCTTCTTCTCTCTCAAGAAATAATAATTTTCTCTCTTCTTCTTCTCTCTAAGAGAATAATAATTTTCTCTATTATTCGTCTCTCTCAAATAATGATAACTTTCTCTATCTTAATTTTCTCTCTACGAGAATGATAATTTTTTCTCTCTCTTCTTTTTCTCTAAAGAGAATGATAACTTTTTCTCTCTCTTCTACTTCTTTGTAAGAGAAGGTTTCATGTATATCCGATACACCATTCTCTCTCTTCTTCTTCTTTTCTAAAAGGAATGATAACTTTTTCTTTTTCTTCTTCTTTTTAAAAGAAAGTTTCATGTATCTCTGATACATCAAGAAAAATCCGCCTAAAATAATAGCCCAAAAAAAATACACACCCAAATATGACCACCCAAGAAAAATGGATGGTTAAAAGCCCAAAAGCACAAACCTTTACCAAAGATTCCAAGTGATTTCTATTTGTATGGACTTAAAGGGGATAGCCATATTTGAAAGGATATCTCATAACCACTTAAAAAGATGGCTCATCTCTACATCTTTTAAGTAAGAAATAAGATGAGTATTTTCCAACACTAAAACCATCACGTGAGATCCCAGTTTTATGGAATGATGGCTTAGTTAACAAGTTACCTTTTTCTATATTTCCAAACTGTCTTTTTTTTTGTTATGATAAATTCCACTGGATGCCCCTTCCTCAATTGGATGCCCCTCCCTCAATGGTACGGGACACCCAACAAATTTTACAAAAGAGGGTCATTTGAACAGGAGGAAGTGAAGACTGCCCTTTTTGGTTAGGACAAATTCCGAATTTGGAGAAAATGTGTATGAAGTTGAACTTCCTCACGAGCTCAACATATCTCTCATCTGTAATGAGGCTCATCTTTATGGTTGTTATGTTAATGTGGAGCCCAAATTGGAGTTCATTGGAGGAGAGTTGTACCTTCAAATCCCCACTAATTTTTTTTTTTTTTTTTGACAATTCAAGTAACTCAAAAGAGAAAATTGAAAGGGTGATTGAAGTGAAGGAAATCAAAACTCGAGCCGGTAACTTATTACTAATAATTCGTCTAGTTTGCGAGTGATTTCATGTTACTGTGTCATTGTATATAATGAAACCACATTTCTAGAAAATCATACTTGTGTTATTTGCGTGATTCCAAATTTTGCATATACACTCTCTCCATCCCAACAATTCATTTTGAACCCTAGATATGGTAAAAATGAATCTCTCTCCAATAAAAACTTCAAACCATGCATTTGGGAAAGTTTGAGTTCTAAGCTTTACGAACTCAAAATCAATTTTTTGGCTTGTTAAATATTTGATAAAGCTATCTATAAAAATTGGAAAAAAAAAAAAAAAAATCCCTTTAAAGTCTAGATCTAGCAATCTAAGTCTCAATCAATTTTTTTGCTTTTTTAATATTGATAAAGCCATCTATAAAACTTGGAAAAGAACAAAAATCCCTCTAAAGTCTAGATCTAGCTATCTAAGTCTCCCACCAAAAGGATGGTCCATATTAATTGGGTTAAAAAATATTTTTAAGGTGCATTTTCACTTTTTTTTTTTTATTATTGTTCATTAGAATCAAAAGAGTCTATTTTTTTAAAAAAAGGTCAAATAAATGGCCCCATAATGGTTTTTAAAGATAACCTCTCTCACACGTATTTCTTGTTTCTTCATTTTGTTTCTTTTGGTCACTTTCTTGCCGATCAAATTTCTTGCTCAAAAATTTTCAAGAACCCAATTACTTTGAGAACAAAACTGAATTAATGCAGGCCTTCGGTTTATCATTCGATGTATTTCAGAAGGGTGTGGTTTGAATAAGGTGCGAATGGGCTGGGGCCTTAGTGGTAGTACCAACGAGTCCTATGATGAAGTCTTTGACTTCATTCTCAACAAAGGGTATGAGCCTAAATCTCTATTGACTTACCTCTCTCTTTTTTTTTTTTTTTTCTTTTTTTTTGGTCATTTGTATAATGTGCGAACCTTAAACAATCAAATACATGCTTCCAAACCATGTTAAAAGATGCAATATCAATGTCAAAAAGTACTATGAGGCTCTAAAAACCTATTTTCACCTTTAATTATGAAATTTAAAGCTCTAAAAGTAGTATATACAACAAATTACTAAATATTTGACTATTGAAAATGGACAGTCCAGATAATATGTTAAAAAATACACAATTTTCATGATTTGAAATCTTTTTATTTTTCATATCTATATATTTTGATGTCAAGCTAATCAAATAGATGATTTTCTAGTATCAGAACAACTTTTTGGTGGGCTTTTGAGGTGCACCTTACTTCGTACAGTATAAGGCTTTTTCGGATACATCGGATAAAATTGGAAGAAGGCGGCATCTTATATGAACCTTTTTCCATTTCAAAATTATGAACATGCATTTTCAAATAAACAAAAAGCTTTTGCCGTATCCTTTGTGGCAATGAATCTATCCCTCTGTCCAAAAAATTTAGTGTACCTTTTGTAGCTATGACTCTCTCCCTTTCTCTCGGGGTTTGGCAACCGGAATTCTAGATAACCGGAATGATTGTTGTAGGGTTTAAGGTCGTGGGTGGTAGCACCTTACATCCTAATCATCACATTATAGTTTTTATTTTTACCACTAATACCACCTCACTAACATCTCAAAAATAAACTAATTCCTAATCTACTTGATTACAAATAGGTAAAGCCTGTCTTCCGCATTGAATTACCCAAAAAAGAAAAAATATGGGGTCAAGAACCAAAAACTCTCTCTAGGTAATTCAATGGATAACACTGGCCCCGGGTTGAAATGGTTAGTGGTCTTTCAAAGTGTCAATGGGAATGCAAGCCTTAACAATAGAGTCAAGAACCAAAAACAATATCTCTTTGGATAATTCAAACAGGAATACATGCCCCGACCTGTTTTGTGAAATGGTTAATGGTTTTTTTAAAGGTTTAAGTGAAATAGCATTGCGAACGAATCTTTTAAAAGCTAACTAATTAAGCTCGAGCTCTTTCCTTCTCTTCCTCGCGAGTTCAAAATAAAGGAATCACCATTATAGCGTTCATGCCTTAATGGTCCAGTCAAGAAATCGAACTGGCCAAAAACCGGTCAAGTGCCGATTCTAAGTAACGGATGAACTAGCCATTTTAACCGGCCAAACTTGGCAAGTCCTAGCCGTTAAAAAAGTGTTAATTACAATTAAAACAATACAAACAAAATCCGAAAAAAATATGAAAACTATATTTAAAGCATGATTAAACAAAGGCCATCCAAATTCAATTGAAAATTAGTAAAATAAAAGAATTGATTTTTTAAAAAAAATTGATTTGTGCCCTAAGGTATTTTTTTAAAAAAAATTTAAAAAAAAAGAGAAAACAATCTTTGCCAAAATAATAAAATAATATTAACAAATGAATTGTATACAATGAGGCTACAATTACTTACAACCAGTCGATGTGAAATCTGATAGCTTGAGTGTCACGAAGTTCGAAAAAATTTCTTTTGAATTTTGAGCTTGATCAATGAAATAAATGCAGGCACCCAATTTTACATCCAATGGTTAAGATTAATTGTGACCACTTTGTACCTAAGATAAATAATCTCATTATATATTTTATCTTTAAAAATAAAAAACACATTACAAAATAAATCCCATATTTTTTGGGATATTTTATATAATTTATTTTTCATACTTTTTAAAATACCTAGCCACTCCACCAAAACCCGCCAAAAATTGGATCGGCTAGTGCCCGATGTTAAAATATGGATGTATGAGTATATATCTCTTGATAAGATTAGATATTTAAAAAAATAAAAAAAGATCAAATCAAAACTTATAATTTTGTGATTCTTATATATAAGTACTTATTGATTATCTTCTAAAGGTATATATTGATGTAAACAATTATCCAAAATAATAAAAACGAATCTGGTATATATTGATGGAAACAATTATCCAAAATAGTGAAGACGAATATGTGGACATAAGGATGGAAATGGAAATTTCAAAGATCAGTTCCTTGGTCGGACGTCCCTTGGATTCACGGTTTTCTTTGTGGAGCAGAAAGAAGGGAGAAGCAGAGACAATGGACAAGAGAAGAGGATGAGAAGCTTCTTCACCTTGCCGAACTTATGCCCGCACAGTGGTGAACCATTCATTGCCCCAATCGTGGGCAGGACACCATCCCAGTGTTTGGAGCGATGTGAGAAGCTCTTAGATGCAGCCTGTCTGAAAGACGAGAACTATGAACCATCTGATGACCCACGAAAACTTCGTCCAGGTGAGACTGACCCCAACCGTAAGTCCAGCAGGCTGGACCCTGTTGACATGGATGAGGATGAAAAGGAAATGCTCTCTGAGGCCAAAGCACGCCTTGCTTCGTTGCAAAAACGGCTAGAATTGAAGGCAGCAGGGATTGATGGGCGACAAAGTAAAAGAAAGAGAAAGAGGATTGACTACAATGCAGAGATACCCTTTGAGAAGAAGCCACCACCTGGTTTTTTTGATGTCACAGATGAAGAAAGGCTGCTCGAGCAACCCTAGTTTCTAGTATTCTGGCCTTCAAGAGGGTGGCTTCTTGCCAAATATGCTCATTCATCTCGGACCCACTTGTAATTGATCTCCTCCAAAAACAAGATTTATCCAACCACTTTTCAACCTTGGAAGCAAAGGATTCATTTGCAGCATCCAATACCGCAATGAATAGACGAAGAAGTTCTGAAGCAGCTTGGCACCTCGAGAATTGGTTGAATGCTTGAAGAGCGAGAGGCGAAGAGGAGGGTTGCTATAGAGGCTCAGTTAAGGAAGCAGTATATTGAGAAGAATAAAATTGCCCAAAGACCCGCTCCAAAGATATCGATTTTTTCTCTCTTGATCTTCTTTGCTTTTGATCTTGATTTATAGAACACACACTCTCTCTCTAAAAAGTCTTAATTCTTTTGTTGTTATTGTATGCATGTGTTTGGTGCCGAAAGTCTATTCATTTTCGAGTTGTTTTAAAAAAAAGCCACCCCGGTTGGGCTGATTTGTTTTGGATCTTACTACTCTAAACTCCGAATCTAAGGTCCAATTGTGCTTTCTGTTTGATGATCGAATTTATCGATCCTGATTGATGATCAAGTTTTTCATTACTTAATTTTGTTTAATGATGGAGTTTTCCGTTACTCCATCATGTGTGATGATCGAGTTTACTCGATCTTGTTTGTTCCAAATGCATATGTTTCAATGATTGAGTTTTTCGTTACTCAATCAATCGTATTGGATGATGGAGTTTTCCGTTGCTCCATTCTATAAGATGATTGAATTTCTTTCCATTATTCGATCATGTCTATTGATCGAGTTTTTCATCACTCGATCCTGAAGATTATGAAAAAGTATTTGTCTGTTATTGATCGAGTTTTTTGTTACTCGATGTTCTGAAAGCCTATTTATCTGTTGTTGATGGAGTTTTTTCGTTACTCGATTCCTGAGGTCATCTGGTCTTGAGGCTTACTGCAATATGTGTTTGTTGTTCAAACAATCTAAATATCACTACTCGTTTTTTGCAACTTTGTATTGTTCAAACTCTAACTGTTTTGTGTCAAAACATCTTGAGGTTGAGAGGGAATATTAAGATATGGATATCTCGGGTTCATATTGATATACATCATTATGAATATAGTGCTATATATCTATTAATAAGATTAGGTATTTAAAAAAAAAAGAAGAGACAAAATAAAAACTTATAATTGTGTAATTGTTCTCTATATATAGAGGTACTACTTATTGATTGTAAACATTTATCCAAAATAATGAAGATCTAGCCTATTGGGTTTTGAATCCGTGGGCATAAGACATCGGTCTGAATCACGTAAATATTATGTTATATTTTCTTCTCTCTCCATTATCCATTCAATGTCTATGCATGTATACTCTCACGAATTCTAATACTCGGTTTCGAGTTAAACCAGCTGAGTATGCAAGGGCTGCTGTAGAGCCAAGGTTTCTCAAGCGTGCATATGGGAGAAGATTCAGTTTGAAAGGGTCTCATAGCTCTCAATGAGACAAAAGCCATAGTCTTTCTAGCTAGGCTAGGACTGTACCACAAGGAACTTAGTATACTACTCTCAAAGTGGATTCTATTGGCATATGATATAATTAGCAAGAGAGCATCGTTTTAAAAAACGCCGAGTCGAACCGGACTCGCCCGGTTCGACTCGGAAATCGTGAAAAGGGGACCGGATCGCCCAAAAATAGGAAATCGTCCGGTTCTAGAGAGAACCGGACGATTCTGTACAGTGAATCGCCGATTCCGTACGGATTTTTTTTAATTTTTTTTTTTTTTTTTAATTTTTTTTTTTTTTTGTAATCCATGATAGATTTTTTTGTAATACTTGATCGATTTTTTTGTAATCCATGATCGAATTTTTTGGTTTTTTGTAACCCATAATAGAATTTTTTGTAATCCATGATCGAAATGTTTGTTTTCTTTTCTTGTAATCCATGATCGATTTTTTTTTTTTTTTTTGTAACCCATGATAGAATTTTTTGTAATCCATGATCGAATGTTTTGTAATACATGATCGAAATGTTTGTTTTTTTTTTGTAATCCATGATCGAAATGTTTGTTTTTTTTTTTGTAATCCATGATTGAATTTTTTGTGTTTTGCTTTTTTTGTAACCCATGATAGAGTTTTTTGTAATCCATGATTGAATTTTTTGTAATCCATGATCGAACTATTTTTTTCTTTTTTTGTAATCCACGATTGAATTTTTTGTTTTTTTTGTTTGTTTTTTTTTGTAATCCATGATCGAATTTTATGTAATCCATGATCGAATTTTATGTAATCCATGATTGAATTTTTTGAAAATTTGTGATTTTTTTTGTTTAATCCATGATCGAATTTTTTTTTGTAATCCATGATAGAATTTTTTGAAAATTTGTGATTTTTTTTTTAATCCATGATCGATTTTTTTGAAAATTTGTTTTTTTTTTTTTAATCCATATTATTCAAAAAGAAAACGAGAGAGATGATAATTCTGAAGCCACCCTATCCCAACCATATTATTCACATATCGAGTCCCAACAGCAACAATGTAGGGATGAACACGAAATACTGTAAATTAAATGCTGAATGGCGGTTCATACAAGGAAAGAACATATCAATATTCGCATATTCATTCAAAAACATGAAAATTCTTAATGGAGTACCCTCATTTTTTATTGAATTCCTAAAAACCAATATTTATAATAAATTTTAATAATTTTTTCGAATTTTTTTTAAGCTTTATTCTGACCGATTCACCCGATTCCCGATCCGGATCGCCGATTCGTCGATCCGGATCGATTTTTTGGAAGCCCGATCCGGATCACCGATCCGTTTTTTAGACCATTGCAAGAGAGGCATAAGCCTCTTGGACTAAAACAAATTGTTAAAATGTAAAGCTTAGTAAGCCATTGACTACTTAACTCCATTAATACAATCTACGTAGAAGTGATCTGTTGGCCAAATAAAAACCGTAACAAAAATCGTTGGGCTAAATATTTTTGAGTAATGATCCTACGAGACCATTGACTCCAACAAAAAGTTATCATATGGGTATAGGACTTGACTTTTTTAGAGATCTGTACCAAATTTAATAGTGTGATCATTTGAGATCCTACACACATCAGAGTGGAAAAAAGTCTCATAGGATCATTACTCAATATTTTATACTTTGATAGAAAACTATAAAGGGAAAAAATGGCCAAACGTGCTCCATCGTATTTCATTTTGGTACTGATTATGCTTAAAATATTATTTCAACAAACTGCTTTTTTCAATTGCATTTCTGAAATTCCTGCAAATGCATGTACACAACACATTCATGAGTGGAAACACACATGCGCGCATGCATAGACAACACAGAGGGAGGGAGGGAAATGCAACATGCAACCAATAAGGGAATCTTCACATGCACTGCATAAACGTCTGTGTTTGTTTTACATAATACCCAATTGCCACACCCACTTTACAAAACTAATCAATAACCCTGTACTGAAACAAGTTCATTTCATTACTGATGATCAGAATTCAAGGTCGGACGGACTTCCTTGAACCAGGAAAACCACTCAAGAAATAGAAAAATCCTGATCTGATCAAAAGGAAAGTTACTATAGAACTGCTGCTAAACTAACCAGGCCTGTGTTTTGTACTCGTATTCATAACAGAGTTGTTTATCTTCCTATATATGATACCTAGACGGAGCGAACCAGAAGCCAAAGTAGAAGTATGCACAAAACAAGTGGTCTTACCGCCTTCTTGATGGTGGTATGCGGTTGCTGACACGACATGTCCTCCGCCTTCTTCGCCTTATGGGTTTGGTCCATGTAACCTCCTCATCAACTCTATTTGAAGCTCTCCTTGTACTCCGTATCTGTTTCTTTTGTTGGCTTGTACTATCTCTACTCGAATGACTAGACTCACCCTCCATTTTTTGCTTAAGACTATCAAGCCACCCACCATTGGCCTGTGAATTTTCAGGAGCTAGGCTTAGCAGTATCATGGCAGCCATGCTTTCACTCCCTTCTTCCAAGGTAGATTCTTCATCAGAATCCTCTCCGTTTCCTCCAATGCCCATTTCTCTTTTGGATTCAATCTTTGTGATAAGACTATCTCTCACCATCTTTTTCTCTTTTGCTTTATTCCTTTGATCTGTCATGGAACCTGGAATAGATGAAGAGATAGAAGCTTCTCCACTAAAATGGGGTGTGTCCTCGTGGGTTGACAGGCCTCCTTTTGTCAAGCAATGGCCTGCGTGGATATGCTCACAATCGATACCATCTCTTGCATTCTTGACATCTCCATTTCTCCAAACTTTGACACTTTCTGACACTGGACTACTGCTTCCTTGACCAGAACAATTTGGGTTCTCGTTCTTCTCATCTTCTCCTGTTCTCATGACCTCATTATTGTTTGTAGGTTTTCTAGAAAGCAAAATCATATCTGAGAGAGGAAAGTTTTCAGAGGAAGGATTGTTGGGACCCCTAGTTTCTTGAAGTGTAGCTGGAGGGGATTGATGGCTCTGAAGGTTGAATGGAGCCAAACCCATTTGGGGTGATACAATCTTGAAAGGATCTTGTAGGGGACTTGCGACATTGTTCATACTTTCTAGAGCTGGATACTGATAGAACTGACCATTTGTTACTTGTGCTGAACTTGATAGGTAGGTGACAGAAGAAGATTGAGTAGTTTGTGAATTGGGCGGGTTTCCTTGGTTCTGCAATCCCTCGATCTTAGCTATATCTGCAGTTTGTGCACAAGTTTGCCTTTGGGAAGTGAGCAACGGTGAAGCCTGCAAAAGATTTGTCAGCCTCGTCCAGGCAGTAATCACAAACTAATTTAAAAGCTAAGCTTCTTACTATTTTCATTATTCAGGAAAATCTGAAATAGCATTTTCGACACTCTTAACGAACTCACAAACACAAAAGATGGCATAATTTATATAATTCTTTTAACCTTGTAGTCTTGTACAATTTATAACAAACTAGCAACTATTGAGACAAAAGCAGAAGAGTTCACAAAGCAGATGGCAGCTCCCTAACCAAACTTTTAGCACTAGATATGGGAAGCAGAATGTCAGCTAATGTATTTTGCCAGTTTATGCATATGCAAAGGGGAAAGTTCATCTTTTTGTCTTCTTATATACGAGATCCAAGGTCCTAATCCGAATAATTTTCTGGATCTTTGAAGAAGAAACATGGTTAAAGTGTTCAAGATTGTGAGCTTCCAGAAGGAGTTCGCCAGGAACTCTTTTGGATTAAGCTGAAAAATTAACAAAGGTTTCTGAGAACTTGAGGTGCGGCTGACAACAAATTTTGCACTGAAACTGAAATTGAAGGCTTCCAATTAGAATTTATAAATGGGGAGATTACTAATAATTCACGTGAGAAATAAAATAGTTCCAAATATCTATAGATATTAGGATAGTTCACATGTCACATTTTTGTGGCTCACAACCAGCATTCCAAAATCTTTTGTATTAAAATCCACATTTAAATAACCCAAATAGGAACTTAGGAACATTATACCTCGTATTGTAATTCATTTTGCCGGTGTCTAAGCTAAATCATAGTCATATTCTTTTAACTCAATTTCTAAGATGCTCTCTCAAGTTTCTAACAAGTTAAGCCAACCCCATTGACCACACCGCGTTCAAAATAGAAAGAGAATTATTTTATGGCTAACGAACAGTAACTAATATCGAAATCGTAAAACAAAAACTCCCATCAAGAAAGAAAATGGAAATATTATACTCTGGCAAAGAAACAAGTTATTCTGAAGAGAAGAAAGAAAATGAATTATTTTGAAGAGAACAATGAAATCAAACAGAAAATAAAGTGATGCAATAAAAAGAAGAAACCCCCATTTTCAAATTGGTTCCAAAATGTCCAATAAA
The DNA here is from genome assembly GCF_054954075.1 of Amborella trichopoda. Taxonomy (NCBI): domain Eukaryota; kingdom Viridiplantae; phylum Streptophyta; class Magnoliopsida; order Amborellales; family Amborellaceae; genus Amborella; species Amborella trichopoda. Next base: position 41,013,858 of record NC_142347.1, read on the forward strand.
CATCAAAGAGGGTAAGCATATAAACTGAAGATTAATGCAAGCTAAGTATTTAACCTGAAGGAACCACAAGGGTTGTTCTCCATTGGACTCGAGCGAAGGAGTTGATACATTAGCGAAAGAGCTGCTCCCATCCCTTCTTTCCGAACCTGGTCTTGGACTCGAACTCTGAGCTTGTGCTTGTGCACCTGCTTGAGAAGCAAACTGATTGATTCCCATGAATGAGCGAGAAAAATTATTTGCAAGACCACCAGGTATTACACCATCTCTGTCTGATAAATCAGGCTTATTTTCTACTTGATAATCTAGTTCATCCATATATTCTTCAGGTGGCCTTTCAAGATCAATTCCCCACCTCGTATCTCTTCTACTGATGGAGGAAGGATCAACTTCTTTGGGACCCATCCAGAAAAGGCTTTGTGGGTTAGAGAAGTCTGGAACTGGAAAAGCATGAGGTTCTTTGGGATGGGCTTGAGGAATTTGAGGATCATTAGAATTAAATGAGAACAGCTTGCTTGGATGAAACAACATGGTCTTTATTTCTTGCATTGCTAACTTCTGGATGCTGTAGAGTTTATGTAATGCTCGCACCTGGCAAACAAACACATTTTACAGTTTAAGTTGTGAAGGCATAAAATAAAATCAAAATCAATATGTGTCGTATCACAGAAAAATAATCTGCAATACAAAGTTAAAAATGCATTAATCTGCAACACGCACAACTAAATGCAAGAATGCAGTCAATAAAGAGATCTACAATATTAAATACTAGGGATCTACACATACAATAGGACAAAGTCACGCATAAACTTTTACATATACAGAATAATACATGAGTAAAACAACAGTAACGGCACTAGATTTGAGTAACACTAATGGTCAAAATCTGTTGGGAGCCATTGATATCATTCCTAATTGTTGCAAGCTCAGGGAGATTGTTGGTGTTTATGGGGGCTTCTAAAGGTGGCAGACAGGGGTGCAATTTGGCATCTAATAATCCAGAGGACTCAGCACTAGTAAGATGGTGATGGAGAAAAGGATTTTGGTATCAATATGGTCAGGAGATCAGGGTATCAATATGGTCAGGAGAACAGGGCAAAGAATAAACACTTGAGCCTCAAAGTGATCCTTGTAACACGCAAAAGAACATCAAGCTTGAACTTAAACTTTTACATCTACTTATGGCCAATGGTTGTTTTCCCAACAAAAAAGTGAGATGCTCACAAGTGCTAGGTTGGTGAGGGACATTGTGCAGGAGCAGGGGAAACATTGGGAATGGGATAAGCATAATCGAATCTCCTAAAACAAAATCATTTCATTGTCCATTAGATCATCACCTTCAGTTGAAATGATGGACGGTGATGGAAAGAATCAGAGACCCAACAAGAATAGACATGATTCCAATGGTGGGTCCTACTCTCTTTCCATCACCATCCACTAGCTTGATGGACATTGATGGCCAATTGACCACTGTTTATCCATAGTTAATGGGACTATAGTATACTTTACTAATATACAAATAGGAACTATCGCCAACCATAGCACTAAGACACCATGTACAAAATTCAACTAAGAATGGGTATATCATTAAAATTCTCTTTACCCTCTGGGATTATTATAGCTTCATGACTACATCAGAAATTTAATAATGCCGAGCAAAAGGTTCAGTAGAAAATAGAAATTACGTAATGATTAAGATACAACATCATGTACAAAATGTCCAAGTATTTCTCAAGTAACCCAAGGCATCCTATTATGCAACAAGGATGCTCCAAACCTGCTCTTTGAATAATCTCTCGTGTTGTATCATTATATTTCTGATTTTCTCCATATTTTCCATTGAAATATTATGCGTAGCCTCCCTCGAACTGAATATGCAAAAAATATTTCGACCAATTTCTGCATTTGCATTTGCATTGCAATTATCTGGAATATTAACAGATATCTCCATGCTTGTCATATCTTCCAGCTCAGTATGCAGGAGCAACAACTTTATGGATAGTGCCAACAATTACATCCCTGAGAATTGCACAGATCAACATCAAGTACGCAATTTAGAAAAGAAACTTGCAAGATGAAAGCACAAAACTGGTGACAAAAATAAAGGCCAGATGTCAGGATAAATACCATTCAAAACTAGAATCACTATCACTTTGATTTATAAACTAACTCACAGCAGTGCATAGTGACAAAAAATCAAGTTATCCAAAGGGACACAACTCTATCAAGTATAAAACTTACAGTCAGGACAGCAGGACCTTTATTAATACACCCAAGATTATGGAACAGTAAACACGCCAACCGCATCATGCAAAATAATTTTTGAGCAGAGCATGTTATTTCATACATAAAGGGTAGAACAGAAATTACAGGTAAAATGGGGCTTTTGTTCTGTGAACATCCGTCTAAATGGGAGCTATTATGTTAGCAAAGTTCATACTACATGAGACATGTTAAAAAACATGATGGGTGTTTGTGCGTCTGTTGGAAATCTAATTCACTTGCTTAGAATTTTGCATGTCATAATGCATTGTCCACCGCAAACATCATGCCTTATATGCAGATAAGAACCTGGATGTTTAATGATATTATTACGATTTAAGGATCAGAGGATGAGGTGCTGTAGTTGCACATGGACTCAAGATTATTCCAATCCAACAACAATGCATTCACATCAGGGATGTTCTTTTCCTTAATGATTTCTTAGCTCTAAAACTCTACTGGGTTCACTTTATTTATTTTCCTCAGTGTTTATGACCTGCATTTGCAACAACACAAGGAAATGCCCAATATACATATTCACCATTGGTTTATTTAAGAAATTTTACTCAGCATTTATTAAGAACAAAGATGCCTTTGATTCATTAGTTACAGTTGAATCAAATCGTGGAAGTGTTCGGAGTAGTAATGAGATATCTCTTTTGATTGCTAATAATGAGAACTATTTTAAGCCCAAGTGGCAAAAGCACAAAGTGTACTGCTTAATTCTCACATTTAACCTTTGAAAATTTCACGTCAACCTGCATCGGTTAAGAAAAACTTAAAAAGAAAAACAGTTTCAACCTTCAAATGATACACTAATTGATACTTGTCACATGAAAATTGAAAACTCAACAAGTGTTACCAAAGAAGTGAAAGAACTAGTTATAAAGGAAAGAAATAAAATTTCTGCATGCACTCGTGCCATGGCTTCACAAGAAATGAGGCTGTGTCTCAACATTCACAAACTTCTATCCTTTACAAATGCAAATGGTTATCCTATACAGTTTCGTGTTGATGCGACCAATGAGGAAACATTTGCTGACCTAGGGTTACACTTTCACAACTCTCTCTTTAGGGAAATTTTGAGTTTTTGTGGAATGTAAAGGTGATTAGTGAGATTTAAAATACAAATTATGTACTCTTTTAAGCAGATTAAGAGACCGGTAAGGAACTTGCCCAAACCCCAACTTAACTATCAAAAAAGAAAACTTGGAAACAGGATAACCATAACAATCGCCTTAAATCTCTGCAACAATATTGAAATAAAAAAACCTTAACCAAATCCAACAAAAATGGATTCACCCAGAGATCTAAGAAAACCCAAATAGAAAAATCGGGGCAACAAATCCAATCCCAAATACATAGATCCATAAACCAACATTCACCATTATATAAGCAAAAAAACTCACCAAAGACCACCAAATGATTAAGTAATTTGTGAAAATAGATATTTGAAAAAAAAAACAAAAAAACTCAAAAACCCAAAAATCAGAACAAAAACAAAGAATCATATCAAAAAAATTAACAAATGACAAATCAAACAAACAAACAATAGAAAGAGATAACCCATCAACAAAGAGAAAAGAAAAAAAAAAATCACCTGAAAATTTCAGTGATATTAAGCAACTAGATCCAATCCAAAGCCTTTCTCCATTAGTAAGAAATCAGCGGAATTAATCGCAAAAATGTTAGCAGAACAAGATCTCCCGTACAAAAATATACCCAAAAAAATCTGGCGCCTTATCTTTACCAGAAGAGAATAAGCAACAGTAAAACAGAGAAGCTCCTTTTTCTAATCAAACAAAAAGCTTAAAAAAGAAAAAAGGAAGAAAAGTTAGTAAAAATATCGGCGATTATCTAGGAAGTGGGCCGATCTTTTGAGACAGGATGACCTAGATTGGTACACGTGGAACCGTTTATAAACTCCACGTGGCATAGTTCAGATCAGTTCTTAGAACGCCATTGGATGAAAAGAAGAAACAATTTTAGTTTTTTACAAATTTTTTAGTTTTAGAAAAACAGTGTATTTTGATTTTCTTTCAAACCAAGATTCTGTCTTCGAAGGAATAAGAAGATTTTGTGTCTTGACGCCTGGCGTCAATTTTAGGTTGTAGGCGTCAAAACGTGACGCCTCTTATTTGTCTTTTTGTAAGAGAGGGGGACTGAACAAATTGTACTGTTTGATATCTCTTTTTTTTTCTTTTTCTTTTTCTTTTTTTCTTTTTTTAAAAATGTTTTCGTTTTTGGCCTTTTTATGGAAAGGGGGCCAGGAGGCTCAAAGATTCCTTGAGATGTCGCCAAGGTTTTAAAGTTTCGGATTTTAGGGACGAAATTTCGGGTATTTTGCAATGCAGGGAATTGATACCTCCTCCTTTTTGAGATCTCACCTCAACTAGCATATGTTTGCTGCTGCTCTTCGGTTATAAAGAGCAACAAATGGTTAGGGTTAGGGTTTTGTTTTAGCCAGACCCGGCCCTACCCTATGCTCGGGGTCATATTTTGTGTCCTAGGCTTTACTTTTTAGGGTTGGGCTGGTTGGACAGGGCAGGCCGAGCCACCAGGCCCATTGCCGCCAATTATTGCCTTAGGCAAAATGCCTACTTGGGAAGATATTTTTTGTCTGACATTTGGCATGAGCTTTTTAGTGATTAGTAATTGAAGAAAAAATATTTTTGGTTCCTAAACACTTAATCTAACCGTTCAATATTGAATGGTCTCTATTTATATTTAAGAGACTAATTTTTTTGTCAATATATACAAGGCCATTCATGTTTGATACAAAAAATCACAATTACTAATAACAGTTAGATGTGAAACCCGGTGGCTAAAGGTATATCACTTATTAACACAAAATCTAAAGGATGAAGTTTTTATACGGCCCAAACGTTATGAAAACAAAATAAAGCCTCACGTCAAATCCTCATCTGAAAAGCACTTTCGCATTAGAAATCTTCATGATGGCTCTAAAATTGATTTTCAACACCGACAATAAAATTTGAAACTCAAAAAATGGTATGGATCTACAAGATCTATAAACACTTAGTTTTAGGGCAAAATGGATGGTCAAGATGTTGCAATATACACTATTTTTAGAATTTGAATTTTTTTTTTTTTTTTACACAATCATAATGTTCAAGCTTAGATGATTAATTTAAAATAATTTTTCCAAACTATTTTCCAAATCTAAAATAAATTTCTTCAATTATGTGATACCTTCTGGCCATACATTTTATAATATGGGTATATGACTTCATTGTACCAAAAGAACAAATAATCTTATAGCATGCAATCCTATTTTCTAGTACAATTATTGATCGTTGTTTGCAATTCTTGAGGTTGGTTTATAAGTCTCAACGGTGGTTGCTGCTTGATCGGTTGAGAGGGTTACGTCCTTATATTTTGAGTTAGAACATTCCTTTCTATATACTTTAATTAAAAAAAAAAAAGAGGCAGAAATTTTTTTTTTCCTAAATTTAAAGTCATAAAAAAAACTCTTAAATAGGTTTTTGCCTTGTAAAAGCTCTTCTGTCGCCACGTGTTTTGTGCTTTCCATTATCAGTACATATGCTATGTTCTTTCAAGAGCATGGTTTATTTCTACTCCCTGGGTGAGAAGATTTATTTGGGAGGATTTTTTTTATTTGAAATATTGCGAACCACCTGAGAATCACTAAATGATTATAATCAAAAGAAACATTTTAAAATTTTAGTTTTTTAAAACTTAGATCTTTCATCTAAAAATTGGATGATCTCTAAGCAATTTCGAGACATTATCTTTTTAATTGCATAGATGGTGCAATTATAAAATACTTTAAATTGAAGTAATCAATGGGATGAAGAGGTTACACCCCTAAAATTTGGGAGCCAAAAATTCATTCTAGATAGGGTTTTACACAAGCAAATACTAAATAATATATTCTTGCTGGAGTACAATATCTTTTGGGCTCTATTGTTTAGTCCTCTCTCTCTCTTAATGAAAAATTTAGGGTGCGATTTGTATAGAGCCGAGGCTCTAAACAATCAAAGTAAAGCCCACCTTCAAATAGTATCGAGAAATATGGTTTTAATACTGGAAATCTTTATGATAGCCTTAAAATATATTTTTGACATTAATAATAAAATTTAAAGCTTCAAAAATAGTGTAGATCAAGTAAATCTATGAAAACATGAAAAATCTTGAAAATTGATAGTCCAAAAAATGTGTTACATGATGCAACTATTTTCAAAACTTTAAAATCCTTTTTTTTTTTTCATGTCCATGCATTTTGATGTCGAGATGATCAATTTGAAGATATTTGAGCATCAAAACAACCTCTTTTAATAAAATTTTGTATGTGGGTTCTAATTTGATTATTTAGAGCCTCGGCTCTATATAAACCTTTTCCAAATCCTAGAGAGCCTCTAAATTTAGAAGCCTGTATATTGGACCTAGACCACTTTTTCTTCCTAGACGGCACCATGTGTTCTTGCTTGGTAAATCCTATAGACAAGAATACCCTTGGCATCTACCAAATTTATTCCTTCATTAAGAACAAAGATATTTAAGGTTCATGTGCGGTTGCTGATGTGGGGTTGGCAATGGGCTGGTCCAGCCTTAGCCTTAGCCCTAGTCCGGTCCTTGTCCATCGGAGCCAGGCTGGTCTAGGCTTGGTGTATGCCCGGCCCTCGGATCACATTTCATGGCCCAGGCCGTGGTATTCTTAGGTCGGACCGACCGAGCCGATCTTGACCAAAAGTCTCTCTGATATCTTCAAATGATTTTCGTGTTCTCTCGCCCCTATAGCCCGGTGGAAACGGGCTAGTACCTAAGAATCATCATAGTTATGACATACTCACTCCCTATAATTTCCAATTAAGATAAGATTTATCAGATATTTTCACTGGTAATTATTTTTTACAAAGAATTCGTAATTATTTTTTACAAAGAATTCGTAAGTGTGAAAAAAAAAAAAAAAAAAATTGTGAAAGCCGAAGGGGCCATTTATATCATATGCTATGTATAACTAAAGTCACTACAAAAAGTCTTTCTTTTTCGAGTGGTGGTGGGGTGGGGGGTGTAGATTGCCAGGTGTATTTCTTTAAAAAAAAGCTTTTTATACTTTAAAAAAAGCCAAAAAAATACTACAATTGGCTAGCACTGCCCAAGTATATTATTGTTACTATGAAACTGCATGGAAAAAACAAAAAATAAACAGTAGGAATGCCCAACCAATGCATGAATGAACCTTTCTTGTGAAGGGAACATGCATGGCGAGCTACAATTAACCAGAACCTACGTCTAACAATGAAACACGGACAACTCATAGGTTTGAAACTCCTATGATCAAACCATAGTTAGCAAGTCAGGGAATAAAAATATATCAGCAAATTAATAAACTGGTTGTATATCAAGGTTTTTTTTTTTTCAAAATGTGATACAAAAAATAGGAATGCAAAAAACAAAGTAAGTTAAAAAATAATTAATATTTAGGATTTGGCTAAAACAATTAAGTATGTATAGAGGGACACAAAAATAAATCTCCAATTGACAATTATTGTGAGGTTACAATGAATTCACATAAAAGTAATTTTATGTCATGACTTGGTAGCATCTAGTCTATTTAACAAATTTTTATCTAAATTTCCCTTTGGCATAATAACATGGCATGCTTCTGATAGTGTTGTCACACAAAACATATAATGATTTTGTTGAGAGAACACAATAAAATAACAACAATAACATTAGTAAATAACATGAACAACAACCCAAGGTAAATGATTGCTAGCCAAAGAAAACTCGATATAGGAATTGTTAGTATATTTGGTTTTGTAAAATATAAGTGTGTATTTCAAAATAATATATATTTTGTGAGGTTTTTCTAAGCTTTATTTTGTAGAGAATGAATCGTGTGGGTTTTTAGTACCAGGTTGAAGAGGAAAGTGTTAATTGAGTGGTATTTAAGTGTGGACATTCTCATACTTTATACTCTTAAAAGAAAAGTGATAATGATGGTGCATGTGCGAGGTACACAAAGCATACGACACACACATGCGTACGGGTGAGGGCATGGGCTCGAGGACGCACTTTGAACTTCGCAAAAGCTCTAGCTGTTGAAGACAGAGGCTTCTAACGAATCACATCCGTCAAGATTAAGGCCGGTATGTGTAACATATGACTGTTGGTAGCCTATGTAACCCCTTCAAACAATAAATTCACGACCTCTTAAAGCTCTATATAACGTGTCTTCTTCTCATTCTAGAAATACACAATATACATCATTCCACATACAAATTTTTAAATAGAACAAAGTGCTCATCCCTCTCTCTCTACTCGTTTTTTCTCTCTTTCTCTATCTTAAATACAAGACTATGATGCTCTATATAGTAGGCTTCTAGCTTGGGTGCATAGGACTTAGAAGTGCTGAGACCTTTTGTTTTCCTCTATCCCAAGACAATTTGCCTTTTTTTTATGCACACCATTTACGTTATTAAAAAGGCGTCTTTAAAAAGCACTCTGTCTGCCCGAAAATAATAAAGGAGTTCAACTAATTTATTCTCTGTTTTTTTCTCTTTTTCACCTAACCAATTTCCAATATTTCAATACGATATTGCATGGGGTGAAAACAAGGAGGCTGCGATGACTTCCTTGAAAGTCATTAATCACAATTTCACAAGACTCGTGTTCTTTAATGGAACAAACTTCAAAAGATGGCAATAAAAGGTGCTCTTCTTACTCACTTCTCTCAAAATGGCTTACATAGTCATTGAAGCTATATCGGAACCACTGCCACCAATTGAAGAGTCCATCAAGGAGCAAACTCAAGCTTACGAAAGACGATAGAGGATGACTACTTCTGCAAAGGTTATATTCTCAATGCTTTGGCAGATCTCATAAATGATATATATACATCATTTGCGATGGTAAGATAATTATAAAAGCTTATTGAAACCAAGTATATTACAAAAGACTATATAAAAGAAAGGTTTCTTATCTCTAATTTTTTGAACTTTGAATTCATTAAAAACAAGTCAATTTTTCTTCAAGTATACAAGTTATAGCTTGTAGTCAATGAACTTAAATATTGTGGTACTCAATTAAATTAATCTTTTCAAATAAACATTACAATTCACAAGCTATCCCCATCTTGTAAAGAATATCAAAACAAATAAAATATAAGAAAGTGGATATTGGTTTGGTACAATTTCAGAGGTCTCTTCAAATTAAAGAAGATAATAGATTTCAGGAATATTAAGATAGAATTTTAAACTAAAGCAAACCTTATTGAGCAAAAATCAAACATTTCTTTCCTAAAGTCCAAAATGATGAAATTTAAAGACCACAATTTTAGTGCCAACAAAAATAAAAGAAAAAGCTCTTGTTTTGTATATGGAAAATCAAGACACTATTTAAGAGAATGCCGACTTCAAACAGAAACCAAGATAGTAAAACTACTGATGAGCAATTTATAGCAATAGTCACAAAAATAAACACGATCAATAAAGATGATGGATGATGGGTCGATACCGACAATACTATTCATATGTCTAATAATAGAGATCTATTTAAGATCTTTAAACAAGTGGGCTATGGAAATTCAGTTCAACTTAGAGCTTGGGCTATCACCACAATGCTTGGAAAGGGTACAGTAGAACTAAAATTTAGTGCGGACAAGGCTTTTACCTTTAAAAATGTGTACTACATGCTGAATATGATACGAAATCTTGTGCCGAGATGTATCTTAAATAAGAAGGGTTTTAAAATGGCTATTGGGTCTGACAAGCTTATGTTGACCAAAAAATATGTGTTTGTTAGCAAGAGTTACTCTTGCGACATAATGTTTCAACTTGATTTTGTTAAAAGTCTTCAGCTTATATTGTACCTGCTTGCAATGTGTTGCATGGTAAATTAGGACATGTTAACTATTCTTTTATTAGACCTTTAGTTAAGTTAGGTTTGATTTCTAACTTTGATGAATTATCTAATATAAAAAGTGAAGTATGTCCACAAGCTAAAATAACTAAAAAACAATTTCATAAAGTAAAACGAAATATTAAATTGTTAGCACTTATATATAAAGATATATGTGATTTAGATAATGTTCTAACTAGAGGTGTTAAAAGATATTTCATTATATTTCACCACATTTATTGATAATTTTTTGAAATATGCTTTTGTTTATTTGCTTAGACATAAAGATGAGGATCAAAAAATTTAGGGTTTTCAAAACATAGGTGAAAAATCAACTTAACAAGAAAATTAAAATTTTAAGAAGTGATTGGGGTGGAGTGTATGATAGGAGTGGAGAGTACTTATCAAATGATTTTAATGAATTTTGTGAAAACAATGGCATTATTTATCAAGTGATTGCTACTTATACCCCTTAACAAAATAGATTAGTAGAAAGAAATAAATAGAACTTTGGAAGAAATGGTTAATGCAATGTTAGTTTTTTCTTCTTTGCCATTAAATTTATGAGGATAAGCTTTATTATCAACATGTTATATTTTGAATACAATTACATATAAAAATAGTAATAAAACCCCTTATGAACTTTAGTTCAAACTTTTTAAAGTATAGGGTTACATTGCATCTGTTAGGTTTCCAGATCCTAAAAGAAATAAATTAGATCATCGAACCATTAAATGTGTATTTATAAGATATACACAAAATAGTAAAGCATATAGATTTTGGGATCTAAATTTTAATATAATAATCAAATCAAGAGATGCTGAACTTTTTAAAAATCTCACTTATATAAAAGTGAACCAGATAAAACAAGTAGTCTGCAAAGAGAAAATAATCATGAGACTGATCAAAATGTTGATGAAGAACATGTACAAAATAAAGATGATGAGAAAATAAAACCATTAAGAAGTAAAGAATTAGAAGTGATCCATTTTATAACTTTGAACAAGATTTTTATATTTATCTATTTGAGGCTAATCATAATAAAATACTAAATTCAATACCAATAATCTCAAATGTGGAAGAAGATCCTATATCATCAAGTGAAGTCTTGGTATCACTAGATGCAACTTTTTGGAAAGAAGTTATAAATTGTGGAATGGATTCCAGAATTGCAAAGAAAACTTGAAAATTGGTAGATCTTCCACCTGGTTCTAAACTCATAAGTTGTAAATGGATTTTTAAAAGAAAACATAACGTTGATGATTCTATTAATAAATAGAAGGCGATATTAATAGCCAAAGGCTTTAAATAAAAAAGAGGGGCATCAATTATGTTGACATATATGCACCTGTGGCAATAATTGTGTGTTTGTAGAGAGATAATTGTGTGTTTTTAATCCCACCTTGAATAGGAGAGTCTAGATTGAGTTGTATTTAGGTGATGATATTTTCATGCTTTATACTCTTAAAACAAATATGAGAATAAATGCATACACATGCAGAACATGGAAAGTGTGTGACGCACACGCGCACGTGTAGGCGTAGATGCAAGGGTGCTTGATGGCACACTTTGCAGTTTGCATCGGCGCCCCTCGCCCGAGCACGTGTATAGGTCGGGCTCGATACTCGATATCTTTTTGTGAGTGTGGCACATGTGAGAATCCAATGATCTCTAACCGTTGAAGACATGAGGAATGTAATATATCATAGTCATAAAGATTAAGGATGGTGCATGTAACAGGTGACTGCTGGTGGTGTATGTAACATATTCAATAATAAATTTGCAGTCTTTTAGAGCTCTATATAATAGGTTTTCTTCCCATTTTAGAAATACATAATGCATATCATTCTCCATACGAATTTTCAAATAGAACAGCGCACCCATCCCTCTCTCTATCTCTACTCATTTTTTTCTCTATTTCTCTCTCTAAAATACAAGACTCTGGTGCTCTACACAATAGGCTTCTTATTCGGGTGCATGGTGAAGAAATATAGAGAATAATAATTGTGTCAAATTCTCCATACCCATAGAAAGGAATGTATATTCTATTTATAATAGTTATGTATGCATCTTTGATTTACTCAATCAATGATTTGATTACAGCAAATCTGGACATATGGAAAGAGAAGATTACAATGTATAATGATGATTCTTATCATGTTAATCCTTATCATGATCATAACTTTTTAGATAACGATCATATCTTTTTAAATCATTGTCATTCTTATTACTCCCCCTCAAACTATTACCAATGTGATACATGGACAACTTGTTTGCTATCTAACGATGTGATGTAGGAAGATCTTCTGTAAAAATGTCAGCAAGTTGTTCTGTAGTTGAAACATAATCAAGAGCTATCTCTCCACTTTCAACGTTTTCTCAAATAAAATGATAATTCAGTTCAATATGCTTGGTTCGTGCATGAAGGACTGGATTAAAGGCAAGCTTTATGGCACTCTGATTATCACAACGAAAAATTGTATGTTGAATTCTAATACCCATTTCTGATAGAATGTGGAGAGACCAAGTGATTTCAGCAGTTGTTGAAGACATTGCTCGATATTTTGCTTTTGAACTTGAGCGTGAAACAATCATTTGCTTTTTAGCTGCTATGAGGTCCATCTCATGAGGATCTTGCACAAACTGACATATTTGATTGACAGCATGAATGATATTTGATCAAGTGAAAATGGTATTGTAGACTACTAATAAGACTTCTATATTTTTTTAGACCTTGAACATGATCATCATCTCTAGCAGATAATTTTTTTGTTACCATTGACATTGGTGAAGGTTTACAGTTACCCATTCCAAATTTTTCCAACAAATCTAATGCATACTTGTGTTGTGTCAATTCCATACCTTGTCTCGTGTGCTCAACTTCCACACCTAGGAAATACTTTATATTTCCAAAATCCTTCATTGCAAATTGTGCTCCGAGCATCATCTTTAGCTGTTATACTTTATCCTCATTATTCCCTATTACATTGATATCATCAATATAGAGAAACATCATTATCAGCTTTTGTCCTTTCCTATTGCGAAATAGTAAGTTTTCTGCAACACTTCGAAAATAATCTCCTATAAGAAGAGCTTTGCAGAAACTTTCAAACCATGCTCGTGAGGCTTATTCGAGACCATATATCATCTTCGTTAATCTGTACGCAAGATTAGACCGTTTGGATTCTCCATATCCTGATGGTTGCTACATGTAGATTTCTTTTTAGAGATCACCATGCAAAACTTCAGTTTTTACATCTAACTAATGTAATCTCCAACTATAGAGATTAGTCATTGCTAATGCTAGTTTTACAATTTCCATCTTCACAACAAGGCTAAAGGTTTCTTCATAGTCCAACCCATACTTTTAATTATAACATTTAGTCACCAATCTCGCTTTATATCTTTCAATAGTACCATTAGCCTTGTAATTGATCTTATAAACCCATTTGTAGCAAACAAAATTCTTATTTTTTGATCTAGGTACAATATTCCAAGTGTGGTTTTGATGAAGAACAAGCAATTCTTCATTCATGGCCTCAACCTTCTTGGGATTTTTTATGGCTTCTCTGTAGGTACTTGGTTCTGTATGCTTAGTGAATTCAATGAGAAATGAATAATGTTCAGGGGAGTGATCACTATATGATGCCCAATCCGCTATTTGAAAGTACTTTCGTAGTAGAACACCTCTAGAAGACCGATGTGGCTTGTTATTATGGGTTGGTGAACTTGAAATACTTTCTATAGAGGAATTAACATTGTCACCACCACTCGGTACGTGGCGAATAGTTTCATCTTTCCAGGACTCAGAACTACTCTGTTGCAATGATTGAGATCTAGCAAATAATGCATCCCCGTCAGGAGATATAATAAAAGAAAATAAAAGATGTGAGTCATCCTCCTTGCAACTTTTCTTTTTTTGCTGGTAGAATCGTTCATCATCAAAGGTTACATAATGATAAACATGTATTCATATGTTAGCAAGAGAGTAGCATCGATACCTTTTATGCTCATCACTGTAACTGATAAACACAATATAAACATAACACATGCAGCCAAAAGTATGCAAAATTGAATAATGGAGAACTTTTCCTGTGAGCATTTGATATGGGCACATGTGGTTTGGATTAACAAAAGTTGGTAACCTATTAATAACAAACACAGCTGTATTAAATGCCTCACTCCAAAATACATCGGTATCCCACTATCAAATATTAAACACAATCCCAATTCATTGATGCATCCGTGTTTTCACTCTACCACATGATTCTGAGCAAATGTATGTAGACAAGAGAATTGTTGTGTAATACATGAGTTTGATAAAATAATCTAAAAGCATTAGAAGTAAATTCATCATCATTATTACTACGAAGGAATTTCATTCGTAGTTGATAATGTTTTTCAGTAAATTATTTGAAGGACTGAAAAACTTGAAAAGCTTCAGATTTGGATTTTATAGAATATATCCATGTAAAGCAGGTGAAATCATCAACAAAACTAATATAATAATAGCGAGAGCCATAAAGAGACAGAAAATCAGATGGTCCCCATAAATCAGTAGGAATGAGTTCAAGAAAGCGAAAAGTACGCTTACTAGTACTAAAAAAAGATAATTGGTGATGTTTTCCAAGCTGACAGCCTTTGCAAACAAGATACGCAACACTTTATTACATAAAGAGGGCAAGGCCTTGAGTTTATTCAAATGGTCTACTATAGCATAGTTGGTGTGAGCTAACAGATGTTGTCACAGTTCTACAGAGACTATAGGACTATTTGTAGAGGCTAGGACATCAACAAACAAGGCATGGACTTTATCATTTTTAATGAAATAGAGATTTTCATGGCGTTTTCCTTTAGCGATGAGCTTCCTGGAGAAAAGTAAGTGTAAATAAGAATGAACAATTAAATTGGTCGACAAATTGAGATACAGAGAGTACATTTTTCTGAAATTTAGGGGCAAAAAAAATATTAAACACTTTTAGGAAACCCATAGACAAAATAACAGAGGCAATACCAATATGTAAGATAGGGAATGAGGAACCATCACCCATAATGATACGATATGAACCAGAATATAGAATGACATTAACAAGCATACCTGAATTATCAGCTACATGATTTGTAGCTCCAGTGTCCACAAGTCAACTTGCCTCAGAAGGTATGATGGGAGACAGACTCGAGAGAGTGAGTCAAAGTATTAGGGTTGTCCTGAGAGTTCTATCAAGAGTGGTGATAATAGCATTGAGGAGCGAGATGGTTTGTGCGACCACAGACTTGACAAGATTTAACACTAATCCTATTCAAAGGATGTGTTGGTGGTGTTGGTAACATTCATCTTCCTCGACCTGCATAGTGTGGTGGAACACATTGAGCATCGATAAGATTGCCACTACCAAGTCCTCATCCTCTTCCTCTTCCTCAACTTCGTCGTTTTTCTCTACCTTTAGGCATTTGAGAATATGCATATAGAACAGCATGTGTAGGTTCAGATGCACTAATTGAATCATTGTCTCTCATATGTGAAAGATTGAACAAGAACTCATATTCAAGTAAGAGAGGGCGGAAAGATGTATATGATGGGAGAGGTGGTCGAGCCATAAGTGAAGCAAAGAGAGATTTCATCTTATTTAAATACTCTTGAATAGATTTTGCCCCACATGCGCAATTTTGAAGCTCGGTGCGAAGATGCATCAATCGCACCTCAGATTGTTGTGCATAGGAATCATGAAGGGTGGACCAGAGATCTTTTGCAGTGGCAATATTAAGAACTTATGCCAAAATATCAAGGGATAACGTAGAGTTGATCCATACGATGATGAGTTAAGCATGAGTGTACCACTGTTCATATTCCGAAGTAGGAACATCTTTATCAGAGAGGAAAAACTTAGGGGCCTCTAATGTAGAACCATCAGGAAGGCTAAAAACTTTTTGAGGGATGAGAGCTGAAATTTATGATGCAAATTATTTGAGAGGGATGTGAGAAAATTTTTTGTGAGGGACAAGAGAAAATTTTGAGAGGAACGAGAGCAAATTTTATTGAGAGACGAGAGAAAAGTTTTTTTGAGGGACGATCAACAAGCAAAAAAAAAAATTACTTATGAAGGACGATCAAAAAGCAAAAAAAAATTTACTTGAGGGACGAGATAATAAAAATTTGTTTTTTTTAGAGAGAGACAGAGAAAGAGACGAGAAAAATTGGGCTTGTATTATTTTAGAGAGAGAATATAATGTATTTGAATTAAATAAAAAATAGAGACTTGCGAAAGTATTGAGGGAACCTTGGCTCTAATACCATGAAGAAGAGAACAATATTTGTGTCAAATTCTCCACGCCCATAGAGAGGGATGTGTGTTCTATTTATAATAGTTATGTACGCACCCTTGATTGACTCAATCCAAGATTTGATTACAGCAAATTTGTACAGATATAGAAAGAGAAGATTACAGCAAAGGATTAACATGATAATCTTTATCATGTTAATCCTTATCATGATCATAATTTTCTAGATAATGATCGTATCTTTCTATATCATTATCATTCTTATTACATAAAACTTAAAATTACTGCAAGAGACCTTCTATTTTTGGTATATCGATGACTAATTACCTTTTCTTATGCACATCATTTACAGTATTGAATACGGCCAAATATCGTCTTGAGGAAACACTTTGAGTATCTAAAACAATAAGGGAGTTCGACTAGTTTGTTCTTATTTTTTGCCCCTTTATCACCAATACGAGGAAGAATGGTCCTTCCAAAGTTTTGTATTTTGTAGACCAATGAAACCCACATGTTTGAACCTCACCCTTCATTCCCAACTTCTTGAATCTTTAGTAGTGATTGAATCAATTACGTTCGCTCCCTCTTGGCAATAATGCGTTTGCTTTAGAAAAAAAAGAAAGAGTTTTTACTTGGCTGCTCTTCCCCTAACTAAGATTTTATTTCTTTTTTCTTTTTCTTTTTTTTTCTTTAGAATATGTTTTCTTGTGATTCTTTTCCTTAATCAATAACTATTTTTTATTCATAGGAATATGTTAATGAATTTTTAAAAAAATGTTTTGTTAAATTAAGATTCATGATTGAATCTCACTTTTGTAAGCTCATCTCAAAATCAAAACTCAAACAGTTCAAATAAAAAAAGAGGACAAAATTTTGAATGAAGTTTAAAATGAGGCATTACAAGAAGGTAGAAACTTATAAATAAATAAATTTGAAAAGGAAAATTTTGATATTTTATAGGTTTGCAAGAAAAACTTTAAAAACTCCAAGTCTTTAACTGATTTCAAAAAATCCAACATTCCTTTAGGTGTTTTTATCAAAATGATAAGTTCTGATCATCAAAAAATCCAAAAAAAATTGAAAAAAAATGAGTTTTGTGTTTTCATCAAAATGATAAGTTCTAATCTTTTTATTTGTAGCAAAAAAAAAAAGAAAATAGTAACAAGAAAATAGTTTTTTTCTAAAATAAGAGTCCGTAAGCACATAATCTTTTGGCAGGTTTTTCGTTTGTCTAAAGGTATTTATTACAATCATCACATCCACTTAGAAGTAATCTACTTGAAAATAATTCAACAGTGGCTGCAGTTACGAATTTAGTACCCAAACAACCACGAATTCCAATACTTACATTTATCAAAAGAAAAAATAATAACCTAAGTTCTTGCTAAGCAATACTTGCATTTACTTGCAAAAAAAATTACTTGCATTTACTAAAAGAAGAAAACAAAATACTTGCATTTACTAAAAGAAGAAAAAAATGACGCTTATAACTTTTAATATCAATGTTTTAAAGGAAATTTAACAAAAAGCACACATTAGCTCAACTTTTTAGCATTTTATCCGTATCTTTTGATTTAATTTCAAAATACTTGGACTAGTTGAAAATTGGTAAATTGTTCAACTGTTCGATAAGTTATGTATATGAGAAATGATCCTATAGGACCATCTCCCACCCATGTGTGTAGGACCTTAAAAGATCACCATTAAATTTGACACAAATATTTAGAAAAGTTATTACATAGGTGTGGGACTTGACTTTTCTAAATATCAATGTCAAATTTAATGGTGATCCTTTGAAGTCCTACACACATGGGTGAGGAAGGGTGCTATAGAATCATTACTCATTGGTCGAAACTAGGGAAAATGCAAAACTGGGTGATTTTAAGGATCATTAACCCGAATCGCCCAACTTTCTCATCCGATTTCAAAAAACTGGTTAATAGAATGCAGTTTTTGAAGTCAATCATTGGCGGCCAAACATGGTATTAAATCAACCGTTTTTTTTTTTTTTG
Source organism: Amborella trichopoda (assembly GCF_054954075.1). Classification (NCBI taxonomy): domain Eukaryota; kingdom Viridiplantae; phylum Streptophyta; class Magnoliopsida; order Amborellales; family Amborellaceae; genus Amborella; species Amborella trichopoda. The sequence goes on from NC_142347.1 coordinate 41,032,295, forward strand.
AGCATTAAATCAAACATTTGGGACAATGACCAAAAATAGTAGAATATGAGAAACTACAGAAGAAAGGCATTCCGTATTCCATTATTGAGCTTCGACACAAAACAAGAATAACCACAAATAAAACAGGGAAAACGATCAAACCACTTCAGAAAAATGAGGAACAACCAAGTTGGTAGAGTGGTTATGTTATAAATTTGTTTTCAATCAAGTACCTCTCCAATTATTTCGCTTTTGGAACCTAATAAGTAGTGATATGTCAATTACTTTGGAACCTAATAAGTAGGGATACGTCAAATACTTTACCCAGTTAACTGACCTGATTTAAATAACATAAATGCCTCCTCTTCACAGCAGGACAATTGATTTTTTAATAATAAAAAATAAAATATTTTGATAGGGCGACAGCAGGACAATTGATTTTTTAATAATAAAAAGGAAAATATTTTGATAGGGCGATAGCCATGTCAATTAAGTAAAGAAAATGCATGACACTATTTACTTTTGCTACACAAAAGTCGCAATCATTATCAACCTTTGGATGTGAAATCAAATGGGTGGTGACGTGTCACTACTTGAGCACAGAGTCCAAAACAAATTTTCTCAAAAGCTATGGTATATTTTAATATGTTACATTTCACATCCAATGGCTAAAAAAAATTGTGACCTTCTTGTACAAAAAATAAAGTCTCATAGTATACAACCCCACAAGTAAAACCTCACTTCAAAACTTAATGAAAACTAAGTTTTACCGTTGGAGAACCTTCAAATCAATCATTTGGCCTTACTCATTATGGTTATAAAAATTAAATTAAATAAAATAAAATAAATGACTTTATACCTTAAAAGTAATGTACATACATATTATCTAAACCGTTTATTTCACCCTAAAAATAAGTATTCACATACTTGTAAGATTTATATCATTTTTTTAACTTCAAATTTCATAATCAATGATAAAAATTGATTTTAAAGCCACCATGAAGATTTCCAATGTCCAAAGTACTTTTCAAATGATGATCCAAATCAATCCACTTGTCCTAAGCCAAATGAAATTCTCTTCTTGAACCCAAGACGAGGTTTGAATTAAGGGTACGGTTTATATAGAACCAAAGCTCTAAACAATCAAAATAGAACACGCCTTTAAACAGTGTTAAGAAATGTGATTTCAAGACTGAAAATCTTTATAATAACTATATTTTTACCTTTAATTATAAAATTGAAAGTCTCATTGTGTACAAAACCATTTAATTAAAAGGTTTCTATACAAAGAGACTATTTGCCTAAATGTGTTGCAACATTCTAAAGAAATTCTTTTGAACTTTAAACCTAATCAATACAATAAATGCAACCACCCAATTTCACATTCAGAAATTCTTTTGAACTTTGAACTTAATCAATACAATAAATGTAACCCCCCAATTTCACATTCAATGGTCAAGATTAATTATGACCACCTTGTGCAAGATTAATTATGACCACCTTGTGCCGAAGATAAATGGTTTCATTATATACTTTTCCTCGATTAAAAGAACTTAATTATTGTTTGTCCCCAAGAAGAGGAGGCACATGTGTACTTAAGTGAAGCCCAATTTCTAAATTGAGTGTAATGAACAATTCGGTCAACATGCCGTACCAAATTCCAAGTCCGAACTCACCCATAGGATTCGATGGGTCAAGTCCAAGTCAAGGTCGAGCTGACTGTTTACATAATCGATTTACCCCTACAAATCCAAAGTTCCAACTCCTAAACAAAAACAATTTGGACATTTTTTTTAACCAATTATTTTGGTTCATATAAAGTGTAACTCAAATCAATCATCGTGATTAACAAACATTAAAAATAAAAAAATTCCATTACCACAAATAATTCACATCTTTTACCACATCATATGACTATCTAGTTTCAATATTTTCAAGTGTTTACAGATTTGCTTAATCATCACCATCTTTAAAACTTCAAATTTCATAATTGGGAACAACAATAGATTTTCTTATCATCGCCAACCTTTGCAGCACCGAAACCGCATTTTCAGCAATAGTTTTGAGGGGCACCTTACTTCGATAGTATAAGGTTCACACCGTATAAAGATATTAAGCACTTTATTTCTAGTCTACGCACTGAAATTTTGAAGTGGTTTGACCATTTTAGTGGTCTTACTAAGTAAAAATAAGGGGTTACAGAAGAGCAACCCTTTGGGTTCGAGTCAAAGGCAAAAGATGCACCACTAACAGTGGAGAGAAAAACGGCAGGGACAAGGACAGTGCAGAGAGGACTTTGACCCCCTCTTGATCCCTCTATCACTCTTTTAAGGCGAGTTTCGATCGCCGCCCTAGCATATTCATATTAGTACAAGCCGACCCAAAGGTCCAGATTGTTCATTTGGACCCTCCGCCAAAACAAATGCAAACTCATCTCTCGCACACAGCGCACAGAAGGGGAATCTTCAAAATGCAAAAGAAGAAAACAAGAGAGCAGATGGGAGTGTAACAAAAATGAGTGCTAATGCCTATTGCCATAAAAATAAGACATCAACCTTAGGACCCATGCATCTAAAAGTTTGTGTGGTTTCAATCTCAAAAAAACACACTCAGCTAGAATAAAGAGGGGATAAAAAAGAAAAAGAGAAAAAGAGAACCCCCCCCTCCCCAACCCATTTGCACATCATCTACATCCTATCCTGTCAACACATACACAACACGGGTGTGCACAGTATTAGGGAGAGAGAACGAGAGAAAAGAGAGAGAGAGAGAGAGAGAGAGAGAAATGGTTAATATATGCAGCACCCACAAAAAAGAATTCAAGGGAGGAGACTAGATACCACATATTCCGGGAACAGTGGGCGAGCAGGGCCATAAGTATCTTCCAGCTTGTGTATAAAAGCCTTCACTAGTAAAACTAGGCTTTCCTCTGTCTCTTCTTCCCACTAGACTTTGGCACACTCTCTTGCTTCTTGGTGGCTGATGTGCTCTCTTGCTTCTTGGTGGCCGATGTGCTCTCTTGCTTCTTGGTGGCCGATGTGCTCTCTTGCTTCTTGGTGGCCGATGCGCTCTCTTGCTTCTTCGTGACCAATGTGCTCTCTTGCTTCTTGGTCGATGAATTGCTCTCTTGTTTCTTATCAGTTGAATCAATATCCTTTTTGTTGCTTGAGCTTCCCTCTTGCTTCTTATCACTAGAATTGCTCTCCTGCTTAATGGCAGAGCCGCTTCCCTTCTTTCTTCCAGGCTTCTTAGATTCCGAGTTCTCAATGGCAGGCTTCTTAGTGTTTGAGTTATTGCTCTCTTGCTTCTTGATGGCTGAGTTGATTGGTGTTGTAACCTTTCTAGTAGCTGAGTCAATGGCCTCTGGTTTCTTGTTGGATGAACCAGGCTTGCCCTTAGCTGAAGAAGAGCCATTTGTGTTGGATTTCTCACCGGACCGAGAAGCACCACCCCTTTGTTTTCCAGACGAACTTTCAGTCCTAGGGGCCAAAGTTCATCAGAACTCAGATTTCAGGTTAATTTCAGCCAAATTCATTCTAACCAAGAGCTTCTATATTTGAGAGAGAGAGGGGGTGGAGATGAAAATTGCAAAATTTCAATCATAGGATCGGGACAAACATTACCAAAATTAGGATTGATTAGCAGTAATTTGGTTCATATGGATAAAGGAAAATCAGCAAGAAGAAAATGCTACTTTGTCTAAATTTTCAACAGCATCTCAACCAAATACAAGAAATCAGTTTCAGGGAACAAAAAATACCCAACTTTCAGTTGATCAAAACAAAAATTTCACAAATCCACAAAGTAAAACATGCAGAAATTCAGCCAAGAAGGGCTAGACATGGATGGGAACCACTATTCCGAGTCCGACAATAATTGAATCCACAAATAATGCTGATAGTTATCCATCAAGTAAAATCTTCTCTTACCTTTTTACTGGAGCTTCTGTCTTGACCTCTTTGACTGAAGAACCTGCATTCTTCTTTGACCTTTTCCGAGGAGGCCTGATCAAAATCCACAGAGATGCCATTAAAAGAAAGCTAGAGAAATACCAATGACAATTGAGTGGAATTTCTATTTTCAAATCCAAAAAAGAAAAACAGCATAAAAAAAATTGTCCAATCCTTCAGAGAACAACCATGAGCTGACAGCAAGAGCAATCCTTCAGAGAACTTTTTCTTTAATCGAGAGAGAATAGCAAATTATTCTACTTAGCAGCACAGTCCTATGTCCATTTACTGCAAGCATGAATGGACCAGCTTGAGAAGAGAAATACAGTGGGGAAAAGCTTATGAAAAGGGACTCATCATAAATATTCAGAAGTTGAAAAGACTAAAATGAAACAGTTATCGACCTGGTGGCATAGATTTCAGAGCTTTCAGATTCAACCAATCATTTCGACTTTGAATCCCCTACCTATTAAGAAACTAGTTTTTTTTTTTGATAAAAGTTAACATAAGTAACTACTATTGAACAACAAATATGTACGATGAAATTTAGGTAAGTTAGAGAAATTCAAAACATGTTTGGGTCCCATCAAGCTACAGGATTTTTAGGAATGGCTTCTAATTAAGACTGTAGCTGGTGGTGGATGTGAGAGAGAAAAAGGACCACAACATCTCATAGTTCAGCAGCAGGAGATGTAATGAAGTAAAAAAGTACTAAATGTTTGGATGGAATGGAAATGCAGGGGTGGCCAAGGAGGTCAGGGAACCTTCGAGAACCAGTTAGTAACCTCATGTTTTCTTTCTCCACCGACAACCAAGATGCTTCAGGACTACAGTAGTATGCATGAAACGCATTAAGAGTACCAAATGGAAAGATGGGTAAACAATGCAAAATGAATGCAGGGGAACCTCATGCTAGCCTTATTTTACCCATCAACAATATTTTTGAAAATGTTGCAATCGTTTATAATGCTGGAAGCCCCCTTATAAAGTCGTGCTGTTTCAAAAGAAGTATTACTTTGGCTAAAAAAGAAAAAGGAAAAAAAAACTTGTGTACATCTTTGTATCAAGCAATGTTATAAGCCCCTCTCATTTTTTGTATACGCTTATTTGACTAAGGTTAGCTTATTTTTTGCCGAGAGGCCCAGTATGTTGGCGCTCTCTCTGGACCCTTGCACTTTTTCTTCTCTTTCAATAAAACAGTTAACATTATCAAAAAAAGAGAAAAGGGAAAAAAAATATGCCATTTTTTCAAAATGAAAATGTTGAATGGTACACCACAGATAGCATGAAGACTTACGTTACAGGAGATGCATCAAGAGATGTAACAGCAGTTGCCGGTCCCTGCTAGCATATTGGAACAAGTCACAAGAGGTCAGCTATCAGGCAGAACCCAAATCAAAATCCAGAAGGCAAGTACAAGAGGCGAGGGCTATACCGCTTCAGGTTCAGCATCAGCTTCAACTAATTCCCAGCGCTCCTTTTCAAGCTTCAGTACTTCGACGTCACCATCAGTATATGCTACCTATAAAGCATTGAGAACTATCACATCCACAACAGAAACAAAGTAGAAGTAATTAATGCTCAGTTTTACAATATCAACCAACTTACCGTATGCTTCTTTTTCTCCGAATCAAATGACTGAACAATACCCTCATAGAACCTGCAACAAAAGTTATACAAGCACATGAGTTGCATCATAAGGAGCGATATTCTAAACTATTTCTACAAATATTGATATAAACTTGGGTAAACATGGAAAAGCATGCCATTATCAAATAAAGACATAATATAGGGGAGAGATGAAAAGATACTTAAGCCAAATGTATACGGACCCAAATCTGCTAGCTATTTTGGATGAGAAGCAAAATAATTATCTTGTGGGGGACTTGGACACATTTGATTATTGCATGTTTTAACACAAATTAAAAAATGTGTCAATTTCATGCCAAAAAATGGTGTGCAGAAAAATTCTACCAACTAGAATTTTTTTTGGCTCGCTATTTTACGACTTCGAGTTATCAGGGCATCTCTCTGTCACACCCAACATCCCTTGATAATGGGAAACAAGAGAAAAACTGAGAGAAGGGTTCACAGGAGCTCATGCTCTCTCTCTCACAGAGATATGCTACGATCCTTCTCCTTATCCAAAACCCTGGGAATAGAATCACAGGAGCTCTCTCTCTCTCTCTCTCTCACACACACAAACACACACACACACACACACGCACACACATCAAAATCAGCTATCACATGCACCATCATTCCACTCGAAACTCTAGGAAATAGAATCACTTCTTTCTTAAAACTCAAAATCAGTGGTGAAATGCTATTCTTTGATACCCAATAACCTGCCTCCCCAAAAATCAAAATCAGCTGGATATGCTACTTCTTCCTCGAAACCCTGAGAACTGGAACCAGAAAGGTACCCTCTAAACGAAAGATCCGTTCTAAACGAATCTTTGAGGGGGGGGGAGAGAAATATGAAGTCTTACCTGTTATATAGAACAAGGGAAATAGAGAGATCCTGTATAGATAGACAGAGAGAGGGGGAGAGATTCTGCTTGTGGGGTTTGAATAGAGAGAAATAGAGAATTTCTGCTTCTAGGATCTAAAGAGAGAATTCCTCCTCTAGAGAAAATAGATGTGTTGGGCAAGGTGAGAGATTCCTCTACTTCAGGATATATTCAAGAGAGAATGGGTCTAGAGAGATGAACGTTTGCAGTAATTAGGACAATTTCACCCAATTCAAAACCCCCATTTTACCAGTTACTTCATGCCAAATCTGCCACTTTATGATCCTTCCCTTCCCAAACAATCCAAGAGCAATAAAATAAAATGACAGGGTTTTCCAATTCAGCATGAAAAACTCGTCAGTTTTTTCTATTGAGAAAAATCTTAGATCATGCATCCAAACTGGCCCTATTAATAACTTTTATTGTTGGAGACTTCTGTCGCTATGTGAGATAGGGACAGTAAACACACTACAAAGTAAGGTGCAATGTGATGAACGGAACAAAAACATCAAATCCACATTCTTTGGAAAGGGATGCCAAGAACACACTAAACCAATTAAATAATACTAAAGCCACCACCAGTATACAAACACCCGAATCAATCCTACAAATTACTTTCGCAATATGCCAAAATTAATTTCCAATTACAATCCCACAATAAAGAACAGGATTTCTGAGCACGCAGTCGTCAAAGTTCAGCTTTGGAAACCCAAACAGGAGGGCATATTCGGATTCCTCCTTACAAGGCCAACAAGCTTCAGTGCCCAAGATCTACCCAAACGATTAAAAGCTTTACTCCCACACATCTAAATCTTCACTAGTACCTAGTAGCCTCATGTTTAACCGACTAACCCGCTTCTCACCTCTTCTTTACTTTCTTAAAGTGAAATATTTCACTAAAAACTGTTCTCACCACTAAATATTCACTAAACTACTGCCACTAGTAACCAAACTCAAGATCACCAAGCAAAAAATCAAAGCAAGAACACCAGCCCGAAAAGCCTTTGACCTCTAACACTGCATTTCATCCTAACTCCCAGTTTTGACGATCTACCTCCAGGGTGCGAACCCAACTTCCAGCACATTGCACAGAACAAGACGAGCTTTTAAACATATAAAAGCCTTTTTATATGCAACACTCACACTCCTAAGCATGCCATTGACAAAAATAAGCCCATCCTGTTACTCCACCTCAGTGTTTTTCTGCAGATTAGTCTGCAGGAATGCTGGAGCAGTACCACTTTAGGTGGAATCCACAAGCTTCTATCTTTTACATCTTCACAATAGGTTCCAATGGGTCATAACCACATACTATCAGTCCCACTAATCTATAGAGCCATCAACACAAATCTTCCAACCCTATCCAGTTGGTGAGAAAAAAATTATGATTCTTTTAGAAGGGTTAAGCTAGTAGTATTACTTATCAGCACCTAAATCTGATTTTTGAATGCAACAAGGTCGAGCAAACTATTAATCCAAGAGAACGGCAATCAACTAACTCAAATAAGTCACACCATCTCTGACACAAATAGATCATTTATCAATCAATTAATGAATGGGTCCTCACATCTCCCCCACTTATAGAGTCAAATGAAAACACTGAACTATGTGAAATAAGCCTATCATGAAACAACAGTTTCTCCAAATTGTCAACATCAGAAATTGTATAATCAAGAAATTCTTCACAAACAAATGAATCAGTTCTTCACCAAAATTTACTTTTCAGTTAGTTTGGTGAAAAAAACATTGCAATATACCACTCTGAATTAGTTCCTTACCATAGCAATACTTTATCAAGAAGCCAGCATTGCAAAGAAAAGCTAACGTCCAAAACATAATGAAATCACATATAAAAACTTATATATTGTACTAGTTTGACAATTAATCAAAAACAAAAACAATATGCATGAGGAAACGACAAAAAATTAAAAACTTTTTGAACTTTTCTCGTACAACACAACCAAAATTCCAGGAATCATGGAGACTATCCAAATACTGTCAGCTAGATGACACTATCCAAATGTCAATGAATAGTATAATCAGATAAATGAAAATCCTGATTAGCTTAGCATCTTCCATGTCAAGAAGAAACAAGTCACGTCAAGAATTCAATGCACCGTGGAGGAATTCCAAGGAAACAAATAATACGAAACAACACAAATGTCACCATATCATTGAAATACTATGCCTAGTCCACAGAATGTACGCTGAATTCACCGAGCTACCTTCAACCAAAATCTTAATGGAAGCAGACCTACATAGACATGCCACAAGTAGAAATCTTTTTTCATTTTTGATAATTGCAAACAAAGATCTATTATATTACCTAATGTTTTCATTATTGGACATTAAATAATATTTCAGGAAACAGTACCAGAGGCCAAAATGGGAAGTTCACTACATGAATCAACTGACAGTTCATGGGTCCCCGAACCAATTTTCTTGAAAAGATTAGTTTCTTATTTAACTACTCAGGACTGAACATACAACACATATAACATCTCCAGGAAAAATTACACGTAGAACAAAATGGTTTCTTTTGTTCTTTGAGTGACCATCTTGAATTTTTTTTGTTTCGTAGTTCAGAACTCATGATGCCATTAAAATATGCTTATTGGGATAATTTTCTAAAATTATATTGCTCATAAGACCATGAGAAAAACACAAACGAAAGCCAGAGAAATATGCACAAGGATCCAATCAATAGCAATAGATAAGTAACTGCAAGTCAGCCCTTACTGTTTATCACGTGGCCACCAAACCTTGATCCTTGACCCAACAAGACTCTCGTCAATATCTTTTTCACCATGAACAGCAGGAGTCTACAAGAAAGGAAACAATTATTTCACATATCGTGTAATATATATCATGACAACAACATAGATCCAGTACTAAAACTACGTCGCACAATTACAAATCACAATGAACCAGCCACCAGTTCAACACTAGCATACAGAAGGATTTCATTGTATGAACTCAGTGCTAAATAAAATGGTATCTTTCACCTTCAAAAACATAAAATAAAAACGTTGCACCAAAGCAAAATAGATCTTGAGCAAAATCCTCACAGAATACACTTAATAAGTTGATACAAGAGCACTTGAATACAAAAGCAAAGCAAATGATAGATTATACAAGAAAACTAATATGAAACAAAAAACATTGACAAGATGCTACAGATTCTCCAACAAAATGATGTGAATGATTTGGGCATGAAACAGTTTACAAGTGCAAGAGATAAAATATGGATGGCATGACCTGATATGTCATGCTCATCCTGCAGTAAGATTCTCACAGAGACATCCAATATAGAATGACAGATGAAATAAAACTGAAAAAAGTATCATATTATCATAGCTACCCAATGTATATAGATAAACAGAAAAAGGGAAAGTCTGTGTCTGTGCGTGTCTGCATGTGTTATGGTTGTGCTGAGAAAGCTAACTAATAAAAAGTCATGCTGGCTCATTATCACAAGAATAATAATGTCACTGCTAAAACAAAAATGTAATCTCACTAAGCTATGCACTGAGTAAAGGATGGCCCAAAGTTCATTACAAAACCAAAACCAACACACATGACAAACTGGGAGACAAAAACACGTGGCAAAACAATCGAACAATTACTGAACCAGCGATTCGGACTGGAAGAGTGATTCGGATTGGAAGTGTTACCACATCTTTTTCGTTACTTTTCCTTTTTGCTGTTTTTGGGGCATCCGATTGTGTGCGCTCTTTGCTTGCTGATTCAGTTGTTGATTTGGAAGCTGAGTCTAATTTCTGCAGTACCAAAAGAAATAAATAGGGATCTCCAAAGGCATATTACACTCTATATCAATCACTATTACAAATGCACTCTTCATGATGAAGACAAAACAAACGAAATCAAAACCACCTTGGAGCTCGAATCGCCAGCTGGTTTCTTCTCCTCACTGCTCTTATCATTACTTTCCTTCTTACTTGCATTTCCTTTTTTATTTGAACGCTTTGATGTCTTCACTACAGGATGAGCATCACCTTCACTTTCTGCTTTGGACTTCATTTTGGGTGCCTTGTCAACAGGATCTTTAGGTAACTTTGATTTATCTCCACCATGATCCACCGTAGAAGTTTCCTTTGCTTCACCAGGTGTGACTGAGACATCAGATTCTAATTTATTATCATCTTTCTGGCTAACTTTTGACCTGCGTCGCGTAGGCCGAGCCATCTCTGAAGGCAAAGCCTCCGTTGCAGGCGATGGAACATCTGCAGTTTCATTGTTGGATCTTGATGGAGAAGGAAGTTGTGGCTTCTTCACTGTTACAGAAGAAGCTGCCGCTTCCTTGCCCTGTGGAGCGTCAGAAGGAGCATTTTCCGAACCCTTGCTCTGCCGCTGCCTTTTCCTCTTGGAGGGTTCGACATCTTCCTTTTCATTAGCAAATCGAGTATCCTCAGAGGCATCAGATGAAGGGGACAATATGCTGGGCTTCCGTCCCCTCTTTTTCTCAGTAGTTTGACTACGAGGAGATTCGAGCTCGGTGCTCTTTCGAGGGTCCAAAGTTTCCTTCTTATTTTTGGTTGTTGATGAAGTACCACGGTGAGAACGATCAGCCTTCAACTTAGGAACCTCAGTATCCACAGGTGTGTCTTCCTCAGTAAGTTTAGCAGTGCCATTACTCATTTTATCCTTGGAAGTTATGTCAACGACACCCGTTTCTTCATGATGTGCAGGCTCACCTTCCTGCTTTTCCGGACCCTAAAGCAAAGAAACAAACAGTGTTAAATAAATAATAACATTTCCCACAAGAGAACAGCTCAAAAAGAAAAACAAAAATCATTACGATGAGAAATCTGAAGCTTCAGTAGAAGTGCAAAAGAAATTTTCTTTAGGACTTACTGGGTGAGGTGCCGGAGGCGGCTCTAGCGTACCGCTAGATTCCGATTTCTTGCACTCATCTGTCTGCAGTAAATACCAGTCCAATGACCAAGAAAATTTAGTTTTATAACATCAAAAATCACATATAGGCTCTATTACATAATCATACAGTGGCCACATGTTCCATAAGGGCATCACTGAAAGCAAAAAAACGTGCACACCAAGAAACTGATAAAGCTGTACATCAACAGAGCATCCATAAACAAGAACGAGGTCTCCAAACAAAAATCTCATAAAAAGAGGTAAACTATAAGTACTGAAGTGGTGAATTCTGAAAAAAGGTAATCAAATGCTCTCATAAACGATGAACCAATGTGGCAAAAACAAAGCACTGATGAAAACAATCTTGAACCAAAGCAAGGTGCAAAAACTCTCTAGTTGCAGGACATTCTAAGTACACCCAAAATAAAAGCAGCTCTTATTCTCAAATACAACCCAAAAGGATGTAGGAATTTTCAGTAGCAGCTAAAAAGAAATTTGTATCACATCGCTCTTGAACACCCTTCCTAAATTTGGAAGTATGCTGATATTTTATTTACCAGGAAAAAAAGGTGGATGATCATAACTCAACTACCTAAACTACTAAACATAATAGATCTGTAATGTGTCCTTCAAAATGTCAGAATTTGAAGGTGCCACTTTTTTACGAGTGTGTATGCAATATTGCCATCAATTACCATTGTTTCTCAATAACTGTAAATACCAAGTTAATTACATGGGAAATATCAGTAATGAATTCCATCAAGAAACCACATAGCTGGATTATCAAGGTCCCAGAATATGAGGAAAATTCTTCAGCAGAGGTAAAGCTTCACAAACCAAGCTCCTTAAGCTCCAGCATGAGGAAAGACCAGACATTTCTCACTAAAAAATGAGCAAACGAGAATAGAAGTAGCACGAGTAGCATTGGGTAATCCCCAACATTTTGTAACTTAGACATCCATCACAATCAAATCTGCATCCTTTAAAACCTAGTATTGTTCTGCATCTCTTCCTGTCAGCACCCCTGACAAACATAGTGCTAGGAAGACAGGCAATAACCCTTCAGTATATTCCAAAGGTGGCTGCAGATAGCCCCACAACTTTCTACCAAGTTCCTTGAGCATAATGGGAATGGCTGATATTGTATTTTTCCTTCTTTAATATCATGTGCCATTATCATCTCAAAATCATGAAGGTTCCTTGGACATAACATGATTGAATTTATAATAGTCAAACGTCACAAGATGAACTAGTTGATACTACAAACATTCTCACATAAATATCTCTCTTAACTCAATTTAGTGGAGTTTCCATTAGTATGAAATAAGTCATGCCAAGAAATAGAAGTAATCACAATATCTAAGTTTCTAAATTAACATCGGAACCACCGTACTTCTACTGATCCACAACAAGTAAAAAGCCAACCAAATAAGGAAGTCATGAATATCCAGTTTCAGAAACAAAACACTCATCCAGATGCGAGAGAGGAGCTTCTCGAATTTCAGAAATGCCTAAATATTGGTTTCTATTATTCGCAGGAAACAGACAAGTGCAACATTGGGTTGCTAGCAAATGCCAAAAGAGTGATTTTCTTATTATAGTGAAATAAGAAAGCGATCCATACCAAATTCTGATCAGAGGAATTTGGAACTTTAGATGGTTGCTCCATAACTTCGGTGAACTCAGCAGATGAGATACCCAATTCCTCCAATGCCTTATCCATGTATGGATCAAGCTTACCACGACAGTTACTGATAACTTTCTTTGCCAACTTGGATGCAAAAGATGAAGCATTCTGAAACAAAACAAAATTAGGAAAGATTAGTTGCAAATCTAACTAAGAAAGTAACAATACAACAAGAAAGAGCAAGTAATTTACCTGTTTTATCTTCATAAGACAATTTAGAAGAGCAGATATTAGTTCAAAAGAGATGTCTTCACTCTCCTCCAACACAAGCGTCATAACCGTCGCCATGGATGTGAACACGTTTTCTGGATGGTCCTCCCTGAAATCAAAATATAATAAGCCAATAATACTAAAAAAAGCCCACTATGCACATAAAACACAGAATATTGAAATAGAAACTCCTGAACAAACAAACCCAACCCAGGCATGTAGATTTATATGGGAAAACAAAGGTAAAAGTGGAACTCTCCTAACCATCCAAAAGATTTTCTTCCACTTTTATCTGACCCCACCAATCGTAAAGGATGATTATCCTCATGTCATTAGATATGCAAGTGCAAAGACACAAATCACTGAAGTTTGCCAAGCATCATTGAAGAGACCCCTATGCCCACGTGCTTAAAGGCAAATAGCAAAGAGGGTTCCCTCACCAGGGAGGGATATCAGGGAGAATTCTCTCTACTCTGAGGATTACTTTCCCTCCATTAACTTACCCTCTTGATTTCTTATTGGGAGCATATAGTACGTTCTCCCTAGAGATGATACTGCCACCATCCTTCCTACAGAAGGTCCTGTGCAGCAGTTGTTGGAGGGTAGAGATGGAAATTGTGCTCTCGTATTGTACAAACAAACAGTACAAGGTGTCTTTTATGGAGAATCACAATCCAACACGGGAGGTGACCAAGAGCATCCTTCCTATAAACCTATGATTCCCCTTTTTTATTTTTCATTTCCGTGTCAATTCTTCAGGTCTCACGCCATTTACATTGCAACCTTACAAACTTAACTAAAAGCCTCCATCTCTGTTAGTAATAATGAGATCCAACACAAACATGTCTATTGCATTTAATGGTATTGACAATAAAAATTCAGATAATCCTTCCAACAAACAAATATCAGTTTGGATCAAAAAAAATTTGAGTTATCATCTTAGATTGACAAAGAAATAAGTATCATACGGTCAAAAGAAAAAGAGAACAAATAAAAGAATGCAGAGAATATAAACCAAAATAAGTACTTGTGATTGTACATAACTGTTGCAAACTAATTCCAAACCGAAACCACTCAGCAACAAGAAAGCTCAGAATATCCATATTCATCTTTAAGAAAATTTAAAGCTCTCAAATTCCACACAGAATGTACTCTTGATTCACAGATAGCACATCAAAGCCGCCAACATAGTGGACATTCGTTCTGTAGTGAGTCATCACAGGCTTGACAGCAAATGCCGAACAAGGACATTTATTCATGACTTGGGGGAGAAATGAGAAGAGATTTTGGGGAGGCAAGATGTATCTCAAAACCAAGTTTATAAAATTTGATGAATGGCTTCTGGAATATAAATGAGAGAACAGTGAAGGATGTAGTTTTCCATAAGCAAAGTGAGGGAAATGGACGAGTGCAGAAACTTAATTTTCAAAGAATAATGATCAGGAAAAAAACTTCCAAGGATGAGAAAGGATGCCTTTGTAAACCACTAGTTCACAACAAAAAACTGTTCATCTAGATCAGGAATCTCGATGGAATCAAGAGGACGGTACTTGGGAATAACAACATCATAAAATCAACATGAGAAAGGTATATGGTGGACTTCAGGAGGAGTTTCCCCAACTCAAGTTTTAAGCAATTAGGTATACACATTTTTCTATATTTTTGTCTTTGACATTGTTAGAGCTGAAATCAATAACATACTTGAAAGAGCAGCCTAAGATACAAAAATATATAAAAACATACCCAATGATATCGAAGCAAATATATAGTAGACACAAAAGTTAGAAGGACAAATCATTTTAAAACCATAACTGAGAAAGGAAAGGCCATACCAACACACTACAGAATAAAATTCATAACTGAGAAAGGAAAACAAAGAACATAGAGTAACAAAGAAAAAGGTAATAGATGCCACCTTATGGTTTCCAGGAAATGCTGAAACATCTCAACAATCAGGGCATCACATTCAAGGTCCAGCATCACAACACATGACCTAACCTTCGCTAAAGTTTCAAGAATTGAAACCCGCCTATTAAATGATGGAGAGGACTTATCAGAGAGATCTTCAAATGATGCAACAATCATCTGGAAGACCTCCTGCAACAAATAAATAAATCAAGATTGTAATCCCCAATCAAAAACTCAGGGGCATCTGAAAGCCCAAAATAAAAGCCTCACAAAACAACAACCATATATAAGATTTTAATAATACAAAAAGAGCAAGTCAAGTGACCTTCATCAAGTCGTCTCCATAAGGAGCTTCTGGGGCTGTTATTCTTGTGATCTCACTGATACACGAGGCAACAACAACTCTAATAGTTTTGTCTGGATGTTTCAAAAGCTCTGAAGTAACCAATGCATTTGTTGATGGAACGAGCGCATCTGACATAGACTTAGAAGGAGACTGTTCTGCCCTTGACAGACAAAACTCTACTTTCTGCAAAAGATGATCAGCAAGTTAATGAAACCAATAACAAAAATACATAAATTTAAAACAATGTATTTATGATATGCCTGCCAAACTGTCTATACACCAGGCATGAAACACAAATGAATCAACAAGTTCCATTTTCCTAATTGGATCAATATCAACAAGTACAGTTTTATTTTTTCCTTTTCACCGAGTTAACATGAAGAAAAAGCTGATTCAACCAGTTTCAGAAGTGTTGTAAAACTTCAGCCCCACCTAACAGATGGTTCAAACCATATCTCACAAGAACAAACGAGGGAACCCAGCAGAATCCTTATTAAGTATTAGAGAATCTATTAAATCTATCGTAATAACATGCTTGGACTGGGCCTGCAAACCCAACCTCAACAGAAAAGAAAGGCCCATACAGTACACCAGAGAAGAATTAGAGCAGGTAATGCAGCCCTCAAGGTGCGTCTGCAGGGGGGGCGGGCGGGCGGGAGGAAGGGGTGGAGGAGCGGTGAGTTGAACCCTTGATCATCCCTTCCTTCAATCCTTCATAATATACCATCATTGGAAACCCTTTTCCATTGTATATTCTAATCTATAGGATATGAATAACTACTGCATATGAAAGTAATAGGATCAGGAATTGCACTTTAGAAGCTATTCAAGCATCAAAGCATGCAACATTAGGGCTTCGCAGCGAGCAAACAAAAAGTTCAAGAGTCCTTTGCTCGTTATGCAAAGCATTCTCAAACTTTTGCTTTGCATAGCACAGACAAGTTTAAGAGGGCTTTGATGTTGCAAATTGCTACACTAGGGGGCCGCAAAGAACTCTTTCTTGCATGATAATCAAATGCATTGTTCCCAACATTGACAAGTGGTATCAAGGCTCACACTAAGAAAAAGGAGACAACCATATGGGATCCCTGTCTCTAGTTCCTCAGGCACTACAAGGGGTACAATCAGCATCCTTATCATTATCCTTAACCAGTAAAGGTAGTCCATTTAAGAATCTAATGCAGTTCACGGCACTGTTGCAATTAAGCCTCAAACTTACACATCATTGGATGTATTTACCATATGTATGCATAACATATAATTGGATTTATCTTTGAAATTAATATAAGCAATAGGCTAAAGCTAATGAAGCATTCCATCAAGCTACTGCTCACTTTGGAGATGCATACCCAGATTAAAAGACATGCACCACAATATAACATGTTAAACCCTTAATAAACAATCTCCTGCATCTTCCATTATAACAAACTTGCAGGCTTTTAAATGTAAACAGGCTAAACAAAAGGAGCAATATTTACACATAAAGGGAACTCAATAACAGATGTACCATGCAACCCATTTACTGAAGATGCTCATACCAAGAAAATCCTAAGACATATAATCAATAAAATCAACCGCATCCGACTAAATGTTTCAAACTGAAGATAGAAAACGTTAAAGGAAATCAAAATTCCCTGATGAATGTCATCACTGGTAAACGATTCCATTCAAACAAATATGTTTGCATGCAAATGATATGTATAGGGGAAGATAGAGAGATGGAGGGGGATTCGCATGCCATGCAGTAACATAATTCGGAGCAAATGAACAATGAAAACTAAAAGCACAAAGAGAAACATCGAAAGGACACATTATGCATTTAAATGGGTCTTTTGCATACAAATAGAAGACGAACACACACAATGAAACATAGAAATGAAAAACACAGATAGAATCATATAAAGGGAACCTGAGACATACATAATAGAGTTCATTCCAGCTAGAAACAAGAAACACAGAAAATACACCTAGATTTAGCTATTTCCAATATCCAAAGCCAGCAAAACAAACATAAACCATGAAACACAAAAGCCTTACCTCCAAAAGTGGGAGGAGCTCAGAAGGATCAGAAGGAAGCTTCTCAAGCTTCTTCCCGGCCTCGAGAAGCTGCTCCTCCAACTCGTGCTCTGTAGTTGTCATCTCTACTCAACAAAACCCTAAATCTCCAAGCTCCCCTAAAAAGAATCAACAACCATTTCACCGAACACCTCAGAAGCCAAACAAACCTTTGAAAAAAACCCTAAAAGCCTAGCACAAACAGCCTGCGACACTTCTACGGCAATAAGGAGGAACAACCACTGCAGAAACCCTAGGAAAAGGAAATCGAAAGAACCCTAAAAAATGATGAGACAAAGGTGAGGAAGAAAGCAATGCAAGGTAAACTTTTATAGCGTTTTTCCTCCTCATATGCAGGGATTTTTCTCTGGCATTTTAATGAAATACAATGAATGGGGAACGGAGGGAGAAAAGGGGATGGAAGGAGAGAGAATAAAGAGGAAAATGAGGGAGAGTGACTGTTTTAGAGAGAAAAAATGAGAGAATTCGATTTATTGAGGCGTTTTTGAGAGAATCCACAGATCCGCCCGGATTCCGCTGGGTCTATGGAATGTAATTCAGGGAAAGCTTTGAAATCCGGTGTAGTTTTGAATTTTGTTTTGGTTTTTATTTTCGGCTTTTTTGGTGTTTTAACTAATTAAAAAGTGATTTTTTTGTGTATATATTGCTAATATTTCCCAATTTGATGTTTCTTAGTCTATTTACCATGTGACCTGTTTGAAATATGGTTCTTCCGAGGTTGGGGAGAATGCAGGATGAAGATATAGAAGTTTCGAAAATACAAAACTGTGTCTACGAAAATAAAATAGTTAAATCGCTATTTTGTTTGTTGAAAATCGATATGTACATACGAATATATCTAAGTAATTGTCTCTTGTTTATCTTTTTATAAAACATTCTAATTCACACAGAATAACTCAATTTTTAAAAAAATCAGTTTTCTGTCTGAAACCAAAAATATCGGTGCATTTTACCATTTTTCTTGATCAGATTGGTAATCGAGATTATTAAATATAATCTATTTTTGGATTATGTACCCAAAATATGATAGTTTTAAAGAATTTCAATTTTTTAAAGTCCAGAACAAGATTTATAGAAGCTATTATTGTAAATTGCCTCGAGCGGATCAAGTAACATTAGTTATTAAATTACTCTCCCTTATTTTGGATCTCGTGCCCAAGATACGACAATTTAAACAATTTTAGATGTTCTAAGTTTGGAATCAAGAATGACGGAGGGGCGCCTTTAACGGATCAATTAACTGTAAATCGATGACTTCCCTTTTTCCCGATTTCACGTCCAAAACACGACAAATTTAAGGACTGTTAGTTATTCCAGTTATGGAATCAAGAATAATGGAGGTTATGGTTGTAAGTCATTCTTGAGCGGAACAAGTGGCAAATCAGTAAATACAATACTTTCAAAAAGTTCTAGGCGGGTCCTAGGCGGCCTGAGGGTCCAGGCCACCCAATGCCTAAGCGGGTACCCAGATGGCCTAGTTGAATCCAAAAAGGATTCTATAGTTATATATTGTATAAAATATAAGAATTAGATATTTAAGGCACATCATAATTAAAATTATACTACATATTAGCACACCCTCCATAAACATAACCATATGTTGGTCCATAATCCATATCCAATTAAAACTTAAAAGTTACCATTCATAGTTCAGTAAAAGTTTAAAGTTTAATAATTATTCAACATTCATCATTCATCATCAGAAAAATTAGGGTCAGCTGCATTAGCATCATATTCATTGGAGTCGTCACCCTCCTTGACATATTGGTCGTCCTCCTCCGTCTCTTCTGAATATGCCTCTTCTTCCTCATCTTCCTCCTTCACCCTCATTCTCTATGCAGAAGATCTAGTGGCCCTGGGAGGTTCAGCTAATGTCCCTGAAGCATCTATGATCATGTCTCATGTCAATCATTTATGCACATTGACCTCATCATCATCAACTAACCACTCCATCGCATTGACAATATTTTTTGATCTGATATGTCTCTCTTATCTCTCTTAACAAACATATCCTTCAAGAATCTATTATACTTGACATAGGCTAAATCATGAAGCCTGTTTGATCTAAGCATGTTCCTTCTCTTTGTATGAATTTAACAAAATCAAATGAAACTAATTAAAAGCTATAGTTCATGTATTACTAATACAATTATATAAATTACCCTTACGACATTACCCCATCAAAAGTACTCAAATTGCACTTACAACCGGATAAAGAAGTGGTTAAGTTTAAGATCTGAATGACCAACTTTTGTAAATTTGGAGAACTACAGCCTTGTTGGCTCCACCAATTGGTTACAAATATATAGAATAAAATCATAAATAAATAATAGAACTATAAAAATGAATCTTGATTACTTGAACTTGAACTTAATAATATTATTACTACAGTACTTGGATCAATTTTGATCATTTGCCTCATCGCCATTGGACTCCCAAAAGCCTTTAATGAGCATTTATAATTTATCGGCTCATCAGCGAATATAATATCATGGATATCAAGATAAGGGACTAACACATCTACACAATTATGAAATCCAATCATTTGTGTGTATATCATTGTCAACATAAAAAAAACTGTGTTCAAATAATAACTAGCTGCATGCAATGGCCGTTGTAGCTGCCTACCCCACTTTTCTCTGTAAACAATAGGTCATATGTTCTTCTATCTTTGTTGAAGCTTAAGCTCTGAGCTTTAATGGCGGATGGAAAGTAAAGTGACCCATATGTCAAACTTTTTCAATAACAACATTATAGTGTCTTTGATGATTTCAAGCTTTAGCACGACCCATTTTAATGACCATTTAAATCCCCATTGTCAAAGACTAAGATTAGTTAACCTAGAGATAAAAAATCATTGTCTCTCTTTCAAATATATGCGGGACAGTCAAACATGCATAAAAAAAAATAGATTATGGATAATAGATAATCTTAATATATGGAAAACCTAGAAATACCTTTATTCAAATTTTTAAAAATCTAAATTTTAAAATTTAGTTTTATCAAACATACCTTTAGGGATTTTAGATATTTTAATTTTTGAATTAGGAATAATGGAGGGTAGTATGGCAATTGCCTTGAGCGGTTCCAGTAACCGCATATTATTGAATTATATTTCCCTTTTCCCAATTCCACAACAAGTACACGACAATTTTAAGGAACTTTAGTATCCAATTCTGAAATCAATAATTATGGAGTTTATTGTAGTAAATCACTACAAACGGAACATGTGACAAATCGCTAAATAATGTCTCAATGTTTTAGGATCCAAACTCTTAATGCAAGAATTTTATAGAAAGCGAGTGTCAGTAGTTCATAGTAAAAGACCACATTACTGTCATGACCACAATCATATCAAATTACTGCAAATTACTAAAATGCCCTATCGAACTTTGGGTTCTGAAACTACAACACGAGATCAAGGCAATAAAGCTTTACCTAGTGTGGAATTGGAAATAATGAATGTTAGTTATTTTTGGAAAGTAACAATTCAGTTCTTCGGAAAGCTTGTCGGTCACGGATTAGGTCGTTCCGTGCCATTGGTAGCCTAAACGTAGGTTGATCTCTCTGGTTCCCCTCCCCCTTTCTAATTCCTCCAAAAAGTGATTGTAGTTCTCCTCCATCTCTCGGCCTCCAGGGTGGAAGTAGAGCTATAGGTATTCTCAAGTGGAGCAAGGGGCAAATCGGTAAATACTATGTCATGTTTTGGGTCCGACTCTCAAAAGACTAGAAATTTAAAGAAGCAATAAGAAAGGGGGAATTTTTGTCATGTCCATGATCAGATCAAATTATTGTAAATTACTAAATAACCTCTCTAACTTTGGGTTCCAAAACCGAAACATGAAGTCAAGGCAATTAGGTTTCATGTTTTTGGCCTAAAGACAAATCATGGGGGTACTTTAGTAAATTACTTTGATTGCATCAAGTAATATGGATTATGAAATACACTCTTTTTTATAGATTCATGATCAATAATATAGTTGTTTTAAGGATTTTCCCTTGTTTTAACTATGGAAACGAAAAATTATGGAGGGTATTATTATAAATTGCCTCAAGCAGATCAAGTTATCGCAGATTATTAGTTACATTTTCTTATTTGGGATTTCTTGTCCAGAATAAATTTTTTCAAGAATTTTAAATGTTCTAATTTTGGAATATAATAGAGGGTAATATTGTAAATTGACTCGAGCAGATCAAGTAGTGGGTAATTGTTAAGTAAAACTAATCTTTTCCCAATTCCACAACTACAACACGACAAATTCAAGAAATTTAAGTTATCCAACTCTTGAATCAATAATAATATTGTAGTAAATCACCGAAAACGGAATATGCGGCAAATAGCTAAATAGTATCTTAATGTTTCGGGATTGCAACTCAAAATGCAAGAATTTTAATTAAGGTAGTTGGCAGTAGCCTATAATGAAAGAAGATATTATTGTCATAGCCACCATACGACCAACTTACTACAAACTACTAAAATGTCCTATCGAACATTGGGTTCTGAAACTGCAGCAAGAGATCAAGGCAATCAAGTTTTACCCAGTTTAGAATTGGAACGAGCGAATAGTAGTTATCACTAAGTCATTCTCGAGTGGAACAAGTGGCAAATCAATAAATACTATGTCGTCTTTCGGGTTCTAATCTCAAA
This sequence comes from Amborella trichopoda, assembly GCF_054954075.1. Classification (NCBI taxonomy): domain Eukaryota; kingdom Viridiplantae; phylum Streptophyta; class Magnoliopsida; order Amborellales; family Amborellaceae; genus Amborella; species Amborella trichopoda. The sequence goes on from NC_142347.1 coordinate 41,054,508, forward strand.
ACACATGAAATTTAACACAGTAGTTGTTTATAGGTCAAGAACTCATAAAAGGAGGGAATTTTTGTCATTGCCACGGTCAGATCAAATAATTGCAAATTACTAAATACGCTCACAAACTTTGGGATCCAAAGCTGAAACAAGAGATCAAGGAAATTAAATTTCATTTTTTTTAGCCTGGAAACAAACATGGGAGCACTTGAGTAAATTGCCGTTATTGAATCAAGTAGTCGGGATTATGAAATACACTCTTTTTTTGGATTCCTTATCTACATAACAAATTTAAGGATTTTTCCTTGTTTTAAGCAAAGAATCGAAAATTATGGAGGGTGTTATTGTAAACTGCCTCAATAAAATCAAATTATTGTTTAAATAAAATCCCCTATTTCAAATTTCATGCCTAGAATAAATTAATTTTTGGAATGTTGATGCTCAAATTTTGGAATTACTAATAGTGAAGGGTAGAATAGAAAATTGTCTCGAGTGAGTCCAATAACTTTAAATAATTAATTTATGCTTCCCTTTTCCCAATTCCAGAACTAGAACACAATAAATTTAAAGAAATTTAGTTTCAATTCTAGAATAAATAATAATGGAGTTTATTGCAATAAATCACCACAAATAAAACATGTGGCGAATCGCTGAATAATATCTCATCATTTCATGATCCAAACTTTGAACAAAAGAATTTTAAAGAAAGCAAGTGTCAGTAGCTCATAATAAAAGAAAACATTATCTTGATAGCTACAATTAGATCAAATTACTTCAAATCACTAAAATGCCCTATTGAACATTAGGTTCTGGTACCGCAATACGAGATAAAGGTAATCAAGTTTTAACCAGTTTGAAATTGGAAAAGAGTGGTAAATATTGTAAATATTTATAGTATAGAGTAAGTTGTGGCAAATTATTGGAGCAAATTACATACAGACATTTTTAAGGGGGTCAATTATCAAATGGGTAATCATTTGCCTAAAACTACAAGAACACCCGCCCTCTTGCGGCATTTTTTTGAGAAGTTGCCCTCATGCCCGGCGTTAAGTACGCTACTCTTTGTTTTCCAGTACTTCAAATATCGGAGCTAACCACATCATACTCTCTCTCTTGCTGCCTCTCTCCCACCCAAACTCCCTCTTTCCATCTTCCGCTTCTCACTCTCTCTCTAACCAACAAACCCATTTGCACACCTTCTCTCTCTCTAACCAACAAAACCAAGAGCTCTTCCCCGTCTTTGCAAAACCCACTTTTCTTACTTTCCTTGCAGCCCACCTTTTGCAATTCACTCCCCCATCCAAAAGTTTATCTCTTTTACAGAAAGGCCCAACTTTTCACGGTATCTTGCATCTACCCAAAGCCAGAACCTCTCTATCTCTTTAAAAGTAATGAAATATAAGTAGTTGCGTGATACAACGATAATTTTCTTGACAACATTATTATCCAAGCCAATTCTTCTTCTATTTTTTCTTTCTTTTGTTCTTTATTTCATTTTTGTTTTTTTAAGTTGTTGGGGGAGGGGGTTGGGGAGACAAATATATGTCAAGTGTTCAACCCCCAATCAATATTTGACTATATACCCTAACCCTCTATGTGCAAATACATAAGCCCCAAATTCTAGCTATCATGTAAAAACCCCACAATGTGGTTTTTGTAAAATGTATGTTGAACCAAAACACTAATAAATAATAATAATAAAAGAGTATATCCCTTTCACTTTCTCTCTACCCCAAATCTCTCACTCCCTCTCGCATGCAATAACGATCATGACTTCTATTGTCCTTATAATAGAAAGCATGCAAACCTTCTTCGAGGTCGAGGGGGAGAGAGAATTTTGTAAAGGCCACATTCGTAATGGAAAAACCTGCAAGCATTATCTAAGGTTATGGAAAGAGAGAGGCTACAATACTTGGTTGTTAGTTTCTCCTCTCATCTACACAAAAACTTGCAAGCCGTATTCAGCTTCCCAATTTTGTGAGGTTGGTTATTATCAATTAGTGGGCAAAATGCTCGTAGAGCAACATGTCTTCTCCTTTACTTCATAAACCTCAAAAGCACCCTTGGAATCAAAGTGATGGAAGAATTATAAGTTTGTGCATGAATTTTGCACCGATTTTTTGCATTTTCTTGAAGCAATGCAATATGAGCTCTAATTTAACTGAGGGAATCCAAGCTTTGCTCATTGACATTATAAGCTTTAGATGCTTGATGATGGGGATTTCAACAATGTCAATGAGCAAAGCTTGAATTCCCTCAGAATTTCTAAATTTTATGCAACCTATAAGAGAATATTATAAAACTCTCATCCAAGGGACAATACCGTGGTTGTCTCTTGTCCCAGATGAACAAACCCAATTAAAAATTGAGTCATTGATCTTTTCCAAAGTCTTGTTTCTATGAAGTAGGGACAATATTTTATCAATTATATTAGGTTTCTATTTCAAGATCAAATTTTCGACTCTCAATAACTTGTAAATATTTTCTATCATGATAGGATCACCTGAACTAGGAGAAATTAACATAATACTTTTAATAATGCCTATCATTTGACCCGATTTATCCAAATAATTAACCCAATATATAAATCAATTAGAACTCAAGTTTTTGTTGTAGTTTCATGTGGAGAAAAATAGACGTTTGAGCAGAGAGACAAAGATAGAGTGAGAGTGAGAGTGAGAGCGAGAAAGAGAGGGAGGGAGGGAGGCAGAGAATGTATTTTAGTTTGGCGTACAAGATGTATGATAGTGAGTAGTGTTAAAAAAAATAGTTTAGTCTAATTGGTATCATCTTAGTTTACTAAACTGAGCGAGCCAACCAGTAGCCCCTTTTGATGTAAATAAAAAAGACACAAAAATTTTTTATCTTCGTTATTTATTTTTAATTGATAATGCATTTCTAACCCCGGTTTGATTGAAGTGGATACAAATAATCCCTCTTTGCCCCAAAAAACATTATTTCCATCAAAATTTGTAATTAAAAGAGATTTTTCATAAAAAAAAAATGCAATCTTTTTAGTTACGAAACATTTTTTGCCTTTTTTGCAATTTCTCTCTCATTTCTCATTCAAATCATCTACAATTTGATTCAGAATGCTAACGCAGTCCCACGACTACTTGTTGGATTAAAAGCAAAATAAAATAAATCGAGGGTTCAAAAATTGGGATTTTTTAACTTGAACTTAAAAATATTTGATTTCTATCTTATTCCAAATTTATTCAATTTTATCTAAAAAATATTCCCAGTACATTGATCTACAAAAAGCCTAACAATATTTTCTCAAAAGTAAAAATATCTGAGATCATTTTTTCTTATTTTTTTGGCCAGTTTTTTCTATCATTTTCTTACTAAGGTATTTTTTATTTTAAATTTTTATTTGATTTTGATTTATGCCTACTAATTTATAAAATAAAATACTTGATTTATATTTTTATTTATTTATTATTTTTTATTTTGCTTAAAAAGTAGCTAAGCTAGCTGATTTGGTGACTTGGATGGTTCAACTCAAACCAGTGGATTACTAGTTCGACCCACTAGTCCATTTTTTTAAACGTGTGTAAGTGTGTGTGTGTAAGAGAGAGAGAGAGAGAGAGAGAGAGATTTTCATGGGGAGAGATTTTGTTAAATAAATTGACATATATAGAGGCAAATTTAGTTATTTAACATACATTATATATCTAAGTTTTGTTTAATTTTTTTTAGAAGTTGTTTTTAGATTTCACACTCACGTATGCAATACTCACAGAAGCTAATATACTTATATAGGATGGAGTGATTGCAACAAATATAGTTCCAAAAACTAGCGCTTGAGAAACTACATAAACTATTATAAATATCTAACAAACACACACACATACATGCATTTTTATGCAAACTTACATTTTATCCATATAAAATTGACTGCATACCTCTCAATCTATTAACTATCTCACCAAACCCCTCCCCTAACTTCTTATATGTAAAAACATTGTTTGGATATATTTTGTAGTTTTTATATTGGTTTTAGTGATCAATGTTTACTAGCTAAAAGTAGGTACATTGTGCAATTCTCCAATATATTAGATAAAAGAGAGCCTTGAAATATTTTGCTAAATAAGAGCATATTAAATTTGGCAATTCATTATCAATACATGGATAGGTATCTAGAAAATAGAATTAGGGTGAATTTTTTATCTAAAGCATTTCTCACCATCTTTGGTTCACCATGTTAAGAATATCACAATTAAAAGAAATACTTTTAATCTCTACAACCCTAGATTTAGTCATCCTTAAATGGGCATTTCAAAGTTTATCTTTAAGTGGGAAACAACGTTAGAGTAAATTTTTAAGATCCATGCCCTCCTTTTTTTTTTTGGATATGGAATTAATATTGGGGATAAAGAAAGATGGTTTCAAAATTATATATGAAAAGTTGCTCCAAAGATGTCTTTTGAACCCTAACTACGTGTTAGCAATGGACTGTCAAACACTAATCTTTTTTAAATTTAATTACAAAGTAATATACTACATTTACCTTTCTAGTTAATTTTTAAGTTTATTTTGAATGTATTTTTACATATATCTAATTTATTATTTAAATTATGTTTGATGTACTGTATTATATTTTTTATTAGAATTTGGCTATCTTCTAATTTATTTATCTTTTTAAATTTCATCCATGACATTTCTTTACTAATAAAATATAATGATTATGTTTAGTATAAACAAAAAACTAATAGATAATTTATATTTCATAATTATTATTTATTATTTTAACTTTCTATTTAATTTTGAAGTTCTATTATCATATTTGATTTTAAAAATATTGAACTTTTTGTCCCTATATAGACAAGAAATTTGGTTCAGGCATCCAAGTTGAACATATATAGGTGCATATCCCTCCCCTTAACTATATTTAGTTCCAAGTTCTATTTGTTGCTTAAGTGGAAAAAAACTAGATATAAAAAAAACCAAATAAAATACTATATGCAGGAGAGGACTGAGAAAGCAAGAGAAAGATAAAAACTTTTTTTCTATATTCCGCTTCCATAATATTTTTTGTCACTATCTCTTTAAGCACGACACTTTTAAAGTCCATATTTCGCAAGTTTACTAGCAATAGTTACATAGCAACAACCTAGCCACTCCTTTCCTTTCTCTATGATTCATTATTTGTATTTTTAGATTTTTTTTTTTTGGGTAAATAGATTCTTATTTTCTAATCAACAAGATTAATCTCATCCTTTAAGATTGAAATACAAACTAAAAAATAAAACGAGATCAATAGTATAAGGTAAACTTGGTCTCTCTCTCTCTCTCTCTCTTTGCGACAAAAAATACACATTATTAGTGATACAATATGAAACATAATTAACAGATCATAGATTATACTTACTAGATGATTTTTGTTTTTTTATTTGTTAAGTATTTTTCCTCATCTTATTTGGAAGGGAGGGGAGTAGACAAAAAATACTTAACCTTGTAAGATGATGATTGTAACAAAGGAAAAAAATACTTGAGTTTTGGCACATTGGGTAGATATAACTAGAAGAGAGAACTCATATTTTGCAATGATATGTATTGAATGAGTAGATGAATAAATAATGTTTCCACGTTCATTTCTGGCTTTTCTTTTTCTTTTGCTCCCATAATCCACGTGGTTTCTTGAACCCATTTTTTTAAATTTCATTCCACCAAGGCACTATGTAGATTTAGCAGTAATAGTGGTAAAACGGAGTGCTTGTACTTGTTAAATTTGTTAAAGTGTATTTTCTATAAACCATATTAGTTTTTATATTATTTTATTATGAGTCATGTAGTGAGGTTGTACTTATAAGTTTGTATAATAAGAAGTTATGAAACTACTAGGTGGCTAATAGTGATAGTTGTAAGTTGGTAGTTATTATAGGAAATATGGTTGTAAAAGTGTCTATTTAAAAGAGAGGTTTGTGATGGGAATATTGTTTGACATGTTTTAAGGTTAATCTTAGACGTCAATATTGTAATGCATTTGTGTATCCCGTGTTTTTCTTTAATGAATGTTTTTCTTCCACCTCTTATTGGTTCTTCTTCTTCTTTCTTTTTGGTTGTGAATCTTGGGCAAGTGTGACAATGTTACACTATTTGAGAAGCGGATTATTTCGGTATTGTGGCATCCATCTTTCACTACATGGTATCAAAGCCACAAGGGTGGTGGTGAGTCTTGATTCCCTTGGTGAAGAAGATTATTGTTTTCGTAAGATGAATTCGACTGGAATAATAAATGGTTTTAGCATTGAGTTCCTCAACCAATCAAACTACAAGATATGGAGGTCATGTATGGAGTTTTACCTTGTTGGTGAAGACTTATGGGAAGTTGTCGGTGGAAATGATGATGATGCTCCTACACCGAAAAGTACAGATGCATTAAAAAAATGGAGCGTGACAAATGCAAAGGCTGAGTCCATCTTGAAGAGATCTATTTCTCATAATCTATTGATCGTATTGTGAACTGTAAATTGGCTTGTGATATTTGGATTACTCTTGACGGGTTATTCAATAAGAAAGATGTGGCTTGATTGCAATTGTTGAAGAATAAGTTGGCTAACTAAACTCAAGGTGATCTTTCCATTTCCCAATTTTTCTTGAAGATCAAGAATCTTTGTTTGGAGATTTCTCTTCTTGATCCAAAGGAACCCATTTCGGAGGCACAAATAAAATGGCACATCATTCTTGGTTTAAAGAGGGAGTGCATTCCCTATGTTATTCCTATTCAAGGAAATGATGGAGATGATCACATATGCACGGTCTCCTTTTTAGAAAATCACTTTAAGAGGGAGTGTTAAATTTGTTAAAATGTATTTTCTAGAAACCATATTAGTTTGTATGTTATTTTATTATGAGTGATGTAGTGAGGTTGTACTTGTAAGTTTTTGTAATAAGAAGTTATGAAACTACTAGGTGGTTAGTAGGTATAGTTGTAAGTGGATAGTTATTGTATGAAATATGGTTGTAAAAATGCCTATTTAAAAGAGAGGTTTGTGGTGGGAACATTGGATCACATATTTTAAGGTTAATCTTGCGAGTCAAGATTGTAATGCCTTTGTGTACGCCTAGATACATGTATTAAAGTTAATATTGGGTTTCAAGATTGTAATGCCGTTGTGTACCCCATATTTTTCTTCAATCAATGTTCTTATTCCCCCTCATACTGGTTTTTCTTCTCTTTTCTATTTGGTTGTGAGTCTTGGGCTAGTGTGATATTGTTACACTATTTGAGAAGCGAATTGTTCTGGTATTGTGGCATTCGTCTTTATCTACAGTATCTAAATATATTTAAATTAAAGATAGAAAAGTTATTGTTTTATAGTGGAAAATAGTAAATGAATAATGCTCATCCTAACAATAAGTTGAAGATGGTAGTTATAATATGGAAAGATGATATTTGAGTTTGTGCACATTAGGCAGATATAACTATTAGAGAGATCTAATGTTTACCTGATTCGTGTTTAATGGGAAGATGAATAAGAATGTTTCTAGGTTCATTTTTTTGGTCTTTCCCATATTCCACATGGTTTTCAAATCTATTTTTTTATATTTCTTTCCATATAAGTACTAAGTAAGATAGTTTTGATCCATGGTAATTATTTTAGAAATAAAACATAGTAAGTTCATATATTGTATAGTGGTAATAGACGCCACTACAATTGTTCATCCTCAAAATTCTATATTTTCAATGGATTAAGGACTCAAATAGTATCCTAAACACTTAAAATCTATTTTTGTCACTCCAAGATCAAATTGGAGTTCATAAAATGGTACAAATCTTATTGATCTAGTGTCGAGAATAGTACAAATCAAATGTTGATTTTGTAGTCAAGAAGAAGCATTTATAGGGCTCTAAATCAATTTTTTTGTCTAAAATAAATTACTCTTAAGGGTTAAGATAATAATTTTCTAGTGTTTTGGATCCCCAAACTGGTGAAGAAATGAAGAGTAGTTATAGTTATGGTTGCCACAACTACATACTAATTAAATTGAAGCTATCTAAAAATTTTGGAAAGGAAAAAGAACCTTCTAGGACCTAGATCTAAGCATCTCACTAAAATGGATGGCCTATATTAGTTGGGCTTAAAAAACATATTCCAGGGTGTGTTTTCAAATTTTGCATTTTTATGCTTATTCAATAGATTGAAAAGAGTTTACATTTAAACTTAGAGTTAAACAAATGAGTCTAACATAGTTTTTTAAGGTTGTTTCACACACACAAACACTCACACATATGTGTGTATGTGCGCGTGTACGCGATTTGTATAGAGTCGAGGTTCTAACCAATCAAATTAGAACCCACCTTCAAATAGTGTCGAGAAATGTAGTTTCAATATTGAAAATCTTTGACCAGCCTTATAATATGTTTTTATCTTTAATTATAAATTTAAAGCTTCAAAATTAATGTAGATCGAGCATATCTATGAAAACTTGAATAATTTAAATTTTGATTGGCTATAAATGTATTACACGATGCACTATTTGAAAAACTTAAAATCCATTTTTTTCGCAAGTCCATGACATCTTGTTGTCGAGATGATCAATTTGAGGATATTTGGGCATTAAAACAACCTATTCTAGTGAAATTTTTGAGGTAGGCTCTAATTTGATTATTTAGGGCCTAGGTTATATATATATATATATACACCCACACCATTGTTTTGTACAATAAACACTTTTTTAGTAAGGGAACTTTTAGTCATTAGGAGGAGTGTGATGTTATCTATATGGGGTATGATATCACCCACATGGAGCACACTAGTGGCATTTAATGCTCCATGTAGGGTACTCATACATATGAGTATTTTCTCAATATATTCAATATTTTTTTATATTTATTAATAATACTTTATTATAAAAATTAGAATCATATATAAACAAGATGTTCTGTAGCAATAATATGCATGATCAGACATGTAAGAAAACAAAGAGTGAACACCAAGAACTCAAGAAAAACTATGAATGTGACTACAACACACTTGAGAAATATACTAAAAATTAATCCACCCTATTCCACATGCCGAAAAGGAAGTACCCTCGAATGGAAAAAGAAAAATGTAGGAAACCTTGATCAAAGTTGTAGAAAACCTTAGTCTTGTCAAAGAAAAAGTTGTAGAAAACCTTAATCTCATTGGCTCGTTGTATGCTTGAAATACTATAAAAATGTAAAAAAGCAATTGAGAAAGAACACACATAACTTACATCTCATGCTGTGAATTGCAACTATTGCTATGAATGTAGATGAACATAAAAGTAGAGAAAGGAAAGAGATAGAAGAGGGGGTGAGTTTGATATGAGAATGAGTGATTATTTTTTGTGATAGAGGATGGAATAATAACCTTTACTCAAAAAGTATAATCCATCAAGGCTAGGGAGAGCGTTTAGTTTATATAGAACACCTCAGTTATAAGGTCTCATATTTCACTTGATAGGTCTTTTAGTTGATCAAGGATTCCTCTTGTTGCAGGACTCTCTCTAGGGATATCTAGATTACACAACTCTCATTTGAAGGGATTAGGATTCACTTGTAAAATAAAATTTCAAAAGCAATAAAGAATATGCCATGATACCTTACAAGAAAAATGCATTCAAGAAATAAAATATAGGAAAAATACATTCAAGAAATACAATGTAAGGAAAATACATTCAAGAAATATAATGCAAGAATAAGCAATAAACAATATGTCATTATGTACTGCAAAAATAACGCATTAAAGATATGCAATGCAAGATAACAAGTGCAAGAAAATAGAAATTAAACAAGCCAGGCCATTATCACATAAAAGCACTAAATATTCAGTCAACCATACAAACTACGAATGTGGTTGCACTAAGCATTCAAGACGAGAGGGTGAATTTTGCTAAAAATTGATATCGTTATTCTTTTTGGAAATAAATAAGTGCCTTTGAACGCATCAAATCCTATTTTCATGGCCTCTTTTGAATGTATGAAAATGCCATAGAATGATATTGAAAAAAAAAAAAAAAATTAAGAGAAAACAAACATAGCATACCTAATTTTTGTAACAAACTCATGATACGAATTGCCAACGTTGATCGGCAACAAGAATGAGGATGAATCTAGAGAACACAAAAGATGAAAGTGGGAGCAAGTTTGAGGAGTCAAACGAGCAATTATAAGCCTTAGTCTTGTTGAGAGAGAGAGTAATCCCCAAAAGCTAAAGAGAAATTTGTTTATTTTGGATATCTTAATTACAAGACCCTCCTATTTCTCCTAAGGCTTGTCCCCTTTGTAGGACACCATCTCTCTTGCAATTCTTGTCTCTGCTTACTATCTTGAAAATTTTCTAGCGTTACTAATGCATTGATTTTTAGGAATCATTTATTAATAACGAGATTTTAATTAAAGTACCTCGACTTAATGAACAATGCACAACAATCATCTTCAACAATAATCAACATTTAATTTCTATTCTTTTCATTTGTTTTTCTTTTGCAGAAATCAACGCTACCCATCAACAAAAAAAAGAACAAATTTTTTTGAAGAGCATCGCCTCAAGACTTGGTATCTTAGGCTTAAATTTCTACTACATTAAAGTGAAAGAAAGAAAACTGTGAGCAATTTTTTTCTTCCATGAATAGAAAATGGAAAACTCACCTTCAAAACTAGATAATGTTGCCTTATTGAGCTCCTCGAGCGCAAACTTCTCAAGCTTATTGAATATAGAAGAACACAAGGAATTATGAGGGACCTTATTCTCTTAAATTCAAATGAATGCAAGGAGTGAAATTTTTTTCTAGCGTATTTGGGGTGTTTAGAATAAATGATACATAAGTTTATACAAGTTCCACTAATTTTATCTTCTTTTTTTTTAATGTCACCTTTAATATTATCTTGAATTTTTTATTATTGCATATCAAATCTTATTGTTATACAAAATGAAATTTACATGCACCTCTCCCCCATTTTGCATAGATTACCATTATTTAAGATAATGGTAATAATATCTTCCTCTTTGTAGAGATTAAACGAGGAAAAAGAATGAGAGAATGAGAGAAGTGAATATAAAATGAAAACAAGAATCATAAAAGAAAATGATAAAACAAACTCACTAGGTACGAGAAAGAGAGAGAAAGCATTGTGGTCTTTTGATTTAAGAGCATAATGGTAGGTTTATATGACATTTTATGTACTTAATTCTGTAATTTTTTTTTGGTAAAAGTTCTTTAAGATTTTGAATTCTACTTGAAATATATAAGTAGGAGAAAAACGAATTTTTCAATTTCTATAATTTTATAATAATAATAATTATTACAAAATCACATTTAAATAATAAAAATAAACCAATTTTCTTCATTATAAAAAGGACACGGTTTCTATGCAGCCAGCTCACATATTGTAGAAATGGCTTGGCAATAAATATATTTTTAAAATAGAATTTGATCCTAATTTTTAGAGAATATATAATCTTTAACATGGAGATCATGATTACGAAAAAAAGCAAAATTTTGAAAACTAGAAATAATAGTTATATTAAGAAAGCATTTGGACGGCTAGTTACAATTGTTTTTAGATGGACAACCTATTTGCGTCCATCTTTAAGGTGGACCACATATTGTAGAAATGCGGTCCAGCCCGCATAAAACAATTTTCCTTATAAAAATTAAAGAAGATGTAAACAATATGTCATGGAACAATGAATACGCATGATCAGACCCGTAATAAAACAACAACTAAAAACCTAGCCTATCATGTAAGAACACCAAGTCCTCAAAAAAAAAAATATGAATGTGGCTACATCAAACATTCAAGAAATATAATAAAAATTAATCCACTCTATTCCATATGTAGAAAAAGAAGTACCCTTGAACGGTAAAAGAAAAATGTGGAAAACCATGATCAAAATTGTATAAAATCCTAAACTCATGGGCTCTTTACATGCTTGAAAATACCATAAAAAAGTAAAAAAGACATTGACAACGAACAAACATAACTTATGTGGTTCTTGTAGGAAACCCATGATGAGCATTGCATCAGTTGCTCAGAATGTAGATGAACAAAAAGTGCAGAGAGAAAAGAGATGGAAGAGGGGGCGAGTTTGAGATGATAATGGGTGAATATTTTCTATGGTAGGAGGATGGGTAATAATAACAACATTTACTCAGTAAGAATAATCCATCAAGGCTAGGGAGAGAGTTTAGTTTATATAACACACCTCAGTTATAAGGTCTCCTATTTTACTTGATAGGTACTTTATTTCAACAATGATTCCTCTTGTTATACAACTCTTTCTAGGATATTTAGATTGCATGGCTCTCCTTTGAAGGAATTGCGATTCACTTGTATAAACTTGTAAAAGAAAAGCAATAAAAACTATGTCATGATACCTTGCAAGAAAAATACATTTAAGAAATACATTGCAAAAAAAATACATTCAAGAAATACAATGCAAGGATAAGCAATAAAAATATACAATGCACAAAAACAAGTGCAAGAAAATAAAATCTCAATAATCCGGACCATTATCATGTAAAAGCACCAAATATTCAGCCAACCATACAAACTATGAATGTGGTTGAACTAAGCATCCAAGACAAGAGGGAGAATTTCACTAAAAATAGATCCCTGTATTCTTTTTGAAAATAAAAAAGTACCCTTGAATGCATGAAATCCTATTTTCATGGCCTCCTTTGAATGTATGAAAATGCCATAGAACGATATTTAAAAAAAAAAAAATTAAGAGAAAATAAACGTAGCATACCTAATTCTTGCAACGAACCTATGATGCGAATTGCTGAAGTTGATCAACAATAAGAATGAGGATGAATATGGAGAACATAAAAGAAGAAAGTGGGAGCAAGTTTTAGGAGTCGATCGAGTAATTATAAGCCTTAATCTTGTTGAGATAGAATGACCCCAAAAGCTAAAGAGAGTTCCGTTTACTTTGGATATCTTAGTTATAGGACACTCCTATTGCTCCTAGGACTTGTCCCCTTTGTAGGACTCTCTCTCTTGCAATTCTCATCTCCGCTTATTATCTTGAAAATTTTCTTGCGGTTAGTGATGCATTGATTCTTGGGCATCATTTATTAATAACGAGATTTTAATCAAGGTACTTAGATTTAATGAACTATGTGCAAAACAATATTCTTGAACAACAATTAACAATCAACCTTTGTTTTTTACTCTTTTCATTTGTTTTTCTTTTGATTTGCATTGATTCTTGGGCATCATTTATTAATAACGAGATTTTAATCAAGGTACCTAGACTTAATGAACAAGCAAAACACTATTCTTGAACAATAATTAACAATCAACCTTTGTTTTTTATTCTTTTCATTTGTTTTCTTTTGCAGGAATCAATGCCACCCATCAACAAAACAAAAGAAGAACAAAAATTTCCAAAGAGAATCGCCTCAAGACTAGGTATCTTATGTTTAATTTTCTACTACATTGAATTGAAAGAAAGAAAACCATGATCAATTTCTTTCTTCCATTAATAGAAAATGAAAAGGTCACATTCAAAACTAGAGAATGCTGCTTTGTCGAGCTCCTCGAGAGCAAACTTCTCAGGCTTCTTGAATACAGAAGAACACAAGGAATTATGGGGGAACTTTTCTCTTAAATACGAATGAATGCGATGAATGAAGTATTTTTTTAGTGTATTTGGGGTGCTTAGTATAAATGATACAAACTTAAGTTTATATAAGTTCCCTGTTAAATTTTTTTTTGAACATTCCTTCAATATTATCTTGAATTCTTGATTTATTACATATCAAATTTTATCATGATAGAGAATGAAATATGTGCACCTCTCCCACATTTTGCGTGGATTACCATTATTTAAGATAATGATAATAATATCTCTCTCTTTATAGAGATTGGTAGAGGAAGAAGAACAAGAGAATGAGAGAAGTGAATGTAAAATGAAGACAAGAATCATAAAAGAAAACGACAAAAGAAACTCACAAGGCATGAGAGAGAGAGAGAGAGAGAGAGCATTGTGGTCTTCTGATCGAGAGAGAGAGAGAGAGAGAGAGAGCATTGTGGTCTTCTGATCGAGAGAGAGAGAGAGAGAGAGAGCATTGTGGTCTTCTGATCGCTTGATGTTGACATTACTTAGCTCTTTGAGAGCATAATGGTGAGCTTATATAGCATTTTATGAGCTTAGTTCTTTGATTTTTTTTATTTATTTTTGGTAAAAGTTCTTTGAGATTTTGAATTCTACTTGAAATATATATGGGATTTCCCTTTTTCTGTAATTTTATTACATTATGTTATTCTGTACGGAAGATTATGAATCCCCACAAAACAAGAAATTTCTCATAGATGTCACACATGTATAAAAAACCAAGAGTCCTAATTTTTCTGGATTTCTATTTGCTTTAAGACACTTATCAATATCAATCACAATCCTACATAATATTAAATTTTCTTATTTTATGTGATTTTGGATATCACCATAACCGACATCCCCAGTCATCATTTTTTGACATCCGACGGTGTGAGAGTAGAAATATACATGGAAGCTTTTTGTGCTTACTATAATTGCTCATTTTACATGTTTCCCTTATTTTCTTCCATTTCAATGAGTTTGGACCGTGACCATAGAGCAATTCGTCCAGCTGACATTATAGAATCAATGAAGAATGGGTTTCTCTTTTATGGATATTATTAGATCCCAACAAATTTTTTTTTTTAATGTCATTTAAATATTGTGTTTTAACCCCAGTTCACATTTGTTGTGGATATCTTTCTGAGGTATATCCATTTGATGTTGGTATTCAGTCTTAGAAGGGTGTGGTTTCTCAAACAATTAAAGTAAGTGCACGCTTGGTACACATGAAAATACTTCTACAAAAGTATTTTTACATGAAAGAACTTCCTCATGTGATTTGGTTATGGAAGTTTTTCACATCAAATGACTGCTAAATGATGTGAAAAATGCATTGGGACCAATTGGTGTGAAAAAACTCTAACACCTAGTCACATGAGGGAGTTTTTTCGTGTGAAAATACTTTCTCGGAAGTACTGTTATACGTACCAAACGTGCCCTAAGGCACTCTTCTAAATGTTATCAGAAGACATAATTTTAGTGTAAAAAATTCTAAGGATGGTTTGAAAATCTATTTCTGTCACACCCCAAGAATTTACAATACTAATATTCCTGAGATGTGACAGTCAAAACATATGTAAATCTATTGATAGGATAAATTTAAACTGACGAGTTTTTACAAAGTAACAAAAAAAAGCTTAGACACAACTACAATATCTTCAAAAGTTGCCCTTGACGAGTACTCAAAATGAAGCCGCAGTTATCCTGAAAAATGTTTACCATAGTTTGATGAGTTTGGCTACTCAGTAAGTGATCATCATAATCTTAAAAATAATCATGGTTGAAAGATATCAATATTTTCCAAAATGAGATCTATTAACAGAAATGCATCAACAGTTTCACTTTCAATAAATCCATAATTAAGTATAAACCGAATAATTGAAATGCATATAACACTTTAACGGTAGTGCATAATTCAAAGGATTTCACAAAATACCCTACTGGCGTCCCAAGTAGGTCACCTATATACCCCATCAGCGTCCTGATGGGTCCACTTAATCCCTATCGACGTCCTAGATAGGTCCACTTAATCCCTATCGGCGTCCCAGATAGGTCCACTTAATCCCTGCAGGTCCACTTATACCTCACCGGCGTACCGGATGAGTCCACTTAAACCCTACCGGCGTCCCAGATAGGTCCACTTATACCCCACCGGCGAACCGGATGAGTCCACTTGCATACTTAAATTATTTCTAAATCTCTTTAAACATTCGAAAGCAGCAATATCATGTACTCAACATATCACTGAAACCATTAATATGAATTTCACTTAAACCATTAATAACAGTCACTCTCTATAACATTTCAAAAATAACCAATCAAATATTTTGGGCTCAAATTTAGAAAGGTAGCAGTTTGTAAAGGCATTCTAGCATAATTGCCAATTTAATATGTATAGAAAAACTCTTATAAAAATTCAAAAATACGGAATTATCACAATTTTTATTAAAAAGATTATTTTTCAAGATAACGAGGTCACGTGCGCATAAAATTTATCGCGCCTAAAATTCATGATAATAAGCAGAAATAATTATTTCATTTTATTTTTAAAAAGAATGGATTATTTTTCGAGACAATGAGGTCACTTACACACAAAACTGATAAAATAAAGATCCTAGACGGAAGTATCACTATTTATTAAAAATAGACTATTTTTCAGAAAGACGATGTCACTTACACATAAAACTGATAAAATAAAGATCCTAGACGGAAATATCACTATTTATTAAAAATAGACTATTTTTCAGGAAGACGATGTCACTTATACACAAAACTTATAAAATAAAGATCCTGGACATAAATATCACTATTTATTAAAAATAGACTATTTTTCAGAAAGTCGATGTCACTTACACACAAAACTTATAAAATAAAGATCCTGGACGGAAATATCATTATTTATTAAAAACAGACTATTTTTCACGAAGACGATGTCACTTACACACAAAACTTATAAAATAAAGAGCCTGGACGGAAATATCACTATTTATTAAAAATAGACTATTTTTCAGGAAGACGATGTCACTTACACACAAAACTTATAAAATAAAGAGCCTGGACGGAAATATCACTATTTATTAAAAATAAACTATTTTTCAGGAAGACGATGTCACTTACACACAAAACTTATAAAAGAAAGATCCTGGACGGAAATATCACTATTTATTAAAAACAGACTATTTTTCACGAAGACGATGTCACTTACACATAAAACTTATAAAATAAAGAGCCTGGACGGAAATATCACTATTTATTAAAAATAGACTATTTTTCAGGAAGACGATGTCACTTACCCACAATTATTTGAGAGGGAGCTTCCGATAAAAATTTTCGGTTCGAGAGAGAAGTTCACTGTGTTTCGACCAGAGAGAGAGATCTCAAAATTTTGTTTTAGGGTGGGAGTGCTCACATCCCCTATTTAAATTCTTATAACGTATTATTATATTATTTTTTTACGCTCTACCTCATACCTTAGGTGTCGCGTTAAAAGCAGACGTTTATCGTACGTAAACCACGTCCGCTAAAGGACGCTGCCAGCTGCAAGCAGCAGGAGGCAAAAGCGGGCAAAGGAAAAAGTAAAGGCAAAGCAAAAGTTAATTCAAAGCAAAAGTTTTTTAAAACAGTGATAGTCCCCAAGGGCCATCATACTCAAACAGAACATCACCTATTTATAAGCATATTTTCTCTCTTTTTTTTTTTTTTTTTAATTTTAGGATTGTTACAATTTCTCTCTATTTATTAAATTTTAAACTCTGAAAAATATTTTAACTCAATTAGATTTTTAAACACATGAAAATTTTGAAAGTAGACAATCTAGATAATGTGTTGCAAGATGCACTATTTTAGAGACTCAAAATCCTTTTATCTCATTACCGTACATTTCGATGTTGAGATTATCAATTGGAGGGTTTTTCGCATCAAAATAGCATTTTTTATCGATTTTTGAGGTGCACCTCTATATATAAACTTTTTCAACAAAATTTATTGTTGTTGGTTAGTGGTTTGTTGGATGAACACCCTATGCATGTGAATGCAAATACTTTTTGAGAACGCTTCGATGACCTGGCAACTTCATTAATTAGATACACACCATTTGGCAGCGTTCTCCACAAAAGCGGGCTGACAACGCGTCCAACACCAATGTGTAGTGCTAGCTAGTATTATGAAACAAGTGGAGGAAAAAATTACTACAAATTTTTTTTTTTTTTTTTACAAGGTTAAGAGGTTTTATTGATAGGTGCTGTAACAACGTCAAATTACATGGTAGAAATTAATACATTAGAAACATACAAAGAAGACAAAGAACTCTCAAGTTTAGCCAGTGGGTCAGCTAGATCATTAGCCCCTAGGTAAACATGGTTAAAGAAGATTTGTAGACCAAGAGTAACACAAATGTCAAAGATTTTCAGCCAAAAAGCATGAAAACGGAACAGTCTCCTTCAACCATCATATTATGCACAATACCTTTGCTAAGAATAATCTCCAAACCTTGCAAGAGGGAGCAAATCTCAACATAATTAGCTGTTACATTACCACAAGGATCAGTGTGTGAAAATAAAGTAGCACCTTCATGATTTCTCAAAATGCCCTTAATTCTAGCTACCCAAGGATACTCCAGGTCCCT
This sequence comes from Amborella trichopoda, assembly GCF_054954075.1. NCBI lineage: Eukaryota > Viridiplantae > Streptophyta > Magnoliopsida > Amborellales > Amborellaceae > Amborella > Amborella trichopoda. Next base: position 41,072,703 of record NC_142347.1, read on the forward strand.
TCCCTGGCACTTCCACCTCATTTGTGGCATTTTTACTGTCAATCTATAGCTTGATTTCTCACTGTTCCATCTAACTCAAAGTACTTTTTGGCTTACTTGGTAGTACCTTCTAAGCTTCGAAACATCTCTCTCGGCCCAAGAACTGAGCCAAAGCTCACACAAGCGCTCCCAACAAGATTGTGTTTGAACTTTGAAGGAATCTTCTTGGGGAGGTTTCCATCTGCCACAAGGTTTAATTTTATGGAAGTTAGACTTTTTGAGTTAACGAAGATGTCTGCCCTAGGAAGCCCTTCGCCTTTTTTGGTGAGTGAATAGCAATTCCAAAAAGTTTGGAGGATTATGTCCTTGATGTTATCCATCCAAATAGCATCCTTTGTTAGATTTTTCTTTTCTAATTTTCTCTTTTCTGAGTAATAAAAAATAATCCTCTTTATTTGATCTTTACATTCATATTATTCGGGGCCAGGTATTTGCAAAAGTTGGTTATACATCAAATCCTGGTTATACAAATTCTACTATTTATAAAACATGATTTTAGGAACAACTGTAGTAGCTTATGTATTAACCTGGAATATAAAAAATTCCCTCTTTGGCTCCTCTAAATGTAAAACCAGGTTTTGGTCATATAATATTATTAGATTTAATGATAATAATAATAATAATAGTAGTAATGATGATGTTGATGATATTTCATAGAAGATAATAATAATACTATCAACAACAATAATAGCAATAGTAGTACCTGTAAATAATATAATTATGTATTATTATCATAATTATAATAATACTATTATGATATAATAGTATTAATATTAATATTGTTAATATTTCATAATAAATATTGTCGTCATCATCATCATCATTAGAACATTTTCTCAACTATTTTTGAACCCGTTATATGAATCCTGATCTACCATTCTGCTCTATCAAAGACTACCTTTAGTGAGGCTATAAATCCACATATTTTTTTTCACTACTGCCAACCATATCCTTTTGGGCCTACCTATTGTTTTTTTAATGACATAATAAAATTATTATTATTATTATTATTCCAAATATTTGTTATGAAATATCACCAACATTATTGATATTAGTATTATAATAATATAATATAATAATATTATTTATCATGAAATATCTAAATTATTAATATTGGTATTATATTATAATAATATTATATATTATAATATAGTATTATTACATAATAATAATACTGTTTTATAATAATAATAAGAATATTATTATTAAATATTTATTATTAATATTAATATTAATAAATATTCAATATAAAATTCTATAACTAGAAAATAATGGGATTGTATACAATGAAACCATTTGTCTTTAGTACAAGGTGGTCACAAATACTTACAACCATCCGATGTGAAATTTGATAGCTTAGGTGTATCACAAAGTTCGAAAAATTTCTTTCGAAGTTTGAGCTTGGTCATTGGAATAAATGTAGCTACCCAATTTCATATCCAATGGTCAAGATAAAATTGTGACCACGTTGTACCAAAAATAAATGGACCCGGTTGCTATGCAGCCAAACCCGCATATGTAGAACTGCGGGCCTATTAATAAATATATTTTTGAGATGTAATTTTGGACTTAATTTTTAAGGACATGTAATATTTAACATGGAGATCATGAATATGAAATAATAAGCAAATTTTAAAAACTATAAATAATAATTCTAATAAGACAGTTATGGGCCGTCTGCGTACCTGAAATCAATTACATGACAATAGATTACAAGAAAATATGACACACTGTTTGGGTAGACTTTAATAGTAAGGAAATGGAAAGAGATTACCCGAGATTTCTCCAAAAATCACAAAACCCATTAATCGGGGTGAAAAATCTATCACGCATCTTGACGAGTAATCTTTGAGAAATATTTCGCTCGCATCGAAACCCATTAAGCGGGGGTGAAAAATCTATTAAGCGCCTTCACGGGTAATCTGAAACCCATTACGCGGGGTGAAAAATCAATTACGCGGGTCAACGGGTAAGGAAATATTTCGCTCGCGTCTCTCTGCCCTATTCCTGCTTTAAAACATATCTTTGGGAAACCTTTGGTTTGCATAAGTGCGCCCTTCCTCTCTCAGTGCACCTCTATCTCTTGAGCCCTAATAACTAGTTTGCATAACCTCTTTCTCTATTTGAGCTTTTTCTGCTAACCTGAAGAGAGAGAAGTAGCTAACCTGAAGAGAGACATCTCTCAAGCCCTAATAACTAGTTTTCATAACTTCTTTCTCTATCTGGACTTTTGCTGCTAACCTGAAGAGAGAGAAGTAGCTAACCTGAAGAGAGAAGCAAGAGAGTCTTGGTAAGCCCTACATAATCATAATAAAATTTAAAAATTTCACGTAACATAATCATTATAAGAGATTAGTAAAAGCTCAAATGAAACAAGATACATATTTAATCGCCTCCAACGCCTCCAAATTTTCCACTGCAATTACCTAATCTAGTTTACTAATCAAACTTCTTCCCATTTTTTAACTTGTACTATAAAATGTTTGAATTTGGTATCATAAATTTATTGTTAATTTGAAATTATATAAATAGACATTTGAAAGACTTTTATAAATAAATAAATAAAAATAAGGCATATCACAATAAAATCATGTTATTCCAATTATTTATCATGTTGAAACCAAAGTCTAATCATGTTAGAAGACATGTGATTCCATGTAAGCGCCAAAGTCATGCAAAATAAATATAAAATGGTGTCATCATGACTTTAGAATAGTACAAGTTATTATTAAAAAATCTTTTTGAGATAGTGATGATGTTATTATTAGAAAATCTTTTTGGAATGGTGTAATGATGATTTTAATTCCGCATTTCAATGAAATTTTGTGACAAAGAAAGAAAGAAATGATAGTTTATAAGCAAGTGTTGATAAAATGTTGGTAATGCATTCCCATATTTCTTCCCGACATAGCCAAACAATAGTAATGTATTTCTCAAGTTGCATCCAAATACTACTCAAACAGTAACAATTTATTTGCACGTAATGTATTATGCAGTAATATATTACACCAGTAATATATTTCACAGACAATATATTTCCATGTTTCCAAACGGCCCTTTAGTTTCTTTTGTTTTTAGATGGAAGACCTACTTGCATCCATCTTTTAAGATGGATGTTTTTAGTTTCTATTGTTTTTAAGATGGGACGCTTTACACTTTTTGAACCGCATATGTAGTCATGCACTCCAGCCCGCATAAAATAATTTTCCAAAATAAATAGTCTCATTGTGCACTTTTTCTTAAATAATATCATTATTGCGAGGAATGAGAAAGAAAAAGAGGAGATGGCATGCACCCCAAAGCAAAAGATAACTTTTTCAAACCTTGCATTTGCTCATTCCAAACTTTTTTTAGAATGAGCAAATGCTGGATACGAGAGGTTTTGAGAATGTAAATTTCCAATCTCCAAAAATATACCTTAGGGTGTCAAAACCTGCATTTGCAAAATAAGGATCTGCATCTCCTAGGTACAAAACGACCCATTAGTTTCATTTATACTTGTTTATGTCATATTGTTGCCTTTCGAGAAGTGAGTTCATCAATTTATAGACAAGGAAAAGCTAGACACATTGGACACCATTGAAAGTTGGTAAAAAGAGAACCACTTATTAGAATCTTAGATAACTTTGCCTAACTAGTGTTCATGTATAGGTTAAAAAACATAGAGAATCAACTTCTCGACACTTTTGGTTGCTAAGAAAAATATACAAAAATACATAATGCTACTCAAAGAACAACCAAGATAGCTCTACCTCACTAGTATTTATATAAGTTATTAAAAAGAAAGAGAAAACTGCGTAATATGAATACCTATTTAATTATGAAATTAACCCATGGTATAAGAAGGAGATGGCAAATTAATAACAGTGCTCTTGATCTTGGTCATCATGTTGATGCTATTGGTGATTCCTTGAGACCCTATGCCGCTGTCCCTCAAACCCTGTCCAAACAACAAATCAAGTTATGGTCGCTAAGAAAAATATACAAAAATACATAATGCTACTCAAAGAACAACCAAGATAGCTCTACCTCACTAGTATTTATATAAGTTATTAAAAAGAAAGAGAAAACTGCGTAATATGAATACCTATTTAATTATGAAATTAACCCATGGTATAAGAAGGAGATGGCAAATTAATAACAGTGCTCTTGATCTTGGTCATCATGTTGATGCTATTGGTGATTCCTTGAGACCCTATGCCGCTGTCCCTCAAACCCTGTCCAAACAACAAATCAAGTTAAAAAGGTGACACCAAAAAAAAAAAAAGACTTAAAACAACATTAATTTATAATGGTATTTGGTCGTTATTGTTAAAATGGCCTGACATATTGTCATCCAAGAAGTTGTATAGAGAAAGTCATTAACGATTAGGTTCTGTATGACTCCTGTTATGAAAACCGGACTGACCTGGTTGGTCCAACTAGTTGGATTGTTTCAGAAGCTTTGGCTGGTTTGGTCTAGAACAAAAATTGAGTTTGGTTAAAAATAATCAAAACCGATATTTCCATTTTGTCAGTTTGGATTGGCCACGTGATGTTGAGCAACTTCCCATTCCAACATATTTCAATTTTTTGAGTTATTCTTCCTATATTTTCTTTATTTCTCAAAATATCATGTTGAACTGGACTAATTGGTTGTTGGGTTGATTTTGAGCAGATCAGACCTCAACTAGTTTAGTAACCAATTCAATTCTAATAGCTTTGGTTATAATAATTATTAAATTAAGGATGGCAATGGGCTAGGATGCCTAGCGTCACCCACAGCTTTCATATGTAGTGGCCGATGAGTCTAAGCATACCGTGGCTTGGCCTCACTGGGCCCATTGTCATCTCTAAAATTTATAATGTTTTTGGGCAAAGTATAATGTGATCTATATGGCCAGCATAAATCAATGACCATGAAGATCTGCTGGAGGAGGGGATCCTACCATATGATTCAATTTTGTATGTGACCCACTTTAACTTTCTCTCTAGCAAGGTCCAACCAATTGATCCGAACGGTGATAAATCACATGGTCAAGGTTTACGGTTGCAATGATAATGGGGATCATATTATATTATCCTTGTGTCTTATAAAATGTTGCATCTAAACTTCCAATTCAGACCTAGGACAAATCATCCTTTTTGTGCTTGTAGGAAAAAAAAGAAGGGAGCATATGGGAAGGGTTACCTGAAAAGGGAAGTGGTCGGGCCCACGTGCAGGAGCAGAGTTGATCTGAACCGTCCCTGTTTCCATTGCATCGCTTATCAACATTGCCTTGTTGATGTCTTTTGTGAATACAGAACCCTAAATAGAGGCAAATCACTTAGGGACCCATTTGGATTGTTCACCATTTGCACTATGATAATAAAATTTCATTTCAAACACAATGTAACAGCACCATAATAAAGTTTTGACTTAGATTAAATCAAATTATTTGTTGAAGGGGTATTTGAATAGCAAAAGCGCAATCAAACCATCTATCTCAAGAATGGATGGTGATGCCAAACATACAATGTGTAGAGTATACATTCCATACCTGAAGGCCAAAATTGCTCGCATTGCAGTGGTGGATGCCTTCCTCCACAGAGGTGATCCTTATGACTGGCAACACTGGTCCAAATGGCTCCTCCCATGCTATCCTCATGTCGGGGCGAACATGATCCAAGAGCAATGGCCATATCAAGTTGCCCTCTCTCTTGTATTCTTGGCAAAATGTGGCCCCTTTTTCCTTTGCGTCCATTACTAACCCCTCTATGAAGTTTGCAGATGACTCCGAGACCACTGACGTTATGTCACAGTCTTCTTCTGGTGGACCCACTGTGAGTTTGCTCACCTTGGCGTTCACCTTCCCCACCAGAGTGTCTGCTACAGACTCCATCACTAGAACCACCTTAACCGCAGTGCATCTCTGGCCACTGTATAACCAAATTCCGGCAAAATTTTAGAAATTGATGAAAAACATGAAAGAGAGGAACACACTAAAAAAAAGAACATGTTGAAAAATCAAAGGAGGTATTTCGTTCCCTAACAGTTTAGGAGACATGAAGTTTCAATGAATGCAGATTATTTAGAACTTTGACATTCTAAAAATTTATAACCAAGCTAACATTTTCATGCAAGCAATTTTTTCTAATGTTTTTATTTTATTTTTCTACAATAAAAATATAAAGAAACGTTGAATCTAAGAGAGAGGCATATAAGCAAGCCACATTGTAAACTAGATTTTTTTTTAATGATTATAAACTACAATTTTTGTTCATCTTTTAGGTGCATTTTTGGCTGTTAGCTTTTCTTTTTCTTTATTTGAGTAGTGCAGCAGTAGGTTTCAAACGTGGGACACAGTGTTAATTGTCCACACCTTAACCGATCAATCCCCTTCCCAAGTCAATTGTTGTTAGCATTTTGATGACAGCCATGCCCCTTCATGACTGGACCAAAGAAGGATCGCAGAACCCAAGAGGAAAAAAAAAGGCAATGACATAATAAAGGAAAATTATTAGGGTTATTTATTAAGATTATTTTAATTATTCTTTTGCTTAGGGAGTGCGCAGGGATAATTCACAGGGAAACTTTAGAGTTTATATTGTGTTTATCTTGTATCGATTGGGTTTGTTTAAGGGATATAATTAGGATAAGGGTCAATTTAAAAGACAGTTTATCTTTATCAACTATAACCAACTTGGGAGGTATTTTTTGGGTAAAACATAAGAGGGAAAACGTGGCTCTCTAGAAGCCTGTGAATATGAGAGAGAGAAAATAAGGATAGGTGTTGAGATAAATTTTTTATTAGTTATCTTATTTTAATTTATTTAAAGGGACATCTCCTTTCAGTGTAAATCAATCTATGAATTGAATAAAAATTGGTCTCTTGAAAGAGATTGTTTTGGGGGTGGATTCCCTTACAAACCTTTGAGAGAGGGTATTTTTCTTTTAACCTTCCTTTTTTTTATTGTCAATTTTCTGGTTTTATTCTCTCTTTTCATCAATTGGTATCAGAGCCAGGTTCCGATGGCTTCACAAGAGACACCCCTCGATGGATTAAAGGTATTGACTGGATTAGTTTAAGCCCTAGCAGAGAGAGTAGACCAATTCATGCCTGTAGCTGCAAAAGTCGATGAGCTTGCGCAAACGTTCGCTCAACTTCAGGATGGAAGGAATCCGGAGACTGGCATTGGAACTCAAGGCAACGGAGATGAAAGATGTATGCATCTTGCTCCTAACCAACCTCGGGTGGCCCGGCTAAAAACGAATTCAATGAACGACTTATTCGGTTGTTGGAACGAGAAAGAGAACCTGGAATAAAAATTGATATTCAAGAGTTCAATGGTCGATTGCATGCAGATGATTTTCTTGATTGGCTAAGCAAAGTAGAGAAAGTATTTGAGTACAAAGATATTGCCGATCACAAAAAACTAAAATTAGTAGCTACAAAATTTTCTAGCCATGCATTGGTTTGGTGGGATGATTTGCAACAAGATCGTCTTCGACAAGGCAACGAAAAGATTAATTCGTGGGAAAAGATGAAGATGAAGATGCGTCGAAAATTTTTACCAGTAAATTATGCCCGAACTTTGTACCAAAGGTGTCAAAACCTCAAGCAAGGTGAAAAGTCGGTAAATGACTATACTAAAGAGTTCTATATTTTGACATCTAGGGAAAATTTACAAGGGTATGAAGATAAAAAAATAAGTCGTTACTTGAATGGGCTAAATCAAGGCATTCAAAATGAATTGGCCTTCAAAGATGTCTATAAGATGTTTGATGCCTATACTTTGGCCCTCAAAGAAGAGGAAATAGTCAATATGGGCTTTGGGAGAAATAGCTCAGTGACAAGAGGCTTTACTTCAATACAGGGGCAACAAACTTTAACCTTTAGAAGACCACCTGTAGGGCGTGAAAACCAAACTTCTCAGAATTTTCCAACTAGGCGAGAGAGGTGGTGTTGGGAGGTTGGGAGCACCTAAAACACTTCGTGATAATACACAAATAGTGTGTTTCAAGTGCCAACAGCCTGTAAATATGGCATTCAATTGCCCCTCACGTCAACCACTTGTCAAAGTTAATTTGGCTGAAGAAAATTATGAAGAAGAAATTGATGAAGGATACACCTATGAAGGCCAAGGTGATATTGGGACGAGCCAGTCTTATGAAGGGACTGGGTCTATCAAAGGTGAAGTTGAGGATTTGTATGGAGATGAAGAGGGTGAAGTCTTAGTTGTCCAGCAAATATGTTATCAACCCCAATACTTAACGAGGATGAGAAGTGGCTGCGACATAATATTTTTTGAACAATTTGCACATCAGGAGGCAAGTTATGCACAGTACTAATTGATGGCGGGAGCAGTGCAAACATTGTGTCTAAAGAGATAGTGGTTAAACTTCAATTGAAGGAACATAAGCACCCACGCCCATACCACATCCAGTGGTTCAAGAAAGGAGGTGATGTATCAGATCTTACTCGTTGTTTAATCTCTTTTTCCATTGGTGCTAATTACAAAGATAAAGTGTGGTGTGATGAAGCACTTATGGATGCATGCCACATATTACTTGGTAGACCATGGCTTTATGATCATGATATAGTGCATAAAACTAGGCCAAACACTTATTCTTTTGTTAAGGATGGTATTAATATAATACTCCACCCTATGAAGCAACGTCCTACACCCAAATCCACTAAAGAAGAGGGTGCAAAGTTGCTTAATGTTCAAAAATTAAAAAAGGACAGCAAAGATATCGATGTGATTTATGTATTGGTTGCAAATGAAAATTCTGTACCGACTGCAATTCTTAAGTCTCTTGAACCTCTACTTGATAAGTATAAAGATTTGATGCTTGAAGAATTACCTGATGGTCTTCCTCCAATGAGAAATATTCAGCATCACATTGATTTGGTGCCCGGATCTAGCCTACCAAATTTGGCCCATTATCGAATGAGCCCTATGGAACATGAGGAGTTGCACATACAAGTTGTTGCGTTGCTTCGAGAAAGCATGTCCATGTGCCGTCCTTGCATTACTGACTCCAAAAAAAGATGGGTCATAGAGGATGTACGTGGACAGTCGTGCAATCAACAAAATCACAATCAAATGCCGATTTCCCATACCTAGGCTCGATGATATGTTAGATATGTTTAATGGAGCCAAGGTTTTCTCAAAGATTGATTTAAGGAGTGGGTACCATCAAATTTGGATTCGACCTGAAGATGAATAGAAAACTGCATTCGTAACTCGAGATGGACTATATGAGTGGCTTGTGATGCCATTCGGCCTTTCTAATGCACCAAGTACATTCATGCGCTTAATGACTGAGGTACTTCGTCCTTTTATTGGAAAATTTGTTGTGGTTTATTTTGATGATATCTTGGTTTTTAACGCTAACCTATATGATCATCTTAACCACTCAGAACAAATTTTTGATGTGCTAAGGAAGGAATCATTTATTGTGAATTTGAAAAAATACTCATTTATGATAAACAATGTCGTCTTTCTGGGGTATGTTGTTTCATCTGAGGGAATTAAGGTGGATCGAGAAAAAGTGAAAGCCATAGCTGAGTGGTCGGTGCCAAAGTCACTCACTGAGGTGCGTTCTTTTCATGGCCTAACGACTTTTTGTCATCGATTTATCATAAATTTCAGCACTCTAATAGCACCAGTGACTGATTGTATGAAGGCTGGAAAGTTTTAATGGAATCCCGCTGCTGAAAAGAGCTTCACTCTAATTAAACAAAAGATGATGCATACTAGATTTTTCTAAGGTGTTTGAAATTGAAACTTATGCATCAAATGTTGGCATAGGGGCAGTTCTAAGTCAAGAGGAACGACCATTGGCCTTCTTTAGTGAGAAATTGAATGATGCACGTAAAAAGTATTTGGTTTATGACCTCGAGTTTTATACAGTGGTGCAAGTCTTACGCTACTGGAGGCACTACTTGATTCATAGAGAATTTGATCTATACTCAGATCATGAAGCAGCCCGGTATTTGAGTTCCCATAAAAAGTTGAATGCACGACATGTTAAGTGGATGGCCTTCCTTCAAGAATACACCTTCTTATTAAAGCACAAGGCTGGAACACAAAATAAGGCAGCTGATGCTTTAAGTAGAAAGGTAGTGTTACTTAGAACTTTGTCTATGGAAGTGTTGGGGTTTGAAGTGAAAAAAGATCAATATAAAGTTGATCTAATTTTCAGCAAGGTCCTTGAAAGGTGTGTTGATGGGCGAGAACCTATGGGTGAGTATCTCGTGCATGATGATTGTTTATTTAAAAGTATGCGGTTATGTATACCTGATTGCTCCTTAAGGGAGAAGATAATCATGGAGCTTGGGTGGACACTTTGGGAATGACAAAACTATGGCTATGGTTGGAGAAAATATTTTTGGCCACGTATGCAATAAGATGTTGATCGATTTGTGACCCAATGTCGAACTTGCCAAGTATTTAAAGGTCACACACAAAATACAGGTCTTTATACTCCTCTTCCTGTTTCAGATGCCCCTTGGGTTGATATTTCTATGGATTTTGTACTTGAACTTCCACGTATCACACGAGGTATGGACTCTATTTTTGTTGTTGTTGATCAGTTTTCCAAAATGGCACATTTTATTCCTTGTAGAAGAACTATGGACGCTATACATATCGCGAATCTCTTTTTCAAATATATTGTAAGGCTACATGGTGGTTCTAAGTCTATTACATCTGATCAGGATAAAAAAATTTGAAGTCATTTTTTACGCACTTTATGGAAGCGCATGGGAACTAAAATTCAATTTTCTATTGCCTATCATCCTCAAACAGATGGGCAGACCGAAGTAGTGAATAGAAGCCTTGGTAACCTCTTGAGGAGTATTATTGGAGATAACATATCTCAGTAGGACCTCGCTTTGCGTCAGGCTGAGTTTGCTTACAACAGTTCAATAAATCGATCTACAGGAAAATCACCATTTGAGATTGTTAATGGGCGGACGCCTAATCATGTGTTGGACCTAGTGCCATTACCCATGCCACGCAAGATAAGTGATGACGCCAATGCTTTTGTTGAGCATATTCGAGATTTGCAAGCCCAAATATAGAAGAAAATTGAGGAGAGCAATGCAAAGTATCAAAAAGCCTCAAATGAGCATAAAAGAGATAAGATTTTCAAAGAGGGTGACTTAGTAATGGTGTATTTACGAAATGAAAGGTTTCCGTTGAGAACGTATAATAAACTCAAGTCCAAGAAAGTGGGTCCTTGCCGCATCTTGAAGCAATATGGGAACGATGCATATAAGGTAGAATTACCAAAAGCATTGGATATCTCCCCGATATTTAATGTTGCTGACTTATTTGAGTTTCATAGAGACCCTCTAGAAATCACAAAAGATGTAGTTGATATGATGAAGAAATTACCAAGGAAGAAAGATGATGAAATTGAGCAAGTTTTGAAGACTGAAAGCTTTCAAACTCGAAAGGGTTCCTATCGGCAATTTCTAGTCAAATGAAAAGGCAGGCCATACTCTGATAGCACGTGGATTTCCGAGCCAGAGTTCAAAAGAGTGGATCTAGACTTATATCGCATATATACTGAAGCCAACTCGTCGGAGTCGAGTTCCTTTCAACTGGGGGAATGATGGCCCTTCGTGACTGGGCCCAAGAAGGGTCGCAGAACCCAAGAGGGAAAGAAAGGACAATGACGTAATAAGGAAAAAATATTAGGATTATTTATTATGATTATTTTAATTAGTCTTTTGTTTAGGGAGTGAACAGGGATAATTAGCATGGCGACTTTAGAGTTCATATTGTGTTTATCGTGTATCGATTGGGTTAGTTTGAGGGATATAATTAGGATAAGGATAAATTTAAAAGAGAGTTTATCTGTATCAACAATAAAAAACTTGGGAGGTGTTTTTGGGTAAAACACGAGAGGGAAAACGTGGCTATCTAGAAGCCCGTGAATATGAGAGAGAGAAAATAGGGATAGGTGTAGAGAGAAGCTTTTTGTTAGTTTTTTTATTTTAATCTATTTAAAGGGACATCTCCTTTCATTGTAAATCAATCTATGAATTGAATAAAAATTGGTCTCTTGAAAGAGATTTTTTTGGGGGTGGATTCCCTTGCAGACCTTTGAGAGAGGGTATTTTTCTCTTAACCTTCCTTCTTTTTATTGTCAATTTTCTGGTTTTATTTTCTCCCTGCATCACATTTCCATGGTGTCCATTGCTAATAAAACTTAAAGGGGACCGGAGAAAACTTTCAACCTGTACGAGAAACCTCCCTTGACGATGTTGGCAGCAGCCAAGTCCAAATCCGCATCTGCCAGCACAATGCAGGCGTCTTTCCCCCCCAATTCCATCTGAAGAGGGATCATTCCAGCCTTCTTCGAAATTGCAATTCCAGTATCACCACCAGTGAAACTATAAGAGAAATAGATCAAGAGAACATTAGACAAACACATGGCTACTAACCAAGATTTTAAAACTTCAGGATTTTCAAACAACTCTGGTTAGAGGCCAAAGTGATATTTTAAGATGAGAGATTCAGCCCATCTTTCTGCTCAAGTTATTCTTGCAAATAGTGTTAAGTAAAATTATAGGTTACATGGTCGAAATCCAGAATCTAGCTGCTCTGAAATTTTTAGAAGAAAATCAAATCAATATTTTCTCTATTTCAAATTATAGCAAAACAGTCAATACAGGAAAAGTTCAGAAGCTTTGGGATGCGTCTACCTTATACAATTAACGCCAGGGTGCATGGTGAGGAAATCTCCTATCTCGGATCCTTTACCCGTGACACAGTTAATGAGGCCTTTAGGGAACCCAGCAAGATGGAAGCAATGTACCATGTGTAGAGCAGCCACAGCACCCTGAGGAAAAAGCATGGTTGTTAACCTATTTATTAATGGCTATGAAAATGGGAAAGCTCCACCAGCCAAAAGTTGGTTCATGATAACAGGAATTTGGACAAAATTGACCAACTCCAAGAAAAAAATACGATAAGTTTAAGTTAGAATTTGCTTAAAAGCCCACAAATTTCAGTCCAAGATTCAGCAATGTTTCCCAAACAGGATGATATTAAGATGGCTATAAACTTGAGTCTTGGGGAGATTACTAGTCCATGTAATGGACAAATTTAATCAGGATTACGCACCAGCACCCCAAATGATTGGGCATGGAAATTTGAGAACTTTGTTAAATAGAAATTTAACTATCACATTAATCTTAAACTTCAACCCCACATTTAAACTACATGAAATAGTCAATACGAACCATCCAAATGTTTATACTAAAGCAAGAAAAAGTAAATCTTGGACCCTGATTATTGGTACTCAGAATCAAGATGAGCATGCATAGATTTATAACTAAATAACAACAAAAAGTATAAATTGGTAACTAAATTTATATGTATTCACCGAAAAAAAAAAAACTAAAATCAAATGTGTTCGCAAGTTCAGAAACAGAAGAAGTAATGAACATATATTCTGTATTCTAAAAGATTTATTGAATGTGTCATGCTACCAAGAACACGATCCTGTTCATAAACGTAGTTGGGTTCGTTGAAGGATATTCCTACATACACATCCGTTGCCGCAGAGAGCATACCTGTGTTGGTGGCTTAAGTACAATTGCATTTCCAGCAATCAGAGCAGGAGCAACTTTAGATACAGCCAAGTTAACAGGATAGTTAAAGGGTGGAATTGCAAGAACAACACCCAAAGGAACCTGCATTTAATTGGCAGAAGTAAGTACTTTTAGTTAAAAGAAAAACGACTTGCCCTCTCTTTCTAATTGATATCAAAGGATACATAGTTTAAACTTTCTGATGATTAATTCCAAAATTCAAAGATGAGACAATGTATGAATTAAGATAAGCACAGATTTATCAAAATTTAGGAAAATTGAGCAAGAATTTGAAATTGGATTGGTTATTAACTGAAGTATTGAAGATTTGAAGTCAGCATATTAAGTGCATTTTTATTCTTGAAACTGGTGATTCAATGAATGTTAGATTATGTATGGTACTATGTATAAATGTTATATAGATAGAGTTTTGTTATCATTCGCTCATTTCCTCTACACGTTCACTTACATTTAACGAAAATGGTTTGATAGAGCTGCAGCCCCCTATCAAGGTAACTAAAGCCTCACCTCATAACTCATCGAAAATTACAATTCAAGCATCGGAAACCTTTACATCAATCATCTTGGCTTGAACATTGTGGTTATGAAAAAAAAAAGATTTCAAGCTCTAAAAATAATGTATATAGTAACAAATTATCTAGACCGTCCATTTCTCCCTAACAATAAGTGTTTACAAATCTACAAGATTTGTACCATTTTTTTATTTTCAAATTTTATTGTTGGTGTTGGAAGTTGATTTTAGAGCCATAATGGAGATTTCCTTTACCTAAAGTGCTAGGTAGTAGTACCAACGAGCCCTATGATGAAATCTCTGACTCTACCCTCACCAAAAGCAGGAACCTAAATCCCCACTGACTTGCCTTCTTTTTTTTTTCTTTTCTTTTCTTCTTCTTCTCTTCTCTTTTATTTTTTATTTTTTTAAGTGCTTTCCGGATGAAGATTTGATGTGGGGCTTTAGTCTTCATAGAAACCTCATCCCTCCTTAATGAATCTATTTGAATTTGAGAATAATTGTTTGGCGTATATGGTATGATCCCCAGGAGCATACTGGAGACTAAGGCAAAAAAGTTACCAGGGAGATTTTTATTTTACCTTAAATTTTTTGATCCACCAAGAATTACTAGACGATTATTTCCATGAAAAGAAATTGGATTTCGAGTTCTTCAATGCTTAGATCTTGCCTTCCAAGAAAAGAAGTTCCTCTTCATTCTTGAGATGTTATTTTTATTTTTATTATTATTTTTTAAGGTTAGTCGCTAGGTGCAATAGGTTTCATCCCCAAATTTGGGATCCTAAAATTACTCCTAGTTTGGGCTTCAATCGAAGGAGCAAATGAACAATACACTGCCGTGGAGCAACAAATATTTTCATTCCTTTTCTTTTTTCCCATTTGAGTGAGCAATGTGAAAGATGCTAAGATTCAATTAAAAAAATGAAAAATGGTTTGACACAGATCTATCAAAACAAGTGAATCTTCACCTCATAACTCATCAAAAATTGCAAGTCAAGCATTAGAAAACTTTTGCATCGGTCATCTCGACTTGAACAATATGATTGTGAAAAAGAATAGGATTTAAAGCTCGAAAAATAGTATATATTATAACAAATTATCTAGACTGTCCATTTTGTTGTAAAATAATCACAAATCCGCAAAATCTGTACCATTTTTTAGTTTCAAATTTTGTTGTCGGTGTTGGAAATTGATTTTAGAGATTTGAGGTGAGGATTTATTTTGTTTTCTTAAAGTCTAGGCCTTATAGAAACCTCATCCATAAAAAATATGCTTATTATATGAATAATGATAACTTAGGGCCTATAATAGATGGGAAAGCATATTATAATAGCATAGTGTATGTTATTTTCACATTAAAGAAGTTATATCCCACGAGTCTAAGGTTTATTTTAACCGTGGGTAAAGTCCTTGAAGACAAGAAAAAAAAAAAAAAAAGTTTATTTGAGATTACATTTCAAATTAAACAAAGGCACTGTTTCTTACTTCTAAGTAGAAACATTTTATTTGAAAAGAATACTTCATGATACGCACTTACCTAAAATCTCTTTGATAGAATCCTCTTGATTTTGACTTCTTTCATTTTTTATTTTATTTTTTAGGGAAAGTGTTTGGTGAGTTGGCCGACTCATATGGTCACCCTACAAAATATATGTGAAGATGTAATTTCAATCCGAAATTTTAGAGTTTAATGATCTCAATCATGACAACGATCTAAATTTAAAACTTTTCTTTTTCAAAAAACATAATTTTTTTTTCGAATTCCTTTTTTCACCATCCGTTTAAACTTTAAGTGGCCTTTTTCACCATCCGTTCAAACTTTAGGTGGATGTAATGCTTTTTGACATCAAGTGGATGTAATGTTTTCTGACATCCCTATGTAATGTTTTTTTTTTTGACATCCATCTCGAACGTTAGATGGACAAGGGACTAACATGTTCTTTTGGGTGAGTAAGTAGGGATGGCCCTACCCTTTGCAAGAATTGAGCCTAGTAGGTAGAGTTGCAGATCGCCGAGCGCTGACCAATTAAGCCCCTGCTCTTTTCCTAGCACTGTTGATTCACTCGAGAGTAAAACCCTATCTTAGAGTATTTTAGGATCCCAACTTTTGGTCATCAAACTTAAATCAACCAAACAACCCAATCTCTAAGTAACAAGTTTGAACCTAGTTAGCAAGTTGGGGACTTTCAATAAATCGGTTAACCTTAAAATCAGAAAAAAATCGTTTTTATTTTAAAAAGTCGGATGAAAAAATCGGATAAAAAATATGAATCAGCAAAAATATTTCATGTAAACATATCACCAATATATCGGACTAGGGTCAAAAAATCGGAGTAAAAAAATCGGATAAATACATATAAAAAAAATACACATATCAAACCTACTTAAATACATATAAAAAAAAATATACCATATAAATTTTCTCATTAACTACTTTAGCAAATATCGCACCCGCTTAAGTACATATCAAAAAAGACACGATTTTTTTTATCATCAAATACTTTAACTATGATATAACAACTTTATAACTATGTTTAGTGATTAGGGTTTATACTTTATATACACGCTTGCATTTGGGTTTGAGTCCTCTGTTTTTACTTTCTAGAGAGAAAAGGCGTGGAGAAGAGAATGAAAGAATGAGGGAATTGCTAACACAGTCTCTAACGTACACGGGCTGAAAGTGGAGAATAAACTATGCAAGCATCTCTCTTTCTCTCTCTAATTTTTGTTGAACAATACTTTCTATCTCTAAATTAAATCTTCATTAATTTTTTCACCCAACTTTTCACTTTAGAATTAAGCTCACTCTCTCTTCCACTCAATGTGCTCCTGTCATTGTCTTCCTTATTTATTTATTTAACAAAGTCGCTTTTTCTCTCGAACCAACTTTCTTGGTTCTCTCTGTCCTGCAATTTGTTTCCTCTTTGTTGGAGTTTTAGAGAGAGAAAAAGAACGATTTGATTAAGTTTGAAGGTGTTTCGGCTCTTTCTCCCTCTAATACAATTTGTTTCCTCTTTGTTGGAGTTTTAGAGAGAGAAAATGAATGATTTGTTTAAGTTTGAAGGTGTTTCGGCTCTTTCTCCCTCTAAAACTGGGGCATTGATGGACGAGGGGGATTTGGGTGAGGGAGTTTAGAGAGAGATAAGGGATGGATGATGGGGAAAGGAAAGAAGAGAGATGAAACCTTCTTATTGAAGTTGAGTGTGGCCTTTGCCATCTCATTGGCTGGTACCTCTACTCCCGTATCAAGACCAAGATCAATCCACCACCTCCTCTCTCTCTAAGATTCAAATAATTCCTCTCTCTCTCTGCTCTATGTGATTTCAATGTTCCTCTCTTTGTATATGTCTATGATCTTCATTGAATTTCATTTTTTTGTCCCATTTTATTAGTTTTTCAAAAAATCACATTTTTAACGATATTATGAAAAATACACGTTTTTTTGACAAACTTTTCAAAAAACCAGTGATTACAACATTTTCAAAAAATTCTCTGATTTTTTGAAAAATTCGGCGACTAATCGCCGAATTGCCTAACTATAGATAAATGGATTGTAGTATGGGTGTGGTTTCTACAAGCATCAACCTTAAATAATCAAAACTTACCCAAAAAAAAAAAAAGCCATTAATAATCAAAGTAAAAGGTCTAAACTATGCTAGAAGATGCATAATAAGTGCCGAATAGCTATGTAATTATCTAAAAAACTATTTTCATCCTTAATTATAAAATTTAAAGCTTAAAAAATAGTGTAGATTAAACAAATTTATAAATACTTAAAAATATTGAAAATGAGCAGTATAAATAATATATATTATTAGTTGCACTATTTCATGACCTAAAATCATTTTTTTGTCTTTTCATATCCATGCACATCGAGATCTAGATGATCGATTAGATTGATTTCTAGAACCAAAGTATGCATTTTTGTGGTTTTTGAGGTACACCTTACTTCTACAGTTACTTCTACAGTACAAACGTGACAACATATATAAACTTTTTGCCTTGAGTATTTGGAACTCAAAAGTTCAATTTTTTTTTTTTTTTAAGGGGCCGTTTGGTTCCATGGAGATAGGTAGACCCATTTCCATGGAATCACCTCATATAGGTTGTTCGGATGCCCTCCCATTTATACGTTGAGACTGATTTGGACGTTTTTAAGTATTTTTTTTGTGGAAATATCAATTCCATCAAAATAAGTAGAATTAATATTTCCAGGAGATTGAAAGAGAGCAATGGGCCCCAAAAACTTGTGTAAGTTATATTTTATAGAGTTGGTTGAGGCCCACCCAATAAAAAGGACTTCAAACCCTAGAGCTATATAAATCATCACCATCATCACAACTTTTTTTCAATTATTTGAAATCGGATACATGAATCATAGTTTGTCATTTACTCTATCAATAACATTTTGTAATATATATATATATATATATATATATATATATATATATATATAATTACTATATAATAATTATATATAATTATATTATCTATATTATAATCACAATTAATTATATATAATAAACTATCATATTATATAATTTTCAAGAGACATCTTCCGGACAATCCAAACAATAGACAACTATTTCCAGGCTTCTTACCGTAAGCTATCCAAACAACATACATTTATAATTTCGGAGATGTCAATTCTAGGAGATACCAATTCCAACGGAGGTATCTCCCCAAAATATCCATTTACCGGGAACCGAATAAGGCATAAAAGAAATAGGGATACCAAACTAAGGAGTAAACATACATCATGCTCTCGCAAGAGCACGCCAAGACTACTTTAAAACAAAAGAAGAGAAAAGGACAACTGTTTCATGCACGGCTAAACGGCATTTCTACAATACGTGGTCCAGAGGTATAAAGCATCCGATCTTAAAGATGGATGCAAATACATGGCCATCTAAAAATAATTGTTTTTTAATACTAGCTCAAAATATTTTTTAATATAATTATTATTTCTAATTTTTAAAATTTATTTATTTATTTCATATTCATGATCTCCATGTTAAAGATTATATATTATTTAAAAATTAAGATCAAATTATATTTAAAAAATAAAAAATTATTTCATACGGGCTAGATCGCATTTCTACATATGAGGTCAAAAAAGTGTGAAGCATCCATCTTAAAAATAGATGCAAGTAGGTGTTCCATCTAAAACAATGGAAACTATTGGTCCAAATGTTATATTTCTAGAATTGTTATTTTTAGTTCTTAAAATCTATTTATTTTTTCATATTCATAATCTCCATGTTAGAGAATACATGTCCTTAAAAATTAACTATTAAAATCCATCTCAAAAATAGATTTATTAAGAGGGCCGCATTACTACATATGTGAGCTTGGCCATATAGGAACCAGATTCTTAAAAACATATTTATTGCCGAGCCCGCGTTTGTGGCTTGCCCGCATGCTAAAGAAGAGGGAAACAGAAAAATAAAAAATAAAAAAAAATAAACCATGACGCATGAATTAATTCATAAACCATTGGAAACGTGGACCAAGAGGGGTACATATTATACAACTACTGATGTGACACTTGGCATATACTGGGTAGAATCCGAAGTAGCCATTTGGTGTGAAGCTATATGCGGGGATTAATCGGTCTCGAAAATACTCCAACAACTAAGTATACGAGCAACTTCTTTCACGCGTACTAAATGTACCGTAAAAGTCGGTGTAATTTAATAGTTAACGAAGCCCTTTGGTATTGTAGTCATTTAATAAAAAATTGGGTGATTTTCAGTCGTTACCCTTACCCTTGAAATATGCAATTTGACTTCCAACCAACCAAATAAGAAAGAAAAATGTCTCTCAGGTGCTTCGAGCTTCATTTTTTTTTACATAGGATTGCTCCAATTTTTTTTAAAAAAGATGCAATCTTAATTTCCATTTAAAGTATCCCACCTTATTAAATTGAGTAAGGGTGGCAATGGGCCAGGTGGCCCGTCCTGGACCAAAAAATTAGGTTTTGGGCCACAAAAATGTGACTAGAGGGATTGGCTAGAGTCGGAGCCAATACTTGTTTTTTTAGCCTGGCCCTAAGAGGGCTAGGACCAGGGCTTGGACCGGGCTTGAACGAGGGCCTCCTTGGCCTGGCCGGGCGCAGGCCAGACCTTCCAACAAGGAGTAGGGTCACGCCTGCACCGGCAGCCCAGGCCAGACCTATGCAGGGTGGGGTCGGGCCTGCACTGGCGACCCGAGACCTAGATCTGAGCTTGGTTTTCGATTAAGGTGCGCCAACTTTTGAAAGGCTCAAAAAGCATAAGAGAAAGAACAGGGGGAAATTTACCTTAGAAGAAAGGCAGTACTTGTTTCTCTCATTACCAGGAAAGCTATCAGAAACCAGGAACTTCCCTTCTCCAAGTATTCTCACTCCATCTTCCGCACAATAAGAAATCAGATCACCTGATCTCACAACCTTCCTCACCCAATAATCATGAAAAAAAACAAAAATCACCCCAATGAAACCATAATATACTATAAGCTGAATTCCACAAATAAAAAAATGAAAAGCATGCCAATGAAATCACCATAAAAATTTACTGTTTTTTCTTCTAAATACTGGCATTTGGTTTTTTTGAGAGAATCCTCTAAATACTGGCATTTGATTGAATCTTCTAAATACTGGCATTTGATTCAACTTCAATTCTGGAACAACAATTTTTTGCGTTCTTCATTCTTCAGAGCAGGTATCAAAGAGCAAAAAGATTATTATTTTTTATTTTTAATTGTAACCAAAAGAGGCGTTTTTTTTTTTTGTTCAATTGGGTATATCCTAAAATATAGCAAACATTAGAGGAAATATATGATTTTTCTTTATTTTTAACCAAAATGGAGTTTGGGTTTATTCTAAAATGGAGCAAACAATGGAGGAAAAACATGAGAATTTTCATTCTATATATCCAAAAAAAAGAATTTCTTCTTTGACCTGAAATCTATTGCTCAGAAATGAAAGTAATAATGGAGATGTAATTGCATGCAACCTCTGTAACAGAGTCTTTTGCAGGTTTGGCGATTTCTTTGACGAGACATTCAGCAATGGGAGCTTTGTGCTCTTTTAAAATGGCGGCAGCTCTATGAAGAAGCTCTGCCCTTTTCCAAAGAGGAGTTTTAGCCCATGATTTTTGAGCACCCTTTGCTGTGTCCATTACCTTGTTTACCTCCTCCTGTGTACAAGCTTCAAAAACCAAAAAAAACGAAAAAGTAAGATTTGCCAGCAAAAAGTTTCGTTTATTTTCTCTCACTTGTTTTCTCCAGGTTTACTTTTTCTTTTTTTTCTATATTTTTCAGGAACTTCCTATGCAGAAAATTATTTAGCTATTTTTTACCTTTTAATTATGCGAAAATTCATCGATTTCTATTTTAACTTCTGAAACATAGACTAAATACAGTTAGTTTCAGAAGGTAAAAATTAAGGATCAAAATCTTCTTAAACATCTGCTTTGTTAAAGCAAATAAGTAGAGTTCCCAGTTCCTGTAAATAGTGGAAAAGGATCTTAGTTTTGGTTCGAAATTGAGCTAAAATCAGAGACTGAATTCAACTAAAACACCAGAGAAATCACAATAAATTCAAAATAAGTTTCAGCATTGCAGGAGTAATAAACAATTAAACATTAAGTGAACATTTCTCCCAATTCATAATTTTCATCAAATTACAAAACTTTACTCTGCAAACACTTCAGAAAAGCTCCATAGCACTTCAATTTTCAAACAAGAAGCAGAGCTAAATCCAAAAAGGGAAGAGATAAAATTACAGAAAAATTTGAAAAAAATAAACGGGCAAAGTTACAGTTAAAAACTTAAAATGAGCAAACAAGCAAAGCCGTAATCTTACCTTGAACTTTATACTGAGGCTTCCTAGTAGTGGGATTAATAATTGAAACAGTTTTACCAGAACTCGACTTTTTCCACTCCCCTTCTGCATAATATTTATACACATCTCCATCCAAAATCTCAGCAAAAACACCTGTACCCGCCATGACTACTGCTAAATTAGGGTTAGGGTTTCAAAGAAGAAGTGATAGAATTTCAGTGAAGAGGAAGAAGAAATGTTTCAGTGAAGAGGAGAGAGAGTATTGAATAGATGGTAGAGATCATGAAAGAGAAGGGTATTTATAAAAAGAGAGGAGAGCCACCCATCTCCGATGAAATGGGCCATCAATCATAAGTCGTTGTAGGTGAGAGAAATGAAGCATGGGTTAGCTTGTGGCGTCAGTGACTAGGGGTAAATGGGGAATATTCCCTTCGCATCTGCTTCCTGTAAGAAATATCAGTGGAGTTTCCCACAACTCCATCGCATCATCCTAGCCCTACATGTGAACAGGGGAAGGTTGCGATGTGTTGCTCACCCCCAAAAAGTATGTAATGTTATCAAAGACCTGGCTGGATTGTATCTTGGCTAGTCAGAGTAAAAATGCGGGTTTGATAATAAATATATTTTTTAAATATAATTTAATCTTAACTTTTAGAGAGAATTAAAAATAGTAATTATATTAAAAAAACATTTGGACCATTAGTTACATTTGCTTTTGGATGGACCATCTATTTCAATCCATCTTAATCCATCTTTAAGATGAATGTTTATACCTCTAGACTGCATATTGTAGAAATGCGGTCCAGCCGATGTGAAATAATTTTTTGAAAACTAAGGGTGAAGTAGTTTTTTTATTGGCTCAAATGAGCTTAAAAATTAGACATGTTTTTTAAAAATATATTTCATACTTTAGATTATTATTTTACTATTTTTTAAAAGACCTTGTTCTAGCCAATTGGACTACCAACAGGCAATCGAGTCGATATTGGATATACCAAAACCCTAGCTGGTTCAATGGGGGTTCTGAATCGATAATATTAGGAGTGATTTACATATAGACTCTAAAATTTTATTAAAATACGAAATATTGTGTTTATAGGCAGAAATTACAAAAAAGATAGGTCAACCTATATATATATATATATATATATATATATATATATATATATATTACCCTTCAGTCCGAGGATCCTCCCTCAGACCAAAGTTTAATTTTAAATTTTTGTGTTTTTTCGTTAGTTTTAATTTTAATTTTAATTTCCCTACTAACAAAAAACTAAACGAAAAAAAAAATCCTCGATAGAATCCTAAGACCGTGGGGCATTTTTGAAAAAAAATAAGCAAAAGTTCTTTATAATTTCTACCTTTACATGAATTATTTCGTATTGTTTTAAAAAAATTTAAAGTCCGTACAAAAAATTACTCTGATATTAATACAAAATCAGTCAATCAATCCCGTGACTATTGGGTGGGGTTAGTATTACTGCAGCAAACTTCCCAGTAGTCATAGTAAACAAAACATTCTCTATTTTGCTGGTGGGTGCTTATTGGTTAGCTTATCACGCCCATGACCAGCTGGTGGAGGGTTTACGGTTTAGTCCGTACTCGGGCTAACGCACGGCTAGGTTTTTTGCTCTGGCTTAGTATACACATCTTTTTGGGAGAGCGTGGCATTTACACATAATGTGTATGATACACTATATAAAGATGGGGAATCAATCCACCATCAAATCTTAAAACTTATGGTGTCCGTGAATTGTAAGAGCTCACTTTTTATCTATTGCAATAGCAACACCAAGCACTAACAATATCAAGGAAAGGCTGAGTCCAGATCTATAGGTATAGTCACCAGTCCTACTCGCTCTGCAAGTCCACTAGCTATTACCACGAAAGAAGGATCAGATTTACATACGAATGAAACCGGAGGAATAGTATAGGATTGACATTTAAAGAGAGATTGACCGATTCTCCCTCCAAATGATATATTATATTTGAGGGAACTATACAGTAATAGATACAGTGAAGGTCTAAAATACACAGGATTGCTATCTACCATCTAAGTTCAACAATGAACGGTCGTGATGAACCATAATTACCAGTAGTGATCAGTGGTTGAGACGGTAGAGCTATGACTACGTCCCTCTAATGGTAGTTGTAACGTTACTTCTGAAGACTTATAACATCTTGTGCTGGAAGGTGGCCCACTTGGGATATGGTTTTGGTGAGTCAGCAGACTCATTTATTAACATGCGATCTTTTGTCTATCTAATGTCCATCTCTAAGATGGATGTAACATCCATTAAAAGTTAAAATGGACGGTGAAGAAAGGAATTAAAAAAATAACATTTCTATATTTTGAAAAATAAAAACTCTAAATTTAGATCATTGTCATAGTTGAGATTATTGAACTCTAAAATTTTGGATTAAGAATACATTTATAACTATATTTTGTAGAGAGACTGCACAAGAATAGTGTGAGTTGGCCGACTCACCAAACATTTTTGTGAAACTCTCATAGGAATAGTGGGGAGTTAATCTTTGAGCGGGATTTAGTCTGGATTCTGGAGCATTTGGATTCATATAGCCGATCCCAAATAGTTGAGATAGGGCTCGGATGATGATGATTTATCTTAGAACAATTTTCAGGCATCAAACTATTCAATTTTCTTTTTGTTTGAACATAGATATAAATAGAGATAGTCCAAAGTTTTTATATAAAAAAATAGAGAAATAAATGACGATTTATCAGAATGTTATTAAAAAATTGAGCTAAAAAGGGAACTTTTTTATATGCCACTTGGTATTGGGAAATTATGTATGCGACTTTCTCCCAACCATACGATTTGATTAGGTGGCCAAGATGGCCTCAATCAAAATGTAATGCATAAAAACTATTTTATTTTAATTTTCTACAAATTATATCAACACCAAATTTGGGGGTCCCATCCTCTAATAGGGGCTTGTCTAAGAAAAATATAGCAAAATACCCATGATAAAATAAAATAACCAAATTATCCTTGAGACTTTTAAGGGTAGTTTTGTTATTTTGTTTTGTCAAGAATACATTTTTAGATTTTTCTAATAGCGCTCTATGAGAGGATGACATCCCTCGAATTTTAGGATCAAACGATTTGTAGAAAATAAATTAAAAATAAAATACTCTGAGCTGTCTGATTAAGATCAAACAGTCAAAGACTTACTTGTGACATTATGACTGAAACTATCATAGCTGTCCATTCAAATTAGATGGTTAAGAGATGGTAGTGGCATATAAAAAGGGTCCCGTTTTGAAAAAATGTATATAATGGTAGGAGGGTTAGTTGTATCATTTACTTTTGATCATTGTTAGAAAAACCAGCCGGTTATCTCGGAACCGCTAGGGTTCCGAGTCTGATTAGGGGCGGTTTGGGTATCTCCTAGCCTAGGGTACAACCCCATAAAATTTGAGGCCCAAAATAGGCCAGTTAGGGGTCGAACTGGTCGTGTTTTGGCCTAACCGACTGGTTTTTATGCTAACCGGACGGGTAAGAGAATCTAACGGGTTTTATGAAAAAATAGCATTACAGTTAAAATAGCGCCAATTATTTTCAATTGAAGCTGTTATTTGATGCAGGGATTCACAGGTTGATTTTTTCAAGCTTTTTTATTTTCTTTTTTGTTATTTTTTGGCCTTTTTCATGCTTTATAGCTGTAAAACACTATTTATTCTCTATAAAACAAGCAAATTTGAATCCAAGATTGAAAAATCAAGAGATTTTGTGGATTGAATTATCATATTTTCACGCCTTTTGAAATTTCCGCCATTTCATCAATATCATCTTCAATAGTCAAAGGTTTTTGCTGAAATTTGAGGGTTTTTAATCCTAATCAAATCATCTACCATGTACCTCTTTCAATTTGTTCAAAAAACAAAATATTAGAGGTTGATTTTGGCCCGAAAAGCTGTTGTTCGAAAAACAATGCAAAAAAACCGACTTTAGATCTTTTTTTATCAAAATGATTTGTGTATTTTGATCATCAAGGCTTCATTTGTCACATAAAATATGTATGCTTATTTATTATTGAGTAAATATTTTTATATAAATTTCACAAATCTGATATTTTCAATTAAAAAAAAATACCAAATATTTTTTTTTACGATTTTTGGTGCATTTGAAAGTTTGGTCGAAGCTTTTACAATACTTGTGTGTTGATTATTTGATTATCTGAAGATTGATGGTCGTTTCTTGCTTGAAATGTTACTCGATTTTAGAAGTTTTTGAGAAATCAATTTTTCAAAATAAATTTATTTTTTCTTAATAAAAATATTATTTTTGATGAATATAGAAAGTGTTTTTCTATTTTTCTTAATAAAATAGTATTTTTTAATAAAATTATTTATTTTGATAAAAATATGTTGTTTTGATTAATATGACAAAATCTATATGTATCGGGCATCTTGTCTTTTACCGATGAAATTTTATATGGACATGTAAAAGTTGGTGGATCAATTTCTTTTCAATTGTTTCTAATTGTGATCAACAATATCTTGAAGTGTTGTAAAACTTGAAACTGGAGTGCGTAAACAGATATGTGTGCTTATATTTTTTAGTAATAAGCACAAATTAATGTAATGTTTTTACAACACTTGAATATCTAGAGTACATATTTACATTGGGGTAATATACATGTGGTAAGGTTTTGTAAACTTGTTATCAGACTTCATTCTAGGAACAAATAGATTTATGTGACCTGCTTGGGATCTTGTACAAGACTATAGTATTCAAATATTAATTTATATAAAAATTTGTTTGAATTTTTTTTGTAAGATAAATATATGTAATAAGATCATATACACTTAATCTAATTTTTTCAATTTTTTAAATTTTTATTTTATTTTTTCGGGGGTTTTTTACCCTTTTTTTTTAAAAAAAATATACTTGATCGGTTAGTCCAGTTAACCGCCCCCGATTAGTCTGATTCTAGTTTTAACTGCTCGCAGCCCCATGTCTAGTTAATCGGTCCAATTCGATTTTACGAGCACTGCTTTTGATACAAGGTGGTGACAATCATAATTAACTGTTGGATATAAAATCATGTGGTTGATGATGTGTAATTGATTGGGCACAAAATCTAAAACAAAATTCTCGAATGTTGTGATTCA
This sequence comes from Amborella trichopoda, assembly GCF_054954075.1. Classification (NCBI taxonomy): domain Eukaryota; kingdom Viridiplantae; phylum Streptophyta; class Magnoliopsida; order Amborellales; family Amborellaceae; genus Amborella; species Amborella trichopoda. The sequence continues at coordinate 41,099,816 of NC_142347.1, forward strand.
CTAATCTATTAGATTTCACATCCAATGGCTAAAAATAATTGCGGCTTCCTTGTACGAAAAGTAGGTGGGTTGCATAATATACAATCCCATTGTATACAGTACTTTGGAACTATTTCTCATATGGGAATGTTATTCAAAGTATAGTGAACCTGCACTCCATCTTGGGCAGTCAACTTTCTCTCAATTAAGTAGGAAAAAGCATTCTAAAGTTGGAAAACCGTCCAGTTGATCATCTCGATCTATAATCTAAAATAGGTGGTTAGGATAAAAAGTAGGGTGAGGTTTGTATAAGGTGTCAACCTTAAACAATCACGATAGGGTGCGCCTCAAAATCTCATTAAAAGATGTATTTTCGGTGCAGAAACTCTTATCATAGCCTAAGAGTCTATTTTTCACATCTTTTTATGAAATTGAAAGCTCAAAAATGGTAATGATCTATGAACACTTGGAAATCTTAAAAATAGTCGGTCCAAATAATATATTGTAAGATGTATTATTTTTAAGACTTAAGATTCATTTTTTTTCCCATATCCATATATATGGAGGACAAGATGATCAATTGGAGAATTTTCTAGTAATGAACCAACATTCTTCGATAGTTTTTTAGGTGCACCTTACTTCTACCGTATAAGGTTGACACCTTATATAAACTTTTTCCTAAAAAGAAAGATGACTTATTGAAGATTCCTCCTCAAGTTGCCAAGAAAATTGAATCTTTAATGAGGAATTTTCTCTGGGGCTCTTCTGAAAATTAAAAAAAGTACCATTTTCTTCGTTGGGATAGAGCGTGCACTCCTAAGAAAGAAGGCCGATTGGAAATAAGGAAAATTAGAATTGTAAATCAGGCTTTACTCTGTAAATGGTGGTGGAGAAGCTTAAACTTCAAAGATCAGCTATGGTATCAAGTTATTTTTGCTAAGTATGGAGATGACAGATATAAATTGTGGGTTGGATTGAGAAATGGTACAAGGGGGATGCCCTATTGTTGGTGATCCATTAACTCATGTAAATATTTGATATGCATGGACATTCGATGGAATTTGGGAGATGGCTGTAATATCTCATTTTGGCACCATAAGTGGTTTGGCTCTTAACCTTTGAAATACGTCTTCCCTTTATTTTTTCGATGTATGGATAATTCCAATGGCGTTATTGCTAATATTTTTGAAATTAGGAACAATCAGATTGTATGGAATATTTTTCTCCCCTATAATAGAATTTTGAACCAGATTTTGAGGAGTACATTGAACTATTGACACTACTTCAGGAAGTTTATATTCCGCAGAATGCATTTGATAAGGTTGTTTGGGGGATTGAGTCAGATGATTTATATTCGGTGAAATCAATGTATAAGTTACTTTTCTATGAGTCTATGCTTGAAATTACCACTATTTGGGAATGGCCTCTGCCGCTTAAGATTCAAGCCCTCTTGTGGTTGGCAGTGCAAGATAAGATTATCACTGTTGTTAATCTTATTAAGAGAGGTAAGATTTTGCCTAATATATGCGTAATGTATAAGAATGATGCTGAAAAAGGTGCTTACTTATTTTTCCTTTGTTCTTCTACTTTTAAAATTTGGCGATGGTTTTTTTGACCAACTTGGGTTTGGTATAGTTATGCCGTTGGAAGTTAAGAGGATAATCTCAAACTTAGCATTACCTATGCTTCCACATATAGGAGTGGTGATTTAGCAAATTGAGAGAGGACTGATACTATAGGAAGTTTGGAAGGAAAGAAATAGAAGAGTTTTTGATGGAATTTGTATGTCTGTTAAGAGAATTTTGAAGAAAATATTATACTCTATTTGGCTCTGATGCTCAATTACAAAAGTTGGGAAAGATATTATGGAAGTGGATGTTAGGAGAAACTTATCGAATATTTTCCAATTGGGCTCTTTTAAGTGTAGGCCTAAGGGGAGATGGGTACCTTATTTGGAAAGGATATTTAAACTTAATTTCGATAGTAGCTCCTTAGGTAATCCGGGTCTAGCTGATTTTGGAGGAGTGGTGAGGGATTGGAATGAATATGTTGTCTTTTCTTATGCAAGCCCTCTAGGAGAGAAAATTGCAAACTGTGCAGAACTCTTGGCTCTTTTTAATGATTTAAAACTTCTATTGTGGAAGGTAGTTCAAAGAATGCCATCAAGTGGTGTAATAGGAAACCAAAATCGCCTTGGGAATTTTGGTCCATTTTGCTACAAATTTGGGACATGTCTAGTCTTTTTCTTTTTTCCCTTGTGCATGTTTTTCGTGAGGCCAATGTATTGGCGGATTTCCTTTGCTTTAACTGAGACTTTGGTCTCGGATTCCGGAATTTCCTTTTAATCACTGATTAATAAAGCTATGAATTTCTCTTAAAAAAAGAAAAATGACATATTTCGAATGCTTGGGTGGCACCTTAAATGAGGTTTATCAAATTAAATGTGATCGTTGTTTGTATGGGAATTCAGGTTGGGGGGATTATGCAAGACATATTTATGGAGTTGCTAAGCAAATGACAACAAATGAAGCTTAGGTGGTGTTTGCTGCAAGGGTTAAAGTTGCCAGAGTGTGGTAAACAAATTTTTGTTGAAAAAGATGTAGTGAATGTAATCATGCAATCAGTTGTTGAAACAATGGCATGTTGGTATGGATTCGCTCGGTCCGATCTAGTAATTGGTCACCCCCACTCTGGTTTTGCATAAATATAAGAAAATGATCGAGTCTAGAAGAGAATCGATGGTTCAGCACAGTAAAACAATTATTCTCTATAGTTAAACGGTTATCCAAACCACTGATTCATTGATTCGAATTAGTTTTTGGCTGATTCACTGTTTTTTAACATGTTTTTTTTGCCGATTCATCGTTTTTTATAAGGCCATTGTGTGTTGATTCTTCCTTATATATGGACCAGCGCTTGATAAATCCAGATGATTGTTCATCCATGTGAAAACCTGACCTATACACATCAGTGACTCAAAATTCATCAATTTCCTTTGAAATTACTCGAGATGAATCAAGATTTGAAAGTCAGCAATTTTTGTTGAAAAAATTCCTAGAATCACTTTTAATTTCTTTGCTTCTTTTATATATGGAAAAAATAAAAAATACGGCTTAGGCATTATGAAAAAAAGTAAAGCCATGTCTCAAATCTCACTGAACATTATAGTTTTGGAGTCGTGTAACATTCATATTAATCGTCTCAATATTAACCATTTTGAATATGAACAAATATTAGAATTTCAAGTCCTATAATAAGTGTACCATTTTTTGAGCTACAAGTTCATTATCAAAAGTAAAAATAGATTTTCGAGCCATCACAAGATTTTTCATGCCCAAAATGTTTTTTGGATAAAGTTTTAAGGTGAGGTTTTACTTTTTTTTATGTAAGGCCTCGACCTTATAAAAAACCGCATTATTATCAAAATAAGTAAACCATCACTTTAAAACTCATCTAAAAATGCATTTTTGATATAAAAACCCCTTGATCATATCGACTTTGGCAGATATGATTGTAAAAAAAAAAAGAAAAATTTTAAACCCTTAAAATATTATGTATTGTACCTAATTTGACCCTAAAAATAAGTATGAACTAATTCCCAAGATCTATACTATTTTTTAGCTTCAAAATTCTTGGTGTTGAAAATTGATTTTAAAGCCACTATAGATATTTCTCTTGTTTTCATTTATTTTTACCCTAAGCGTGGTAGAAACACCATTAGCGTGAGAGAAGGGGGAAGGGGGAAGGGGGAAGGGGGTGTGGTTCGTATTATGTCTTAGCAAATGAGAGAAGGACACATAAGCAAAATGCCACGTTTCGCTTGTTTATTGGCTTAGACCACTACGGAAACGTGGCGGCAATTCCCTGTAAAACCCGCGCCAGAGCCCCAAATACACGTTTCAGTCTCCGAAATCTGAAGAGAGAGAGAAACAAGTGTAGAGAGAGAAAGTGTCTTTCAAGCTCCTAGTTTTCATCTCTGGTTTTGCAGGAAACTTCAACGTGGCTCCTTCAAGCGCAGGAGTCTCTTCACCCTCTCTCTCTAGAAGGAGAAATACGCAATCATCGATTAAGGAATCTCCTTTTGAATCTGGTTCAACAAGGATCGTTTATCGGTTACCCCTTGATCTTCCATTTTGGCAGCAAACCTGGTTTCTCATTCTTCTCTTTTTAATGGCTCTCTCTCTCTTTGCCCTAGCGCTTTTCCTGTTGCTAGGGCTTGATCTCGAAGAGGGGTCGCCTTTCCCTGCTTCTGCGGCGCAAGAAGGTGTTGAGGTATTTGAATTCCTTTTTGTTTCTGTGAATTCTGGAGAAGGGGTTTTGATTCGTTCTTGTGTTAATTGTTGGGTTTAGCATTTTCTTAAGGTTTTTTCTTTTGTGTTTTTGGTGGTCGAGGTCTGCTTTGTTATGTGATGATAGTTTGTTTTTGCCTTTTGAATTTGAAACTAGCTAAGTTTTTGCTTAGGTTTAAAAGGTAGTCTGATTTGGTGATTCTCATGGATTTCTCATCTATTTCTTGTCATGGTTAACCTTGACAGTCGTCAATATATGAAATCCCTTAGCATGCAAAGTTATGGCCGGATTTGTATGAGATCCAAGTGATTGTCGTGGGTTCATTTTGGCAATTGACGAAAACATACAAAGTTTTCAAGGTGTTATTCTCGGTGTTATTGACTTTAAAATCACTTCTTCTGGTAATTAAAGGTTTTCTAGGTTTGGTAATGGAGTTACCCTCCTATTTAATTGTCTGATTACATTGGGCTCCACCGACCAGTGATGAGTTGGTTTTTTCTTTTCAGTGCTCTTTCGTTTGAATTGTGACTTTTTCATGGTTTATTTTTCTTATGTGATTGTTCTTTATGAAATGCCACAGATAACTTATGGAACAGTTTTGAAGCTGGCGCACGAGAAGACAAAATTCCGCCTTCATTCTCATGATGTTCCGTATGGGTCTGGAAGTGGGCAGCAGTCTGTTACTGGTTTTCCTAACGTTGATGACTCAAATAGTTACTGGGTAGGTAGTTACTGCTCTGTTTTGTTGGTGTTTGTATTTTTTCTGCATGCGATATTTTGTTTTGTTGAACAATTGGCTATCTATGGCATGTAATTGGTAGCTTGAAATTGTTTAATGCATCGTCTTCACTGTAGTTGATCTATGAATGGTTGCATGATTCAATAAGAAAAGTTTTCATGGTTTATAAATTATTTAAATTTCATTTTTTTATGATAATTAGCTTTTCACTTATGATGGGCATGTAGACGGTATACCTAGTCAAACCCCAAGGCACATACAAGCACAAAACATAAAACGTTTGGGAGAAAACATATTAAACAGCAAACAAAGTCTTAAAGGATAATCTGGTAAGAGGGAGTAAATCGACTTTAGTCTCAATCTCTCTTTGACTTCCAGATCAACTATGCCAAGAACGTGGCATCGATAATTTTCTGCCAAATGACATTGCCAAAATGTGCATTTGCATTGTTTAAATTGCATTTGTCATGTGCAGTGAGTAAAAAAATGGACCGCCTAGTGCCTAGGAGGCCGCGAATGCAGGCCATAAGACCTGGGTGTGGCCAAACTAGGCGGGTGGCCAAGGAGGTCTCCTAGGCGGTCTAGAAGGCCTAGGCGCCATCAACTAGGTGGGCGGCCAAGCGGGCGGTAGGCCGACCGGTGGGGGCTGCCGCGCTGCGCCCCATCCAGGGGTGGAAAAAAATATTTTTTTAGGGTTTTTTTGCAATTTTTTTGAAAAAAAATGCTTTTAAAGGTGGTTTTTATGTTCATTTGAAACCTAAGCCCACAAGAATCCATTTTAGTGAGAGAAACTTCAAAAAAACTAGATTTTGTGATTTTCAGATTTTGTGATTTTCATTGAATTGAAGTGTTTCCCAAAGTTACGGGAAATGGATCCAAATATCACCCATCAATATTAGATTTAGTTCTGAAGTTTTTTTTAGCCCTATTAGAGGGTGTTTTTGAATATTTTCGCACCAGAAAACATCTCATAGGGAGTTCGAGCAATCAAAGTAAGTGCAGAACTTTATTTTTTATTTTGAGATGTCTTCTTCCGTATCTAGTCGAAGTGGAGATCCGGGTTGGAAATATTGATATAACCCGAATCCGAATGACAAAAATTGCATAAGCTGCAATTATTGTGAAAAGGTGCAAAAAGGGACATAAACCGGTTTAAGAAACATTTTGCCGGTATTCAGGGGAATGTTGCCCCTTGTAAAAATGTTCCTGAAGCTATTAGAGAGGATTATATGAGTTTAGTAAAACTCAAACAGGAACAAAATCCTTGTCATTCGGATAGGTCTATTTCTAGTTTTGCTAGAAGAAGTGATCCGGGTTGGAAGTAGGGTCATAACCTGAAACCAAACGATAAAAATTGTATAAGGTGTAATTTTTGTAAATGAGCCTTGTTCTATAGAAATATCTTGTTCAGGTTCTTCTAGAAGTGGTGATCCGGGTTGGAAGTATGGTTATAACCCGAATCAGAATGATAAAAATCGTAGTAAATATAATTATTGTGGAAAGGATACTAATGGGGGTATTTATTGGTTAAAAAAACACTTTGCTAGCATTAAGGGGGGTTTTGCCCTTTGTAAAAATGTTCTTGAGGCTACTAGGAAGAAAATTATACAATATTTGACTTTAGAGAAGCACAAAAAGATCGAAAAGGGTAGAGCAGCCAAGACTCCTAGGGCTTCATCCTCATAGAGTAAGATGGAGATAGAAGAAGAGGAGGAAGAGGTAAATTCAGAAGAAACAGAGGAAGACGAGCATTATGTTGAAGAGGTAGATGACTCTAATCATGATGGCCTCGAATTTGATGCACATGATGAGGCTTACCCTACTCCTTCTGATGATGATGATGACTGAAGAATGAAGAGTTGAAGATGCTTGACTCTTGGTTTTGATTGTTGAGTGTTGACTATTGAGTCCTAGACTGTATATTTTTTTTTTTACTTAATGGTTTCTACTATCTAACTTCTGTGTGTATCAGTGTATGCTTGTATGGTTTTAGCATGGTATGAAAATATGGATTATGGACTATCAAAATTCTCCTCATTCATAGAAATATCAAATATGATTACTGATAGAATATCAAAATTCTAAAATTTGTGATAAGAATATCAAAATTCTCCTCATTTATGGTTAGAATATCAAAATTCTAACATTTTTCTTTCTATTGGGCAGCCCAGGTTCTGGGCGCCCGCCTAGGCATTGGGCGGCCTAGACCCCCCACGGCTGCCTAGGTGCCGCCTAGCGCTTTTTGAAACACTAGTCATGTGCTAGCCCTGAAAATCTGCTTAGCTTTATTATTAAATTATAATTTTCTAATCGGTATAATATCTAGGTGACACTTGCAATCTTGCCATGGTCACTCGCAATCATACAAAACAAAAGTGTGGCCTTCCACAATGCATGAAAAGTTGGAAACAAAATCCGATAGAAAGACTGAAGCTTCCTTGAGTTGGGCATTACTGAGACATACGTGAACACAATGAGTTGTTTTACCCATTTCAAAGATTGCATCGCATTGGTTATTCACAAAAGATATCTGCGAATGTTGTCTGAGGTCATTGTTTAAAAACTTGTTGAACCTTCCTAGGCCTCACCTGAGACGGCTTGGTTAAGGACCCTGGTAAATCCTGATCCAGTGCATCAAGCCTCACCTGAGTCATACTTTTTTGGCCCTTCTTTGTTATTTTTGCAGGCTCAGCTGAGTCGTGTTGAAAATTGACTAAGTCGAACTGGCTGGCTCAGGTTGGTACTTGCCCAAGTCTGTGCCTGGATCTGTGTTTTGAGACATCGTGGGTCGAATCTGTTTGTATAGGAAGGTTTGTGCAATGGTTTCTTTTGAGAGAAGGAAATGGTGACTAAATGCTTTATCATGGATGTAGATGGGTTATTAGGAAGGTCAAGGATTGCAAAGTAAGGTCGCATTGCTAGAAGTGGTCCTGATTCCTCTTAGTGAGCATAGGGGAGTGTTCTCCTGTAGTTCCAATGACAAGGGGAGGTCTTGGTGGCAAGCGGGGATAGTTTTGGGACTCCCTAGCACTCCCCCTCCCCCGCCCCCCAATTCCTGAAACCCCTAAAAGAACTAAAAAAGGTTAATGGTTGCATTTGAATGATTGATAGCAGAAAATCCAAATTGGCAATATGACCACTGTCTCCATAAAATTTCCTCTAGGGCTTCATAATGGAAACGTTGTTAATGCACTTCTTGAGAATGAAAGGGACTTTTAGGCTTGTAGCTTGGGGTCATTTGGTGCTTTCCTTGAATTAGATTATCTTCTTTGAGGATGTTGCCACTAGGCCTTAACTGTAGCCTAGTGGAGGGAGAGAAATGGTCACATTTTTAGAAATATCAGCAAGCAAATGTGAGTGGTGGAGTACGTTAAGAGGGGAATGGACTATTAGACAATGAGAGAAATGGTTGCATTTTTAGAAATATCAGCAAACAAATCTGAGTGGTGGAGTACATTAAGAGGGGAATGGACTATTAGACAATGTTCACATAGACAAAATTATAAGATTCAATGTCTAATACAGATTTAAAGTTTCTAGTATTCGGGATATCGTCCTTGCATAAGAGCCGATCAAAGATGGAGGGTCCTTGCATAAGAGCAGATCAAAGATGTTTCATGGTAAGGCATTTGGTGTAGGAATGACATAGTAAAAGTTAGGCGTTATTTTTCCATGTGCAAAGCGCGGTGAGAACAATGTTGAGGGCCTCAGACATGCTTTGCTTTGAGCCACTGTTTTGGTCTTAGATTCAGTCTCCATCACAAGTTGTATTATGTCTTTAATTATGTGAACTACTAAGTATCCATCATTACTATAAGAAGGCCTTGTAAAAGGCTTCATGGGGAAGGGGAAGGGGAAGGGGAAGGGGAAGGGGAAGGGAAAGGGATGGGAGCCTTAAGCATTTGAAAGATTGGAGATGTCCTGAGTAAATTGGTTCCTATGGCTGTTTTTTTTTTAAAATAATTATTGTCCTATGACTTCAAATTAGACACTTGTTTCTCTTGGATAGAATTAATGTGACCCCTTTCAGGGCTTGATAAACGTTTTGTTTGTAGCACTATTCCATATTCCTTTTAATATTATTGAAAATGATGAGATTATCTAATGACTATTGAAAATGATGAGATTATCTAATGACTATTGAAAATGATGAGATTATCTAATGACAGCAATACCCAAAAGTTTATCAATATGAGATTATCTCATTTCATAATAACTTCGGCAGAGATATTGACAAACTGAAAAATCAAAAGAAACTTTGACAGAGATTAACAATTCGATATAGGCAAAAACTAACAATTTGATATAGGCAAAAACATTTTCTGGCGGTACAACAAAGCCCACAGAAATTTAGTAATTCAAAGGAGATTACTGACCTTGCAATTTAACCTTGTCAATGATTTCATGATCTCATGTTTAAACAATATTTTCAAACTCGCTCAGCCTCGAAACTTGGGCCCTGGCCTGGCTGAGTTACTCAGGGGAGTTAGAGTTGACTCACCTGAATCAATGCTAAGCCACCCAAAAGGCTAACGAAAACCCAAAAAATAGGAAACATCCTAAAGACCTGGTAAAATTTAGAAATAAACAGTCAAAACAACGAAAAAGGAGAAACATGAAAATTATATAAAAGATAAACAAAAAAACGAAATATAAGAAACATGGAAAATTGGTTGTAGAACGGTTCCTCAGAAATGAGTATTAATAGAAAAATCATCATAAATAAGAAAACATAAAAAGTATATACAAAATTAATTATAAATGAATGATATTGACTTGAAATAAATTAAATATATGAATTTACATTTCAAAAATGATAATTTCCTGGAATATTGAGGCCGATCCCCAATCTTCATGCTTAGTGTGAATTCATCCCATCAATCCTTATCAAAGCTTCCTTAGATAATCCCAATCAAAACTTCTATGGATCTAGGTGATCTGATCTCTTGAAACTTTTGCATGAGTAGTACATTTGAAACTAAGATCTGTCTAAACTAATTTTTTTGTCTTTTCTTGTAAAGCACACATGCTTATGCTTGCTAGAAGATCACATAAATGTTCTTCGAGAACAAATTTCATCAAAGATCGGCCATCTATTCTGACGAAATCACAACTTTTTGGAATTTGCAAAACTTGGCCGCTTTTTTGATCTCTCAAATCCAACAAACTTGATGGTTTTTACCCAATTTTGGGTTATCTGATAGAAATATATACGTAAACAAGTCCATTGGAGAAATTTGGGTTCAAATGAGGTTTTTTGTAAAAATGGAATTTTTTTTTATTTGCCTCCAAGTTTTGGGCTCAGCACCATGAGATCAAGTAATAGCTGGAGTCAAGGTTGGACTCGCCAAGTTAGAAAACAATGTGGTTCAAATGGTAGAACAATGGGGACTTAGGAAGAAGAAGTCTGGCTTGGAAAAGGAAGACCTACTCCTATTACAGTCAGGAGTTCAGTAGTTGTTTGGGATAGGGTTACACAAAGAAGATAGTTAACATTTTGTTGTCTAACATTTTGCATGTTCCGTACTCTGAAGTTTCTTCCAAGTCTTCTGTGGTAGTGTTAGTGTTTTATACTTCATAAAGAAATTGAATCCAAATTATTTTTTAGGTAACAATCATGTAGAATGTACTTCTTCATTGTTATCCTGGAATTTTTCTTCCTATTACTAGTCGCCCTTGAAATTGGAATGTGGCAATACGCTATCAAATATTACATGCTTGATTTGAAATTCTTTTTTTATTTTTAATTTTTTTTAATTTTTAACACCTAGCAATAGGGTGGTGTTGCATTTTATGTGGCGGCACCAGAGTTTTAAGAAATTTTGGGTCAGATCGAAATCGCTTGATTCGACTTAAGAATCGTTGGGACTGGCCCGATTGCCTTAATATCGGGAACCTAGCGGTTCAAGAATGAACCAACCGCTTCTTTGGTAGAACCGGTTGGTTCTGTCAGGGAATTGGGGCATTAGGCCCGACGAGACTGCCCAGTTCCCTTTTTTATTGTTTTTATTTATTTTCAATTATTTATTTTTTAATTGAAAGAAGGATGGTAGAGTGGCCCACCCCTCTCCATGCAATTAGGCAGCCTCAAAACCCATGTATGCTTGGGCTGCCTACCACTCGTGACCCTCTTTTATTGCCTTGCACAGACAGACACACACACACAACCCCCCGCACTTCAACCAAAAAAAAAAGAAAGAAGGAATCTACAAAAGTGCCTGAGGTGGGACTAATAAAAGCAAGGGTTTTCCCACATTGGGGATGTTTGAAGGTGGAAAACCCATGCCTTTTAATTTAATCAAAGCAAAAGGAAAAATTAAGTTATGAGGGGGCACATTTATCAACTACTTAAAAAATAAAGGAAAGACTAATTTATTTTGCTTCATTTTAACCAGCTACTTATGGACAAGTAAAGATCAAGTTAAAATGAAACAAAAGTAAAATTAGAGCAATTAACAGAGTAATGTAGCAAATAAGGGGAGTTCCACAAAAAAAAGATGGGAAAGAATCAGAAAAAAAAGAAAAGAAAAGAAAAGGCTTTGATCCTTAGACCTATGCAACATCATTAAAAATTTCATGGCATATCAAGTAATGATCCAACTTAAGAAGATAAAAAGCCCAGAAAAAATGAAAAGTCATTCCATAAATACCATATGATTCATGAAAGCGGACCCATAAGAGTAAACATCAAAGACCCATCTCAAAACCATGAGTTTTCCTCTCATCACATCAAGAACAATATCAGTTTAATAAAAAATTAGACCTAGCAGAGCAAATGGCAGATACCAACCTCAAAATATAAATGAATTTAATGGTCAACAAACACTGAGACATAAAACAGGTTCTTAGTAAAGAAAAAAAGACCTAGAAGAGCAAATGACATGTACCAACCTCAAAATCTAAATGAATGTAATGGTCAACAAACACTGAGGTATGAAACTGGTTGTTAGTATTTATGTATTTTAAGTAAAATAATGAATCCATAGTGCAATATTCCTTTTTTTTTGGGGAACATAAAAAACTAGACTTTAAGAAATTTTAATGATCTTTTGAAATTTTTTTAGGCGGTATTATAAAGGTGAGTACCTTAAACTTTCCCTTAACCCATCCCAAGCCCGGGCAAAGGAGGTGGGTTTCATTAAGTAGGTAGCCATCGTAAAACTTTGCCACAACTTATCATGAATCCTGAACCTATGTTGTATGCTCATTACTGAGGGTGTGGCCCTTGATAGAGAATAATGGAGGAACAAGATTCACGTTGCCGACCCCAAATAATTGGGGTAAGGCTTAAATGATGATGATGATGAAGAAATTATTTTGGGCCGGATTCGCTCGAGCTGGCCGATCCACTGATCCGTATTTGTCGATTCATCAATCCTGACCAGTTTCCCGAACAACCAATTTTCCCAGTCGAGCCTGGTTTTGAAATATTGGGTGGTGCTATGCTTTAATTTATATGTTTTAATCTGCATTGCATGAAATTTATATGCTTGGATTTTCTGCCATACTTGCATGCCAAAATCAAATAATTGATTAATGCACTTGGACATATTAACCTATGATGGATTGGCAACTTTTGACTCTTTTTTGTTTTTTTTATGCTTTTTCTTTTCAGATATTGGATAATAGTAAACAAGCAATAATTTGCAGACATGTCTATTGTGAGGCTTATCTTTGTAATCTGGATAGGTTTGGGGATCAGATGATTTAATTTAAATTATCCTAGAATTTGGATTATGAAAGTTTTTTTAATTTAATATTGAATGTCACCCTTAAAAGACCATATTATTCTTCAGCTATTCTTTTGCTGTATCTTGTGCAGTACTGGGGCCGAAACTCTTACATTTGAAGCTTTCATTGAGTTTATATCAGTCATTGAATTGTTCATGTATATTTCTTTGCTTATGTTTATATCATGCATGTTTTTGACTTTGCATGCCACTCTTTGGCTTTCTTTCCCTACACTAATGAATAAATTAATAGTTTGGCCTTAATGGACATTAAAATTCTGCAGATTGTTAAACCTGAACCAGATACATCAGCTAAGCAAGGAGACCCTATAAAAAGTGGAACTATCATCAGGTTGCAGCACATGAAAACTCAGAAATGGTTGCATAGTCACTTGCATCGATCCCCAATATCTGGAAATATGGAGGTTAGTAGATTTTTACAATGTGGACTTGTATGTTGGTCTCTATGAGTTGCTGAGTTGTGATGTCTATCTTCCCTGATGATGCTATATGGCTTCGTACATAAATTCTTCCAATTATGAAGCTATATTGCAAATTATACTGTACTTGTTTTTGTTCTATACTTCTATAGATATGCAAGTTTTGAACGGTTCATTCCTTTTCAGAATTATTTCTATATTTCCTTGAACTATAATGGGGTAATTATTTTTTTGAAGAAAATGAACTGTAACATGGTGTATTGACCTTTCTAATGAAAGAATTAAACTTTTCTCATGTTGGCTTGGGTTTACTGAAGCCATTCTAATTAAAAAGAAAATGGAGTGTATCCTATGACAGTGATATCTAAATACATGCTCATTTCACTCCAAATTTGTGGGGATAACCTGACACAATAGATAGCGGGTTTGAGGTCACTGGTCAAATCCACTACCATGCTATATGTTAATTGATTTTGTGGCTACAAAGTTTTGTAGCATGCATTGGATATGTTCACTTGTAGTAAACACATCCAAACCTTATCTTCTCATACTTGTCAGTGTTTTTCTGGGCTCATTTTTTCTGAATTTGCATACTTAGTTTGGCCATTAGGTGAGGGATCAGTTTGGTCGTCAAACGATTGTGGCATTGTAAGTGTAACATAGCATGTCTGAATTGGCACATTTTGCATACTAGTATATCTCAAGGATTATATTTTCTCAAATTAACTTACCTCTGAAGTCAGTCTGATCTGAGGGAAACCTAATGCTATAGTTCTGATTTGGCATTTTGAAGGTTTTTGGAGCCAGGTTTTAGGGAAATTCCCTATTCGAAGTTTGCATTTTGGTGACAAATCCTAAAAGATTTAAATGATGCAGCATTAGAGCCTCTTCTAATTAGTAACTGATGGTGTGCTTCTTCCTGACCCAGTGATCAGTTTCCAATTGACTATCATCAAATTGAATATTTGCATTGTTTCTCTTATGGTAGGTTAGTTAATTCAAGTATCATGATCCTGTTATGTGGATGATAATCATTATATCATGAGATCTCCATTTAACGGTCCTTGCAGTTTCTGATTGGATTAGGAGTCAAGGATCAAGATACTAAAAATTATGTTCTTCACTTGTTTTGTATCAAATTGACCTATGGTTGTAAGTGACAAAGTGGAGTTTCTAAATCAATTTTGATGTGTGGATAATGCTATTTGTCCAGCATCTGGTTAAATTGCATTGATTGCAGCTCTGTTTCTTGCTTTAGGGATTTAGATTTTAGGACCTAGTCATTCTTGGAGATAATATTGATGCCATTTAAATAACCTGGAATCTTGTTTCGATGACTGAATGAGATATACTGAGTTAAGTTATAATAAGAGACATGTTAATTAAGGAAAGTGGTGCTCCTGAAAATGAGGTAGATCTTTGTGATTGGAGCCCATGTACGCATATGGTGAACCCTATGGAGAGCCCATTGGAGAAGTTTGGGGTTTATCCCACATTCCGTTTCTAATGACATGGTCCAGATGAATAACTAATTGGGCTTGTACTCCCTCCATACACGTTCAAATAAATAAGCTGACGTCTTATATCTGTTGTTCCTGCTGCTTCTGGTTGCGATGGCTCCAATGATGATGTTTTAAAACTCTATGTCATGTGAATAAAGTTCTTACTTGCACTTCGTGAACCTCGTGGGCACTCACATAGGTATAGTTCGTTGTTCTCTTTATCTTGAAATTACATTGTTTTTTTTTGACAAGGTTACACATAGGAATGGAACTTGAGACATTAGACTATGAAAACCTAGCCTTCACTGTCTCGACACACGCCTATTTCGACTTGAAATTACATTGTTTCTATTTAGGAGTTTAGTTATGCTTCATGATAACACTTGTGTTCACCGTTGCAGGTTAGTTGCTTTGGAGGACCTGGGGAATCTGATACTGGTGACTATTGGAGGTAATACTAGTATTCCTCTAATTACAACTCTCTCTCTCTCAAACAATTGTTTCATGCGGGCTGAACCGGGTTTCTACAATATGCGGTCCAGAGGTAGAAAACATCCATCTGATGTAAATAGGTGGTCCATCTAAAGACAATTGTAACTAACGGTCCAAATGTTTTCTTAATATAATTATTATTTCTAGTTTTCATTTTTTTTTCATATTCATGATCTCCATGTTAAAGATTATATATTCTCTAAAAATTAGGTTTAAAATATATATATATTGCCAAGTCCATATTTCTACAATATGTGGGCTGGCCGCATGCTAACCGCGTCCCCCCTCTCTCTTTGATGGCTGTGCTTCTTATATAGGGTTGAAATTGAGGGGAGTGGGAAGACTTGGAGACAGGATCAAAGGATAAGACTGAAGCACGTGGATACAGGTGGCTACTTGCACAGTCACGATAAGAAGTACACTCGAATAGCTGGTGGTCAACAAGAGGTGAGAATGGAATAAGCAAATACCCAGTTTGGCAGTTGTAACTTTCCCTGCTTATTTTGGGAATCCATTTTCCTGGTGATTTATTTTTCTTTTTTGGGTGGCAACTCTTTTCAGGTGTGTGGCGTCAAAGAAAAACGTCCCGACAATGTTTGGTTGGCTGCTGAGGGTGTTTACCTTCCTATTTCAGGAAACAGTAGTTAACTTTTGTGGTGGCTCTCTCCATTATATTTGTAACTCAGTTCAGGTAGGGTGTCTCCAGGTATAACATCTTAGTGTGGTCAGAGAATGATCCATTTTTACATGATATCATCCTTCTGTATGACCCATTATGGGTGGGGTAATTGTCACAGTTTTGGTAACATGCTCTCTCTCTCTCTCACGCGTGCACACACGCGTGTATCTTACCATGCATGCAAACTTGTGTTGAAAGTTGAAGCACACTTGCAAGTTAATAGCCCTTAATGACTCCCATTCTTCATTGTACTCTCATCTTAAGGGTGTTTCAGGATATTTTTATGTTGGGAGAGTACAGGCTCTACCTCAACTATTGTAAGATCAAGTGCTTTTTTATTGTAGATAGAGGAGTTGTTTCTTGGTTCACTTGCAGCAGCAGATCTAGGTTCCATTTTGAGAGAGGGAGAGAGAGTTGCATAGGAGTTTAGGTGAAAGGGGAAAAGAGGGGAGATTGAGAGATAAAGCTCACGGTTCTTTAATGGAGGGGTTTTTTGATGGAGGAAAAGGGTTTAATGGATTTACGCGCTCACTTCCTATGCTATTAATTTCCCATTCATTTCTCTTGTACTATTCTCTCTCCAAAAAAAACTAAATACAAGGATGGAGATAGGAGATGATCGTGGGATATGGCAGTTCTTGTGCCATTGTTGTTTGTAGACAGTAACCTTGTGGAAGATACTAGGTGTAGAACTAGTGCAGTGGTGGTGGGTTCATTCTCTCCACCATCAAATGATATTTTTTGGCTTGGTTGATTGGGCAAAAAGGGCATGGGGTCTCTTATCAGTCTGAAGTTCGATAGTTGGGAGACAACAAAGTGTTATTTTTTCTTAAATTTGTGGATGAAGTTAATTTTGCCCTCTCTCTAGATTCACTAGGATCCACGGTAAACTTTTGTCTCTAGATGCTTGGCGGCCCTCAATCCATGGCTTGTTTGCTGAAAAGGAATGTGTCTGGGTACGGTTTTGGGGTATCTCACTACATGCATGGAAACTTGCTATCTTCCAGAAACTGACTAATGTGTGTGGGGTACTGTGAGGTTGATTGGAATTTGTTGAAGGTGGCTCCAATGGATTTTGTTTGTGTCAAGGTGTTGCGTGTGGTGAAGAATCCCTTTTCTTTTAGGATTCACCTGATGATTGGCACAAATATTTTTTTGATCGTCTCTGTGATAGAAGAAAAATGCCCAACCCCTGAAAAGATAACCCCAACCCGTAGCTTATGCGATGAGGGGTGGACGGTGGTTGATCATAAAAAGAAAAAGGAGGCGATCAATGGTGATGGCCCGTCTATTCAGAACCAGAGTCAGTACCAGGTTCCACGGTTGAGGAGCACACGTGGAGTTTTTTTAGAAACCAAGTGTTTGAAATTAAAAAAGAGATGGATACCGGTAGGCCGCTGTCTTAGCAATTTTTTTGAATATCTCTATTCATCTCCTATCTTGGTGGAAGGAAAGCAATCCTCTACATGTGCATTTGTTCTCGAGGGTCCACTGAAGTTGTTGAGGGTTGAAAGAGGGTTGCAAGAAGGAGATAGCTTGGCAATGGTGGAAATAGGCTGGGAGCAGCCGATCGGGATGCTCCCTCAGCCCTGCTCCTCCACTTTGTTAGTGTTGGGGAATTTGTAGGCTTGGAGATGATGACTGATGGAGTAGGGGACTCTTCTGTGACCCTTGTTGTTGGAAGCCCGATCCTAGTATCTGAAGATCCACAAGAGGTCCTTATTCCATCTGTTGGTTTGGTTGATGATAGTGCTGAGGATGATCTTTTGTCATCCTTAATTGATGATTGCAGGCTCTCCTTTGAAGCCCCTCTTGCTAAGGAGAGAATGAAGTTGGTGAAGGAGGCCAAACTGGAGGCAGGGAAAACTTAGCCATCGATGCCTGTCAAGAATGTCTGTACGAAAAAGGAGAACCGTGCTGTAAGGTTCTCAACACATCTAGCTGCTAGGGGCCCAAGGACCATGCTTGTGCAAGGAATCAGAATTCAAGAGGACCATGTGAAAGAATTTAACAGCCAGTTTTCAAGCGACAACCAAGATGAATTTCCTCCTCATGTTGCTGGTGATGACTCTGGTCCCTTTGAGGAAGGGCCATGTTCTACTTCTCACTCTTAATGATAGTTCTTTCATGGAATGTTAGAGGTTTGGGAGAAACCAGACGAAAAAGTGATATTAAACTGTTAGTAAGGAAATATAAACCTGATATTGTAATCTTGCAAGAAACTAAATCTGATGTTCCAAATTTTGCTTTGATTAAGGATATTTGGGGTCATGGGGCAGTTAAATTTGAGAGTGTGGATGCTATAGGGGCCTCAGGTGAGCTCTGGAGTTTATGGGATTTCCTCTCTTTTCATTGTTTGAGTGTGGAGAGAAGGGATATGTTTGTGACTATCTTTTTACAGGGGCCGACTTTTGGTAATTCTTGGGGTATTGTTAACGTTTATAGCCCTGTGATACTTTCGCTCAAAGAAGCCTTTCTTAATGATCTTGGTGATGTCTGGCTTGCTTATGATGTGTTAATTTGTTTTGGTGGTGACTTTAACTTCATTCGTTGGCCAGATGAGGCCTTGTTGAATATTGCTATTCGATGCGATTGTTTAATTCCTTTATTGAGTGACATCGGCTCTATGATTTGCCCCTCGCAGGGTCTAAATTTTATTTGGTCTATTAACAATGCTAATTGTCTAGTTATGTCCAAGCTTGATCGTTTTTTGATGACTGAGAATTGGGTGAAAGCTTTTCCTCTGGCAACAGTCAAAGCATTGCTGGGACTTTCATCTGATGACATTCCGCTATTACTTAATACTATCTTAAGTAATTATGGGAGAAAGCCTTTTAGATTGGAGTTGGCTTGGTTGGATGAAATGGGTGTTGCCGATTTGATCAAATTCACTTGGGAGAATTCTATTAGCTTTAGGTCAATGGATTTCTAGCTTCATAAAAAGCTTCTCAATGTTAAAAATAAATTGTGAAGTTGGAGATCTGAGAACTGCTACTCAATCAAAACTAAAATTGACAATATCTTGGATGACTTACAGAGATGGGATCAGGACATTCAACAAATGAGCTTTATATATGAGGCTGCTGTTGGGTTGAGAAACAAGTTGTTGTCGTCTTTGGATGCCTTTAATAGAGCTGAGGAGATCTACTGGAAACAGAGGTCCAGGGTAAAATGGTTAAAAGAAGGTGACTGTAATACCAAGTTTTTTCATGCTATTGCTAGTGCACGTAAGAGACATAATGACTTGTTTGGTCTCCTGGTCTCGGTTGTGGCTGAAGATGATAATACAGCTTGGGAAAACAATGTCTTGGCTCACTTCCATAAAGCTTTCTCTTTTGAAATCCCCTTCAAGCCTAATCTGAACAGACTGGCCTTTCTTACTATCCCTTCTTCTATTGCTGACAGTTTGGAAAAAGAGGTTTCGACGGATGAGTTTAAGCTAGCAGTGTTCAAACTCCTTGGAGATAAGGCCCCAGGACCAGATGGCTTCTCCTTGGCATTCTTTAAGAGATTTTGGCCGGTGGTTAAACTAGAGTTATTGAAGATGGTGAGGGAGTTTATGACAACTGGGGAGTTTCTTAAAAGGGTAAATGCCACTTTTATTGCTTTAACTCTAAAAATGTTTGTTATATCTACTTTATCAGATATTAGACCTATCAGCCTTCTCACTAGTCTTTATAAAATTGTAGCTAAAATCCTTCTTGAAAGGCTGAAAACAGTTTTCCCTATGCTCATCTCGGATACACAGTTGGCCTTTATTCAAAGTAGGTTGATTTCAGACAGTGTTTTAATTGCTCAAGAGTGTATCCACTCTAGATTGATAAGCAAAGAACCGGGGGTATTGATGAAACTGGATTTGGAGAAAGCCTATGACAAAGTGGAATAATGCATATTCTTAAAGATTATGAAACAAATGGGTTTTGGACATAGATGGAGAAGCTGGATCTTTGGTTGTCTTTCAACGACGTACTTTTATGTTCTCATTAATGGAAGCCTAAAAGGCTTCTTTAGGGCATCTAGGGGTTTAAGACAGGGCGACCCTTTTTCACCCTTTCTATTTATTTTGTATGCTGAATGTTTTAGTAAAAATGATATGTAAAATTGTGGAGAGGGTATTTTCAGGCTTTAATGTATCTCATAATAATCTCCGAAATTTCCCACCTTCAATATGTTAATGATACATTGCTCTTTTGTGATGCTAGTAGAGAACAAGTTGATAGTATTGAGAGGTTTTTTATCTGCTATGAGGTGTTAATGGGGTTAAAAGTTAATTTAGGAAAACGACTATGATTGGGGTTAATTGTGACGAGGATATGGTTAGAGACCTTGCTTTGAGGTTTGGATGTAGTGGAAAAATTCCCCTTTAAGTACTTGGGTTTGCCCATATCAGATGGAAACATACCGGTTGCTGCTTGGGACAGTGTCATTCAAAGGGTATAATTAAAGCTGGAGTTGTAGAAGCCTAAGTACCTATCCTTGGGAGGTCGAGTTACTTTATTCAACTATTGTTTAACAAACCTTCCAATATATCAAATGTTTTTGTTGCGTATGCCGAGGGCTGTGACAAAACGTATCGAATGTATGATGCGCAATTTTTTACGGGGCTTTTTCGGTGATGAGAGGAAATATCACCTCATTCAGTGGGATAAGGTTTGCACACCAAAGAGAGAAGGTGGTTTAGGGGTGAGGAGAATGAAGTGTTGCTTTGTAAGTAGTGGTGGTGAAGGCTTACATGCAAAGAACAACTATGGTGCAAAGTACTCTTATCAAAGTACGGAGTCGATAATTTTGGTATGTGGATTTGCAGAAGAGAGGGTAGGAAAAGTACGTCTCCTTTATGGAGAGATATTTTTGCCCGAAGATAGATAGTTGATCGCAACACTCGATGGTTGGTGGGTGCGGGTACAATGGTTTTGTTATGGCATCACAAATGGTTGGGAGATGAGCCTTTGAAATATGTTTTTCCCCTTTTGTATGAAAATGGTCAACTTGCCGTAGGCAACGGTAGCAGATGTGATGGAGTTTAGAAGCGATAAGATTAGCTGGAATATCATTTTTCCTTATGATAGAATTCATAGTCATATCTACCTTCTGTTTGTTAATATGTTACGAGAATTTGAGCTTACTTTTATTACGCAACATAATGAGGATGAAGTGGTGTGGGAGATTGAAAATGATGGCCAATTTTTGGTTAAGTCTGTCTATAATCTTCTGTTCTTTGATAGGGTTCGTTGGACTCTGCCAAAGATTTCGCAGATATGAAGATGGTCTATTCCACATACAGTTCAAGTATTCATTTGGTTAGCTGCCCAAGACAAAATTTTAACTGTTGATAACTTGATTAAGAGAGGAAAGATTATCACTAATGTGCGTCTCATGTGCAAGGTAGATGGCGAGAGTGGGCCACACTTGTTTATTCATTGCTTGTTTATATCCAGAATTTAGTGGTGGTGTTTTTAGTTGTTGGGCTTTAACCTAACCCTACCACAATTTGTCTTAGACTTGATAACCCAACTTGATGTGCCTCTACCGAAGATTGAGAATTCTATTTAGAAGATTCTTTAAGGTGTTATTTTGTAGGAAGTATGGTTGGAGAGAAACAGAAGAACGTTTGAAGGAAGAGTTTGTAGCTTTGACATAGTGTTAAATAAAATCAAACTTTTCCTATGGTCATGGTTGTCGGTGACTGAGGACGGCTGGGGCATGTCAAGGTTGATGCCATGATTAACCTTTTCAACCTCTTTTTTTTGGATGTGCCAAAGATCAGACCATGCCTCAGATGGAAATTACCAGATCGAGGAGTGCTAAAATTAAACTTTGATGGAAGCTTGTTGGGTAGCCTAGGCTCAACAGGTTTTGGAGGAGCTATCCGAGATTGCCAAGGTCAGGTTATTCTTGCTTTTGTTGGGCCGTGTGGAGTTACCACGGCTAACCGGATTGAAATGCTCGTGATTCTTCATGGTCTGAAATTATTACTGGCAAGAAATTATGTGGGAGGTATCATCATAGAAGGAGACTCGATGAATGTGGTTAAATGGTGTAAAAAAGAGCAATGTGTGCTCTGGAAATTCAAGTGGATCGGGATTCAAATCTTTGAGCTTCTATCCTCTCTGACCTGCTCCTTGCAACATGTATATGGGGGGGCCAGTGATTTGGCTTATTCTTTAGCTAAAAAAGGTACCTATCTTGCTACTTTTGTTTCCTCTGCTGATATCGCTGCAATCTTGTAATTCCGCTTATTATCAACAAATATTGAATTTTGTCATAAAAAGCCTAACACTATGGGATATTTTAGAATTATTTTACAATAATCAATAATACTACTTAAAATGTTATTTGAAACGGTATTTTGGGACAATGCAATTTATCTAGTTAATTTTATAATGCTTGAAATTTTACCGTGGACTACGTTCCAGCCCTGTCTACACATTGCCTGTCGCCTCCTTGTGCACAGGCCACCCTCAGTGGGTTGTCCCCCTCAGCTGCGGGGGCCATTATTTGTAAATTTTGTGCCCTTTAATGCAAAGTTTTAATATATTTTTTTAAGAGAAATTATGCGTTAAAATTCAAAATTTATTTGAAATAAACAATTTAAAAAATGTAAAGATTTTATAAGGAGCTAACTTGTAAAGTACTAACCCTGGCAATGGGCAGCATGAGCCCAGCCCTGGTCCCTGTAGGGCTAGCTGTAGCCTTGCCTGGATCGCGCTGATGAAGCCCTAGCCAAATTATGTGAGAAAAACACTGTTTGAGAAAAAGGAAAGAAAATTGTCAATTGGCAGCTCTATCAGGTTGGCTTTTATTTGACTATTTTATTGTCGGGTTTTTATTTAACAACTTGAAATTTTCAGATTGGCCGTTGAAATTTATTTCCTTGTGAAAGTTTTAAAAGACACAAATTGTTGAATTTATAAAGGAAAAAGTTTATATAAGGTTGCAACCTTAAAATGTAGAATTTTAGATGCACCTAAAAAATCCATATAAAAAGGTTGCTTTAATTTTTTTTTTTTTTTTTTTTGACAAATGTTACGACTTTTTATTGATAATTAAGAAAAAAAAATTACATCATCGAAAATAACAAGAGAAAGGAGCGAAACACCACCCTTTGCCAGTGTATAAGCCAACCCATTTGCCTCACGGTAAACATGAGAGAAAGAGACAACTAATGCGTTGGTCCAATCCATCACTTGCAACCAAAGATATCTTAATTCCCAAGGGACTCTTTGCTCCTTCTTACACCATTTAATCACATTTAAATAATCTCTTTCAATCAAAGCATTCTAACTCAGGTTACGATAAGTGAAGATTAGAATCCCTCCCAATAAAGCACTCAATTCAGCGATGTTGGCAGTCTTCACACTTAAAGGACCAACATAAGAAAAAAGGACATTACTCAAACTATCTCGAAGCACTCAACAAATACCAGCTGGTCTAGGACTACCAAGAGAACTGCCATCAATAAATAAAGAGGTGTGGTCCCGATTCCCCATCACTCTTACAAAGAAGACAAACATTGGGCAAAATTTTCCCTTTTAATAAGATTATCAATAGTTAGTTCAAAGCTGCCAGACAAATAAAGAAATGAACCTTAAGAGGGATGGGCCACTTCCATACCTGTACTACCGGAGGATATGACCATCTCAATTAACAAGACTTAATTGAGAACCTTTCATCACCCTCAATCTCCCAAACTACTTCATCCTTAGCATTTGACAAAATATAAACAGATCCAGTAATTCCATCAAAGAACACCATTGGCAAAAAACCGCACTGTTTAAACGAGAATACGGCAATGGTATATTCCAAGAAATTTGAATTCCCCTCTTCTCAACTGCCTCACATACCAACAAATTAGGATTAACAACAATAGCAAATAAATCAGGGAACAATAATTCCCCAATCCATTTGTGGTGCCAAAAAGCCACTCGTCCACCACCTCCAATGTTCCATCTAAAATAACCCGAAATCATCTGTTTGCAAGAGAAGATATCCCTCCATACAGACGATATACCGTTGCCCCTCCCACCCCCAAGCCAAAGATCGAATCTGTCCATCCCATATTGGCGTAGAGAACTTTGCACCAAAGCCGATCTTTAAGATGAAAGTTGCGCCACCACCATTTACATAATAAAGCCTGGTTAACCAATATGATACTCCTAATACCCAAACCACCCTCACGTTTAGGGGTACAGACTCTATCACGCCTTAAACGATGGAATTTCCTTTGTTCAGCATTGGAACCCCACAAAAAATTCCGTATCATACGATCAATTTTTTGTGCAACAGAGACATGCATATTGATTAAAGACATTGGGTACACTGGAAGATTGAATAAACAAGATTGCAACAACGTCACCCGACCACCCAAAGAGAGGTACTTATGCTTCTAAAGATCTAATTTCATTTGAATTCTTTCAAGCACTATGTTCAAATTGCAATGATAAGTCTCGTATCAGAGATAGGGAGACCCAGATAGGAGATAGGGAAAGAGCCAATCTTACAGCCCAAGACCTCTGTCAACTCACCATCAAATTTTCATCACAATTGATACCAATCACAGAAGATTTATGAAAATTTACTTTAAGGCCGAGCGTAACTTCACAAATTTCCAAGAATATAGCAATATTAAAGACTTGGCATGGCTCAGCATCACAAAAAATCAAAGTATCATTAGCATATTACAAATGTGAAATAATCAGGTCAGAATTTGAGATTTTAAAACTGCAAAATGATCCAATCCCTCCACTCTGTTCAATATCAGGTTGAAACACTCTGCATAAACTGTAAATAAAAAAGTGGACAAGGGATCGCTCTTGCGTAATCCTCTAGACGCATTGAAAACGCTAATAGGAAGAGGATCAAAAAGTGTGCAGAAGAGAGACAACCAAATATTCAACTTCGCTATCTATCACCAAAACCCATTTCTTTCAAGATTTCAAGAAGAATACCTCATTCAACCCGATCATAAGGCTTATCCATATCCAACTTAAGTAAAATACCTGGTCTTTTACTTAAAACACGAGAATGAATACATTCTTTGGCAATAAGTACACTATCAGTAATTTGACGGTCTTGGATGAAAGCTGATTGGGTGCTAGAGATAAGAAACGGAAGTACCTCTTTCAATCTATCAGCAAGAATTTTAGCAATAATCTTATAAAAGCTAGTCAGCAAACTAATAGGTCTAATGTCAGAAAGACCAGAAATTATCACTTTTTTTGGGATCAAGGCCAAAAAAGTAGAATTTACCCCTTTGAAGATATGACCTCTCCTCATGAAGCTCTTCACAAACTCCAAGAGTTCATCTTTCATTACATCCCAAAATTTTTGAAAGAAAGCTAAAGGGAAACCATTTGGACCAGGCGCTTTATCCCCTGGCATGGCAAACACTGCCTTATGTACTTCTTCACAGGACACCTCTCTTTTCAACAAGTCTCCACTGACAAAACTTTACAGGGGGCTCTCTTCAATGAGGGGGTGAGCTTCATTCACCTCAGAAGA
The DNA here is from genome assembly GCF_054954075.1 of Amborella trichopoda. Classification (NCBI taxonomy): domain Eukaryota; kingdom Viridiplantae; phylum Streptophyta; class Magnoliopsida; order Amborellales; family Amborellaceae; genus Amborella; species Amborella trichopoda. The sequence goes on from NC_142347.1 coordinate 41,125,168, forward strand.
GAAAGCCTTTTTAAAATGATTAATAACTGCTGCTTCCATCTCGTGATCATTGTCAAGATCAATCCTAGAGATCGACAAACCAGAGAGATCATTTTGACACCTTCTCGCAAAGGCAATGGCATGAAAGAACTTTGTATTAAAATCCCCTTCTTTTAACCATTTCATTCTAAACGCCGCTTCCAATAAACCTCCTTTGACCTACGCAAATCCTCCAATTCTTTCACTTTAGCACATTGATCCAAAACTTGTTGCTCAGAGAGTACCCCTGACATTTGCGTGTTATGATCCAAGAATTTAATATCAGATAATACCCCCATCAATCTTAGCCCTGATAACAAACTTATTCACATTCTTCCAATCAATTAATTTCTGCTTAATGCTCAAGAGTTTTTTATGTAACTAGAAATCTATGGTGCCACCGCCACCGTGTTGACCCAAGTCATTTTGATCAACTCAAACACCTCCCTTTCTTTCAGCCAAGCTATATCAAACCTAAAAGGTTTCGGTCCTCCTCGAATCACCCCAGTATTCAAAAGAATTAGGCAGTGATCCGAGGATAGTCTAGGTAGAGCCTTAACTGTAGCTAAGGAAAACACCTCCAACCACTCCGTCGAGAGCAAAAATCTGTCTAATTTGGACATAGACAGAAAAACAACACTATTATTGGACCAAGTAAACTTATTGCCGACAATAGGGGGTCAAAAAAAGAATTAGATTCAATAAAATCATTGAACAATCTCATAGAGTAAGTAATATGAGAATCGACAAGACACTGATCAGAAGTGGGGGATTTGTGCTTTATAGTGATGCTTCACATAAAGGTTTGGGCTGTGTATTAATGCAATAGGGGAAAGTAGTGGCATATGCATCCAGACAGTTGAAAGAATATGAGAAAAAATATCCAATTCATGATTTGGAGCTAGCTGCAATAGTATTCGCTTTGAAAATATGGAGGCATTATCTATATGGTGAGCAACTCGTAATATACACGGATCATAAGAGTTTGAAATACCTTTTCTCTCAGAAGGATTTAAATATGCGGCAGATAAGATGGATGGATTTCTTAAAAAATTATGATTGTACAATCCATTATCATTCAGGAAAAGCTAACGTTGTGGCCGACGCTCTAAGTAGAAAATCTACGGGAGTCTTAGCTCATCTAATGATCCAAGAAATGCGATTGTTAGAGGAAATAGTGGATTGACATCCAACTCTGTCCATTAATGGTGTGGTAAGTATGATTGCCAACATTAAGGCGGAACCCCAATTAATTCAACAGGTTCGATTGGCACAAAAGAAAGACCCTCAGCTTATAACAATTATAGAAGAGGTGAAGCAAGGAAAGAGAGATGAATTCTCTATATGTAGTGAGGATTTGCTAAGATTCAAAGGTCGGGTTTGTGTCCCGAAGGATGAGAGTGTAAAGAAAGCTATCTTAGAAGAAGCACATCATTCTCGTTATACGATACATCCCGAAAGTATTAAAATGTATCAGGACCATAAGAAAACTTTTTGGTGGAATAATATGAAAAAAGAGGTAGCACTATTTGTGTCTACATGCCTAACATGCCAGCAAGTAAAAGCTGAACATCAAAGGCCCACTGGGTTGTTGCAGCCTTTACCGGTGCCAGAATGGAAATGGGAGCACATCTCTATGGATTTTGTCTCTGGCTTGCCTAGAACAAATTCAGGACATGATAGCATTTGGGTCATTGTGGACCGGTTAACCAAAGCTGCCCACTTTCTACCGATTCGCACGACGTACACTTTGGATCGACTGGCTCAGCTATACATTAAGGAAATAGTGCGGTTGCATGGAGTTCCTGTCAGTATTGTATCGGACAGGGATACTCGGTTTACTTCTAAATTTTGGGCTAGACTACAGTCAGCCATGGGGACGAGACTCGCCTTTAGTACTGCCTTTCACCCCCCAAACTGATGGACAATCGGAGAGGACCATCCAAACCTTGGAAGATATGTTGAGGGCCTGTGTTATTGACCTTACAGGAAGCTGGGATGACCATTTACCCCTGATTGAGTTTGCTTATAATAATAGCTTCCAAGCTAGTATTCAAATGGCACCATATGAAGCCCTGTATGGAAGAAAATGCAGGTCACCCATATGTTGGGACGAGGTTGGTGAAAGAAAGCTTTTGGGGCCAGAAATTGTCCAGATAACCACAGATAAAATAGCATTAATTCGTAAAAGGCTCAGGACAGCTCAGTGTCGACAAAAGAGTTATGCCGATAACCGAAGGAGAGATCTTGAATTTGAGGAAGGTGATCGAGTTTTCCGAAAAATCTCACCAATAAAGGGCATTATGAGATTCGGCAGAAAGGAAAGTTGAGCCCACGTTACATCGGACCATTTGAAATCCTGGAAAGAATCGGAGGTGTCGCTTATAGACTTGCCTTACCACCCGAATTGGTAAATATCCATAATGTCTTTCATGTATCTTCACTACGAAAATATCAGCCCGACCCGTCCCATATCTTAAAATATGAACCTTTACCGATCAGGAAGGACCTATCCTTCATTGAGTAGCCAATTTTGATACTGGATAGAAGGGTGCAAGTGTTGTGTAACAAGGAGATTCCTTTAGTCCGTGTATTATGGCAGTACCATTCAAGAGAAGAGTCGACTTGGGAACGAGAAGACGAAATCAGAGAAAAATACCCCTATCTTTTTCAGTAATCAGGTACACAAATTTAGAGGACTAAATTTCTTTAAGGAGGGAAGAACGTAACAATCCTAAAATTTCAAAAAAAAAAAAAAAGAAAAAGAAAAAAGGAGAAAATATGCTTTTAAATAGGTGATGTTCTGTTTGAATATGATGGTCCTTGAGGACCATCACTATTTTCAAAAGATTTGCCTTTGCCTTTACTTTTTTTCTTTTGCCTGCTTTTGCCTCCTGCTGCTTGCAGCTGGCAACGTTCTTTAGCGGACGTGGTTTTCGTACGATAAAAGTCTGCTTTTAACGCGACACCTGAGGTATGAGGTAGAGCGTAATAAAACAATATAATAATACGTTATAAGAATTTAAATAGGGGATGTGAGCACTCCCACCCTAAAACAAAATTTTGAGATCTCTCTCTCTGGTCGAAACACAGTGAACTTCTCTCTCGAACCGAATCTTTTTATCGGAAGCTCCCTCTCAAATAATTGTGGGTAAGTGACATCGTCTTTCTGAAAAATAGTCTATTTTTAATAAATAGTGATATTTCCGTCTAAGATCTTTATTTTATCAGTTTTGTGTGTAAGTGACCTCATTGTCTCGAAAAATAATCCATTCTTTTTAAAAATGAAATGAAATAATTATTTCTGCTTATTATCATGAATTTTAGGCGTGATAAATTTTATGCGCACGTGACGTCATTATCTTGAAAAATAATCTTTTTAATAAAAATTGTGATATTTTATCTATGTTAGAAATTTTGAATGCTGTAAATTAGAAAAATAAATTTATTTATTTTTCTTGTCTATTGTTAGAAATAAATGTGATATTTCTGCTTTTAGTAAAATTGTGATATTTCTTTCTACTGTTTTGAATATTTAGACATTGTAAAATTCATGTGCAAATGACTGCCTTATTATTTAAAAATTGACATTTTTGCAATTGATTATAGTATTGTTGTGAAATGTTTATTTGTGAATTGATATTCCATAAATTGTGATAATTCGGTATTCTTGAATTTTTATAAGAGTTTTTCTATACATATTAAATTGGCAATTATGCTAGAATGCCTTTACAAACTGCCACCTTTCTAAATTTGAGCCCAAAATATTTGATTGGTTATTTTTGAAATATTATAGAGAGTGACTGTTATTAATGGTGTAAGTGAAATTCATATTAATGGTTTCAGTGATATGTTGAGTACATGATATTGCTGCTTTCGAATGTTTAAAGAGATTTAGAAATAATTTAAGTATGCAAGTGGACTCATCCGGTTCGCCGGTGAGGTATAAGTGGACCTATCTGGGACGCCGGTAGGGATTAAGTGGACTCATCCGGTACGTCGGTGAGGTATAAGTGGACCTGCAGGGATTAAGTGGACCTATCTGGGACGCCGATAGGGATTAAGTGGACCCATCAGGACGCTGATGGGGTATATAGGTGACCTACTTGGGACGCCAGTAGGGTATTTTGTGAAATCCTTTGAATTATGTACTGCCGTTAAAGGTGTTATAAGCATTTCAATTACTCGGATTATACTTAATTATGCATTTATTGAAAGTGAAACTGTTGATGCATTTCTTTTAATAGATCTCATTTTGGAAAATATTGATATCTTTCAATCATGATTATTTTTAGGATTATGATGATCACTTACTGAGTAGCCAAACTCATCAAACTATGGTAAACATTTTTTTCAGGATAACTACGGATTCATTTTGAGTGCTAGTCAAGATCAACCTTGGAAGATACTGTTGTTGTGCTAGCTTTCTTTATTTACTATGTAAGACCTCGCCACTGTAAATTTGTCCTATCAATAGATGTATATTTGTTTTGTCCGTCACATCTCAGGAATAATAGTATTGTAAATTCATGGGGTGTGACAAATATGGTATCAGAGCAATAGGTTTAAGATCCTTAGGAAATTTAAAAAGAATGTACTTAAAATCGCATTTATTGTGTGTACAGACCGGGATAAAGTCAGGATCCAGAATAGCTGAAGCCAATATGGAAGGAATTCACAAAGCTTGTGAAAATATGGTTGCTCTAATGCAACATCAGATGGAAAACAACAATCCACCCAGGCAGTCAGTTACAGGAAATGGTGGGAGCAATATCGAACAATTTAAAAAATTAAACCCACCTTCTTTTAAGGGTGCTGTAAACCGACTGGAAGTCGAGGGATGGATTATGCAACTGGAAAAAATATTCGAGGTTATGGAATGACCTGATGATAGGAAGGTGGCCTTGGTAATTTTTATGTTAGAAGGTGAGGCACAACACTGGTGGCGAATGGCAAAAGGAGTATTGGTCAAAGAAAATAAAACCTTGACTTGGGAAGTATTTCTAGAGGCATTTAATGAAAAATATTTCCCAGATTTTATTCGAGAGCAAAAAGAAATGGAATTTCTAGAATTAATCCAAGGAAATAAGACAGTAGCAAAGTACGAGGCCAAGTTTACTGGGCCAAGTTTACTGAATTGGCTAGGTTTGTACCACATATGATTAATAATGAGGCAAGAAAGGTGAAGAAATTTGAAAGGGGTCTCAAGCCAGCTATTAGAAGTAGAATATCAGTCTTGAAATTAAGAACTTATGCTGAAATAGTGGATCGTGCCCAAATTGTCGAAAAAGATTTTGAAGATTACCAAAAGACGAAAAATCAGAATAGTCATGTTAGACCTACATCATCTAATCGACAACAGTTTGAAAGGCCAAACAAGAAGCCAAGGCCCTCGCCATTTCAAAACCCAATAGAACCATGTAGAAAATGTGGGAAAAATCATGGATCAAGCCCTTTTTATTGGAATACCGGAGCCTGTTTTAAATGTGGAAAATTGGGACACCAGATTAAACAATGTCCTAGCTTACAGACACAACAGCTTCCAAAGCAGGGAGAGATAGCTCCGAAGCCTCAGATGAAGGGAAGAGTATTTGCGATTACCAAGCAAGACGCTCAGGCCTCAAAATCAGTGATCCAAGGTACGCTTACTATCTTCCAAAAAGTAGCTCATGTTTTGATTGATCCTGGATCTACTCATTCATTTGTGTCACAACACTTCGCATGCCACTTAAAGGTAGAACCAGAACAATTAGAATACATTCTAGAGGTAGCCACACCGATGGGAGATTCAATTAACACCAATATAATGTACAAATCATGTGTAATAAAGATAGAAGAAAAGGAACTGTTGGTTGATTTAATACTCCTGGAAATTCAAGATTTTGATGTAATCTTAGGCATGGATTGGCTCTCTGCATACCATGCAAGTATTGATTGTTATAAGAAAATTGTTACCTTTAGTATTCCGAATCAACCAGTATTTTACTTCAATGGTGTCAAAGAAGACTCCCCATCATATTTTATCTCTTGTATTCGAGCTAATCGCCTCCTTCGAAAAGGGTGTCAAGGCTTTCTTGCATATATCAAAGAAGATAGGAAGGAAGAAATAAATTTGGATACCACTCCGGTTATCCGAAAATTTCCCGACGTTTTTCCTGAAGAATTGCCAGGATTACCGCCTGACAGGGAAATTGAATTCTCCATTGAATTATTGCCAGGGGTAGCACCAATTTCTAAGGCACCTTACAAAATGGCTCCTGCAGAACTTAAAGAACTGAAACAACAATTGGAAGAATTATTAGATAAAGGTTTTATCAGACCCAGTGTGTCACCTTGGGATGCTCCAGTACTGTTTGTCAAAAAGAGAGATGGGACTATGAGATTGTGTATTGATTATAGACAGTTGAACCAAGTGACAGTGAAAAATAAGTATCCCTTACCTAGAATTGATGATTTATTTGATCAATTACAAGGATCACAAGTGTTTTCAAAAATTGATCTTAGATCTGGATACCATCAGCTTAAGATTAAAAGTGAAGATGTACTCAAGACAGCTTTCAGAACAAGGTATGGCCATTATGAATTTTTAGTCATGCCTTTGGATTAACCAATGCACCAGCTGCATTTATGGATTTGATGAATCGGATCTTTAAGCCCTTTTTGGATAAATTTATTGTGGTATTCATCGATGATATTTTAATTTATTCCAAGAATCAGAAGGAACATGAGCAGCATGTAAGATAGGTATTGCAAATATTAAGAGAGAAGAAGTTGTATGCCAAACTTAGTAAATGTGAAGTTTGGCTTGAACAAGTGACATTTTTAGGACATGTCATATCAAAGGAAGGTCTATCAATTGATCCTTCAAAGGTTCAAGCCGTTGTTAATTGGAAACAACCAAGTAATGTGACTGAAGTTTGAAGCTTTTGGGGATTGACAGGATATTACAGAAAATTTGTAGAAGGATTTTCTCGAATCGCAATCCCATTGACTCGATTGACACAGAAAAATGTCAAATTTGAGTAGACAAGTGAATATGAGGAGAGTTTTCAAGAACTAAAAGTTCGATTAACTTCATCACCTATTTTAACTATTCCTGAGGGGAGTGGGGGATTTGTGATTTATAGTGATGCTTCACATAAAGGTTTGGGCTGTGTATTAATGCAATATGGGAAAGTAGTGGCATATGCATCCAGACAGTTGAAAGAATATGAGAAAAAATATCCAATTCATGATTTGGAGCTAGCTGCAATAGTATTCGCTTTGAAAATATGGAGGCATTATCTATATGGTGAGCAATTCGTAATATACACGGATCATAAGAGTTTGAAATACCTTTTCTCTCAGAAGGATTTAAATATGCGGCAGATAAGATGGATGGATTTCTTAAAAGATTATGATTGTACAATCCATTATCATTCAGGAAAAGCTAACGTTGTGGCCGACGCTCTAAGTAGAAAATCTACGGGAGTCTTAGCTCATCTAATGATCCAAGAAATGCGATTGTTAGAGGAAATAGTGGATTGGCATCCAACTCTTTCCATTAATGGTGTGGTAAGTATGATTGCCAACATTAAGGCGGAACCCCAATTAATTCAACAGGTTCGATTGGCACAAAAGAAAGACCCTCAGTTTATAACAATTATAGAAGAGGTGAAGCAAGGAAAGAGAGATGAATTCTCTATATGTAGTGAGGATTTGCTAAGATTCAAAGGTCGGATTTGTGTCCCGAATGATGAGAGTGTAAAGAAAGCTATCTTAGAAGAAGCACATCATTCTCGTTACACGATACATCCTGGAAGTATTAAAATGTATCAGGACCTAAAGAAAACCTTTTGGTGGAATAATATGAAAAAAGAGGTAGCACTATTTGTGTCTACATGCCTAACATGCCAGCAAGTAAAAGCTGAACATCAAAGGCCCGCTGGGTTGTTGCAGCCTTCACCGGTGCCAGAATGGAAATGGGAGCACATCTCTATGGATTTTGTCTCTGGCTTGCCTAGAACAAATTCGGGACATGATAGCATTTGGGTCATTGTGGACCGGTTAACCAAAGCTGCCCACTTTCTACCGATTCGCACGACGTACACTTTGGATCGACTGGCTCAGCTGTACATTAAGGAAATAGTGCGGTTGCATGGAGTTCCTGTCAGTATTGTATCGGACAGGGATACTCGGTTTACTTCTAAATTTTGGGCTAGACTATAGTCAGCCATGGGGACGAGACTCGCCTTTAGTACTGCCTTTCACCCCCAAACTGATGGACAATCGGAGAGGACCATCCAAACCTTGGAAGATATGCTGAGGGCCTGTGTTATTGACCTTACAGGAAGCTGGGATGATCATTTACCCCTGATTGAGTTTGCTTATAATAATAGCTTCCAAGCTAGTATTCAAATGGCACCATATGAAACCCTGTATGGAAGAAAATGCAGGTCACCCGTATGTTGGGACGAGGTTGGTGAAAGAAAGCTTTTGGGGCCAGAAATTGTCCAGATAACCACAGATAAAATAGCGTTAATTCGTGAAAGGCTCAGGACAACTCAGTGTCGGCAAAAGAGTTATGCCGATAACCGAAGGAGAGATCTTGAATTTGAGGAAGGTGATCGAGTTTTCCTAAAAATCTCACCAATAAAGGGCATTATGAGATTCTGCAAGAAAGGAAAGTTGAGCCCACGTTACATCAGACCATTTGAAATCCTGGAAAGAATCGGAGGTGTCGCTTATAGACTTGCCTTACCACCCGAATTGGCAAATGTCCATAATGTCTTTCATGTATCTTCACTACGAAAATATCAGCCCGACCCGTCCCATATCTTAAAATATGAACCTTTACCGATCAGGAAGGACCTATCCTTCATTGAGCAGCCAATTTTGATACTGGATAGAAGGGTGCAAGTGTTGCGTAACAAGGAGATTCCTTTAGTCCGTGTATTATGGCAGTACCATTCAAGAGAAGAGTCGACTTGGGAACGAGAAGACGAAATCAGAGAAAAATACCCCTATCTTTTTCAGTAATCAGGTACACAAATTTAGAGGACTAAATTTCTTTAAGGAGGGAAGAATGTAACAATCCTAAAATTTCAAAAAAAAAAAAAAAAAAAAAAAAAGAGGAGAAAATATGCTTTTAAATAGGTGATGTTCTTTTTGAATATGATGGTCCTTGAGGACCATCACTATTTTCAAAAGATTTGCCTTTGCCTTTACTTTTTTTCTTTTGCCTCCTGCTGCTTGCAGCTGGCAACGTCCTTTAGCGGACGTGGTTTTCGTACGATAAAAGTCTGCTTTTAACGCGACACCTCAGGTATGAGGTAGAGCGTATTAAAACAATATAATAATACGTTATAAGAATTTAAATAGGGGATGTGAGCACTCCCACCCTAAAACAAAATTTTGAGATCTCTCTCTCTGGTCGAAACACAGTGAACTTCTCTCTCGAACCGAATCTTTTTATCGGAAGCTCCCTCTCAAATAATTGTGGGTAAGTGACATCGTCTTTCTAAAAAATAGTCTATTTTTAATAAATAGTGATATTTCCGTCTAGGATCTTTATTTTATCAGTTTTGTGTGTAAGTGACCTCATTGTCTCGAAAAATAATCCATTCTTTTTAAAAATGAAATGAAATAATTATTTCTGCTTATTATCATGAATTTTAGGCGTGATAAATTTTATGCGCACGTGACCTCATTATCTTGAAAAATAATCTTTTTAATAAAAATTGTGATATTTTATCTATGTTAGAAATTTTGAATGCTGTAAATTAGAAAAATAAATTTATTTATTTTTCTTGTCTATTGTTAGAAATAAATGTGATATTTCTGCTTTTAGTAAAATTGTGATATTTCTTTCTACTGTTTTGAATATTTAGACATTGTAAAATTTATGTGCAAATGACTGCCTTATTATTTAAAAATTGACATTTTTGCAATTGATTATAGTATTGTTGTGAAATGTTTATTTGTGAATTGATATTCCATAAATTGTGATAATTCGGTATTCTTGAATTTTTATAAGAGTTTTTCTATACATATTAAATTGGCAATTATGCTAGAATGCCTTTACAAACTGCCACCTTTCTAAATTTGAGCCCAAAATATTTGATTGGTTATTTTTGAAATATTATAGAGAGTGACTGTTATTAATGGTTTAAGTGAAATTCATATTAATGGTTTCAGTGATATGTTGAGTACATGATATTGCGGCTTTCGAATGTTTAAAGAGATTTAGAAATAATTTAAGTATGCAAGTGGACTCATCCGGTTCGCCGGTGAGGTATAAGTGGACCTATCTGGGACGCCGGTAGGGATTAAGTGGACTCATCCGGTACGTCGGTGAGGTATAAGTGGACCTGCAGGGATTAAGTGGACCTATCTGGGACGCCTATAGGGATTAAGTGGACCCATCAGGACGCTGATGGGGTATATAGGTGACCTACTTGGGACGCCAGTAGGGTATTTTGTGAAATCCTTTGAATTATGTACTGCCGTTAAAGGTGTTATAAGCATTTCAATTACTCGGATTATACTTAATTATGCATTTATTGAAAGTGAAACTGTTGATGCATTTCTTTTAATAGATCTCATTTTGGAAAATATTGATATCTTTCAATCATGATTATTTTTAGGATTATGATGATCACTTACTGAGTAGCCAAACTCATCAAACTATGGTAAACATTTTTTTCAGGATAACTACGGATTCATTTTGAGTGTTAGTCAAGATCAACCTTGGAAGATACTGTTGTTGTGCTAGCTTTCTTTATTTACTATGTAAGACCTCGCCACTGTAAATTTGTCCTATCAATAGATGTATATATGTTTTGTCCGTCACATATCAGGAATAATAGTATTGTAAATTCATGGGGTGTGACATCAGGCCACCGAATAAGATTGAAGTCACCACCAACTACCACATGATAAGAGAAAGAATGGATGACATCATTCAACTTCGAAATAAAAGCTTATTTTAAAGAAAGAACAGAAGGCTCATAAACGTTCACAAAATCCCACTTAAAATCTGAATTAGGCCCAAAAAAACCAACCAATAAAAAGTTATCCTTACTAACACAGTCAAAATTTTGGAAAACCATAGGATCCCAGAGGACCCACAGCCCACCAGACGCCCCCCACACTTCGACACCACAAAAACCTACAGACTCATTACCCCAAACCTCCCGAACCCCTGAAATAGTAGGGCTAAGGAGTTTTGTTTCTTGCAGAACTAAAAGCATAGGTCTAAATTTCAAAACCAAAAATAACACATCCCGTCTTCTGTTGAGGTTACCTAAACCCCTAACATTCCATGAAATCATATTCATTAAAAGGGAACAGGAGGAGGCAAAGAAGAATGTGGTCCTTCTGGACCACCGCTAGGAAAATGATCTTCTAGTCACAGTACAGCAGAACCTTCATCATTGCTGGAAGACGACTCTACCTCTACCAGAGCAGGGTCATGAAACCTGATTGCAGTAGCCGCAGGAACTACTTTGATGATACCTCGACCTTGGAGCCAAGCAGAAGAACGAGTGCTCGACTCCACCTTCTTCTTCTTTTTCTCACTAGAGCAAGTACCCAACTCCAACTTCTTACTATTCTTTACACAAATTTGGGACTTTGCTGGGGACAGAGGGTCAGAAATAGTCACAATTCGCTACAGCAGTTTTCGCCTTACGCCTAGTTTGAATTTCCACCATCACCGCACTTAGGGGCACATCATCCATACCCATATGCTCAATCATCTTCCCCACCAAGATCGTATCATCAAGCACCATAGTCGACTGAGGAAGCATCACAGAAGTAGGTCCAGTGAGTAACAGTGGCAACTGTTCCTCTTGAGGGAAGGCGACCAAAGGGACAGCCTCCGGAGACTCAGAGAGAACAAATTCAACCCCATCCGATATATCCACAATAGCAAGCTCCTCATGCACTGCAATCTCCTCATTCACAACAACAATCTCCTCATTCACAACAATCTTCCATTCACAACAACAATCTCCTCCGCCTGAGGTGCATGGATCACCGAGACGTCCTCATCATCTATCACCAGCAAAGCAAGAGGGTTGATCAAGAGAGGATCAAAGCGAGATCTTGATCTCCTTCTCAACTCACTTATTGCACCACAGCGAAAAGGAAGGACGTGCATATTGATTTTCGACAGGAGAGCCAAGATCACCACCACCAAATGCAGTTGCAAACTCTACGCCGAGAACTTCTTCTGTGCAAGAAAACAAAGAAAAGAAACTATAGTAGTTACCGCCATCAGTTTCCTTTTAAGGTCGTCCACTTTCCAAGGGAAAAGTTTGGGCAAGACCTCATAATGAGCCGCTCAACCATTCCTATCAGAAAAACCTACATGGAAGCTTTTCCCTTGGAAACATTCGCCCGCCGCCAAGCCTTTCGAAAAACTGTGATTGATGGGAAACGGTGCAACCATCAGACCATAACACACAACGTTGACCCCACGGTTATCTTTAAGGCTATCCGAAATAAATTCGCCGGGAATAATGGTCATGTTGTCAACGTCAGATGAATCACACTGACGAGAAAACAGACGTTCCAAAAAACCTTGTGACGAATCTGGAAACCTGCCAATCGATATCCACCATTTCCTAACTTTAGGAGTTACATCTTTTTGAAATTTCAAATTCCTTCTCTGGTACTAATTCCATCTCGACTTGTTCTTGCCGGAAAAAAAAGTTCCCAGTCAAATTAACTCTTCCTTTCACATCCATTACGGTTTTCCCAACTTGCTTTGGTGGTTGAGCACCTCTATCTTCAAATAGTTGAATCTCAAAGAACTCCTCATTTATGCACAACTAAAGGTTGTTTTAATATTGAAATAACCTTTAATTGATCATCCCTACTTTGAGATGTATGAATATGAAAAAACAATGATTTTGAGTCCTACAAATAGTGCATATTGTAATATATTATCTAGACCGTCGTTTTCAATATTTTCATACGTTTATTTATATCTCTACTTGATTTTAACCGTTTTTGGAGGTGTGCCTTAATTAGATTGTTTAAGGTTGTGATTTATAAAAGCGTAAATTTTGATTTGTATGTCTGGGCATCTTAGAAGCAAGATACTATGTATTTACTATTTGCTAATAATGTAAATAAACAAATAAGATTCAGATATTGATCAAGCTATTTGGATTTCAGTGTTGATATTGCATATAATTCAATGAGTGATTTATGTACGGACTCTAATTTGTTTCCTAAAATATGTAACGTTGTATTTATAGATAGAAATTACAAAGAATGTTGGTCAACTTTTTTTTGTAAAATTTTTTCCAAAATTTCCTCCATTTCTTTTTTGTTTTAGTATTTTTGTTAGTAGGAAAACTAAAACTAAAATTAAAATTAGAGAAAAAACTAAAAAAATTAAAATCAAAATTCGTTCCGAGGATTATATCGTTGGACCGAAGGACAACTTTTTAAAAAATAATACGGGTTGACCGGTCTTCTTTGTAGTTTTTTTCTATAAATAGAGCTTTGTAGTTTTTTTCTATAAATAGAGCACTTCGTATTTTAATAAAAAATTTAGGTTCCGTATGTAAATCACTCTAATCCAATAGCATCTTGGAGAGGTTCAGGGGAGGGCCGTAATCGCCTTAGTAAATAGATCTGATTGGGTGGGGTGCGGTGGCTGGTTTGAAACGCTCCTATCCATGAGGCTAACTTTAGAAAGAATCTAGCTAACTTTAGGAAGAATCCCATGTACCTGCAGAATGCTGAGTAAAGATTTTTATCAAGAACAATAAAATGGTAAAAGCAATTTAAAAAAGAGATCTTTTACTGCTACCAGCTGAAAATAGCAGAGATTATAACCATTTTCACTGCTTTATTTTAAATTTATTTTGGCCATTTTTCCGATGCCTCGATTGAAGTATTCCTATAAATATAAAGGCAAGCAAAGATAAGGCCGGGATTGTGCCACGAGAGCCTCCAAAACGGGTCTTCCCATGTAAATGGATCCGTGAATTGATACCCCTTTGAAATGCCACAAATCACAAAAGAAAATTGCCAAATCGTTCTTTGAAGTCTAGGCATAATCAGAAATCGCATCCATTTACGTGAGAAAAATGATGTAAGTGGATGTGGTTTCTATAAGGCCCAAGTATTATGAGAAAAAAAAGTAAAGCTTCAACCTTAAAATTAAGGTTTAGAAAACACTTCAGACATAGGTAACCCCCCTTTATGGCTTTAAAATATATTTTCATTGACAAAATTTGTTAAAAAAACGAGGTACAAATCTAGTAGATATGTGAATACTTCAAAATAGATGGTTTAGATGACGGGGTTAACATACACTATTTTTAAAATTTGAAATTCTTATTTATTTTCTACATCGTGAAGGTCGATATGATTGATTGGAAGGTATCCCTGCAACAAAACTGCAATTTTCGGTGAGATTCTTTTCTTTTTCTTTTCTTACAAAGCCTACACATTTTCCTTCTTAAATTTCTTCCTAGATTATCAAATGTGTGCCACTCGTTTCCATGTAGGTCACCCCTCTAGGTCTGTCTCTACACACGACTCGACTGAATTCCAAGCAACTTTTGACTTTGAGCATGTTTGATTTTTGGGGATTGTGGGCATAGTGGTTCCCCACTTAAAGCATTAAGTCACTCTCGATGGTGAAATAAAGAATAGTGCGCACTGCAGGAAAAATCTAACCGGACGGTTAACCAGATATCGCCTAGACGCGGTTCAACTGGCCTCACCGATGAATAGGCTGGTTCAGCTGTTTTAATTTGGCTGGGCGGTAAAATAAGTATCAAAAACATAACTTTTTTTTTTAAAATCTAATAAAATATGAAAAGTGTGTTTAAAGAAGGGTGCGGTTTATATAGAGTCGAGTCTCTAATCAATCAAATTAGAACCCACCTTCAAATAGTATTGAGAAATATGGTTTCAATATTGAAAATCTTTGTGATAGCCTTAAAATATATTTTCATTATAAAATTTAAAGCTTAAAAAATACTATATATCGAGCAGATCTAAGAACACTTGAAAAATCTTGAAAATTGAAGGTCCTAAAATATGTTACAAGATGTACTATTTCCAAAACTTGAAATCTATTTTTTTCTCATGTCCATGCATCTTGATGTCGAGATGATCAATTTGAGTATATTTGGTCATAAAAACAACCTCTTCTAGTAAATTTTTTTAGGTAGGCTCTAATTTGATTGTTTACAGCTTAGGATCTATATAAACTTTTCCCTTTAAAGAATGATTAAACAAACAAAGCATATCCAAATGAAGTTCAAAATGTGCCAAGGGGTTTTTTGAAATTTTTCAAAAAATAGGAAAAAAATATAGAAATAAGTATTAATGGCCAAAACAATTTCCAATATTTACCATAATGATGAAAAATATTAAAAAATATATTACAAATAAAATCTCTTATTTGTTAGGATTTGATATAAATTTTTTTTTTTAAATACTTGGCCTGTCACCAAAACTGGCCGAACCAGAACCGGCTAGTGGCCGATTTGCGGTTACCGCTTAGACCGCTTGATTTTAACTTCAATGGTAGTGCATGTGCTATGCTCATGTGGGAGCATAGTGTACATCTACTTCCTCAGTCGAAAGACTTACGTGGGAGGATTTTTCAATTTGAAATTTTGGAAATATAATTATTCTCAAAAGAAAAAAAATTAAATCTTGAGTTTTCTTACATTTAGATCTCAACCTCTAAAACTTGGATTGTCTCTATTCAATCTTGAGACAATTTTTTTGAAAGTTATTGACGATGAGGAAATTTTTTTTATTGAGGTTAACATATGGTTAGTAGATATTCTAAAATTTGTGGTCGTAAAGTAAAAAAAAATTGTTTTTTGCATGCTGGACCTCATTTCTACATATGCAGTACAGAAAGTGTAAAGCATCCATTTTAAAGATGGATGCAAGTTGGTGTTCCATCTAAAAACAATGGAAACTAACGGTCCAAATATTTTCTTACTAGAATCATTATTTCTAGTTTTTAAAATTTATTTATTTTTTCATATTCATGATCTCCATGTTAGAGATTACATATCTTTAAAAATTAAGTCTTAAAATCCATCTCAAAAATAGATTTATTAAGAGGCATGCATTTCTATATATGTGGGCTTCGCCGAGTAGAAACTAAGTCCTAAAATAAATCCTATATGGATTTTTGGAAATTGATTTATATCGGGCTCGACCGCTTTTCTACAACATGCAGTCCAGTGGTATAAAGCATCCATATTAAATATCGATGCAAATAGGTGGTCCATCTAAAAACAATTGTAATTAACGGTCCAAATGTTTTTTTAATCTAATTATTATTTTTAGTTTTCAAATTTTTTTTGTTGCATATTCATGGTTTTCATGTTAACGATTATATATTATATAAAAATTAAAATCAAATTATATTTAAAAAATATATTTATTGCGAAGCCTGCATTTCTACACTATGCGAGCTGGCCGCGTAGAAACCGTTTCCTGGATTTTTACCCGATAGTGTAAATGGACAGTGATATCTTTTGTCAATAAAGCAAACGTCCAATTATACGGCTGATAACACTTTCCAAGCAGTTGACCTCTTAGAATCAAGCTTTCTGAATGGCAAAACTTTACCAAACAAATAAAACATGGATTAGCCTATTCTTTTGAAGGAAAACGCTTTGATATGGCTGTGGCCCCACAAAATAAGTAAAGTTTCGCCTCATAATTTACAAAAAATTATAGTCCAAGCATCGGAAAAGTTTTGCATCGATCATCTCGGCTTGCATATATTATTGTGAAAACAATTTAGGATTTTAAGCTCTAAAAATCGTGTATTTTGTAACAAATTATCTAGACCATCCATTTCACCATAAAATTAAGTGTTTATAGATATGTACTATTTTTTTAGTGTCAAATTTTATAATCGGTGCTGGAAATTGATTTAGATTCATCATAGAGATTTCCGTTGCCGAAAGTGCTTTCCAAACAAAGATTTGAAGTGAGGCTTTATTTCGTTTTCATAAATCAAAGGCCCTATAGAAACTTCATTCTCTTTTGAAAGACTTTTTTTGATAAAAATTATCGGATTTTATTGCTAAAGACGGTTATGAAAGATTAACATCACCAATACAACAAACAAACTCCCGATTGACTCCTCTTTTAACAAGTCCGTCTGCCAATGAGTTGGCCTCCCTATTCATGTGGTAAAAAGATATCGTCAAATCACCCACCATGTCCCCGATCTGATACCAAATTGTACAGTACTCCCATGGGACTCGTTGCTCATTCCTGCACCATCTCACCACATTCATTGAGTCCACTTACACCATACAAAGTGTGTCTAGATTCTTAGCAACAAAAAAGCAGAGTCCATGAAGTAAGGCCTTAAATTCGGTAAGGTTAGCAGTTGCCACACCAATCAAACTTGCATAACAAAAAATCACTGCACCATTCCAATCCCTAACCACGCCTCTTATACCTACAGCACTAGGGTTACCTATAGAGTTGCCATTAAAATTCAATTTGAAGCAGCCCTGAGCGGGTGGATTCCAACGCCCAACTGATCTTTGCTTGGCAATATGTGAAAAAAATAAATTAGTAAGATTTAGTCTTACATCCACCTTAGCAATACCACGTCCTTCCTTAGTAATGGATAGCCAGCTCCAACAGCTATGCAAGATATTACTTAGAACAATTTATGTGGGTAAAACCTTACCTTCAAACACGCTTTTGTTACGCTCCTTCCATACTTCCCATAATATTGCCCCACTAATAATTTTCCACATAATCTTTCCTACTTTTGGTAACAAAAGAAAGGCCAGCTGTGTGATAAGTCCCAAACATTCTTGAGGAAGAGCAATACTCTATCTTAACTGACTCAAAAAGAATTCCCACAATTTTGCAACAAAATTGCTATGAACTAAAAGATGTGCTATCAACTCTCCATCCTTTTTGTACATCAAGCATACATTAGGCATAATTTTTCCCCTTTTTCTTAAGTTGTCAATTGTCAGAATCTTAATCTCCCACTAACCAGATAAAACATTGGACTTTATGTGGTATTGGCCACTTCCAAACTTTTACAATCTAGCAATCATTGAACAAAAGGGAATACATTTCTTTTGCCGAAAAGAAGCCATCACGTTTAGATCCCATACCAGCTCATCATCTATATCTCGTGCAATACACATATCTTCTAGCTTAGACAAAAGAGAGATCGGTTGAGAAAGCACATCAACCTGGACTCTATTGTATGGTAAACGTATATTCCAGTGCAACTGTTGATGCACCCGATCATAAATTTCCGCCACAATAGCTTGAGGATAAGAAACTTTAGAGAAGAGATCGGGTACAAATACTTCAGTGGATTATCCCCTAGCCACTTATGATACCAAAAAGAGATTGATGAACCATTTCCGATGCATCACCTTATAATCCCACACATATAAGGCCTGCATAAATAGATGTCCTTCCAAAACACTAATCTAGATAAGCTATCTTTCCCCCCTCCTAGCCACATGCCAAATCTGTCTATACCATACTTAGCCAAAAAACCTTTGCACCACAAGTGATCGTTAAACAATAGACTGAGCCACCACCATTTGCACAGTAATGCCTCATTTATAATTGAGATTTTCCTAATACCCAGACCCCCCTCTTCTTTTGGCATGTACACTCTATCTTATCTCAATAGATGAAACTTTTTCTCATCTCCATCAGTTCCTTATAGGAAATCTTGCATCGTCTTCTCTAGTATCTTAATAACACCATTAGGCATTTTAAAAGGGACATTTGATAAACTGGTAAGTTAGCCATATATGACCTCAACAAAGTATCCGTACCACCCAAGGAAAAGTATTTCGGCTTCCATAAGTCAAGTTTCATTTGAGCCCGCTGGATCACCCTATCCCAAATTGAGATGGTTAGTCGAGTATCTGGTATGGGCATACCCATATAGGTGATAGGAAAAACATCCACCTTACATCCAAGAGACCAGCCAATTCACTAACCAACTTCTCATTGCAATTTATGTCTTTACAAAATTTACATTTAATCCAACTGTCACCTCACAACAAGTTAGGAACCTCCCAATGTTTGGGATTTAATCCTTATCCACCTCACAGAAGATAAGGGTGTCATCCGCATATTGAAGATGAGATATAATCGATCCTGCTTGAGCAATCCTAAAGCCATGGAAATTTTCCCTACTCACCACATTGTACATCATAAGGCAAAAGCATTCAGCATACTTTGTGAACATGAATGGTGATAAAGGGTCATCTTGTCTATATGCTCTCAATGCTCTGAAAAAGCCTTTGAGGCAACCATTGATCAAGACTGAGAAATGGGTCGAGGAACGACACCTAAAAATCATTTTCCTCTAGTTTGCACCCAATTCCATTCTCTTGAAAATCTCAAACATGATGTTCTACTCAACCCTGTCATAGGCCTTTTCCATAGCTAACTTAAGCACCAGTCCTGGCTCCCCACTCTCAACCCTAGAGTGAATGCAATCCTGGGCAACCAAAACATTGTTAGTTACAATTTGATTTTGGATAAACACTGCTTGGGGGCTTGATATAATAAAATCCAGCACTTCCTTAAGTCTCTTTGCTAAAACTTTAGCTACAATCTTGTAGAGATTAGTCAGTAGACTAATAGGTCTAATATCACTAAGCTCGACAAGTACAAACTTTTTCAGGATTAAATTAATAAATGTTGAAATTAACCCCCTTAAAAAACTCATCATGCACCATAAAACTTTTGACCATCTCTTAAAGTTCCCTAGAAAGAATATTCTAACATTTATGAAAAAAACAAATAGGAAAGCCATCCAAGTCTGGTGCTTTGTCCCCTGCTAATGCAAAAACCAACATTTTTAGTTCATCCATAGTCACAACTTCTTCTAACTGAGCCATCACATTCGAAGACAACACCCTAAAAGGAATACGATCCATACTAGGAGTGAAACGCACCTCAGAAGTAAAAGCTTTCTGAAAATGGTCAATAATAGCATGGTCAGTTCCATCCCTATCGTCTACCTCAACCCCTTGAATTGTCAAGCCAAATATATCATTCTGTCTCTTGTGAGCGCTTGCAATGACATGAAAAAAATTTGGTGTTTAAATCTCCCTCTTTTAGCTATTTCACTCGTGATCGTTGGCGCCAGTAAACTTCTTCAAGTCAGCGGCACTCATTAAGAGTATCTACCTTCTTCTTTCTAGTTATCATCACAGCATTAGTGACGGCTCCATCCTCCTGGATAGCCTGATCGAGGATCTGATATCCTCAAAACACCTATTTGCTTTGCATTTTAACTAATATTTGTTTGAACTTTTCCTCTCAATCAGCTTATGCTTAACATTAAGCCATTGTTTATGTATTTGAAAGTCTAAAGAGCCAAAAGTAACAATGTTTTCCCAAGTACTTCTAATTAAATCAACTACCCCAATCTCTTCTAACCAACAGATATCCATTTGAAAAGAATTTTAGGTCCACCCAAATAATTATTAGAACAAAGTAGGAGAGGGCAATGGTTTGAGGACAACCTCGGCATTGCTTTAACTAAAGATAGTAGGAAAGAATCCAGCCAGTCATTTGACACTAAAAATCTATCGATTTTTGTCATAATCAGATCAGAAATAGAATTATTCGTCTATGTATACAATGCTCCCAACATTGATATTAAAAAAGACTATTATTTTCAATAAATTTGTTAAAGATCTTCATCGAAGAGTTGATAACACATCTATAGGATTAATCCTCCGGCCATCAAATTAAGTTAAAGTCATCTCTAATACAAAAAGGAATATCATACAATGAAAGAATATCTGATAGGTCATTAAGAAAACCTTCATTTAAAGAAACGACGTTAGGTCCATTAACATTTAACAACCCCAATAAAAAACCCATGACCATTGAACAAAACCCCAAAAAGCCTGTCACCTTGATTACCTCAAAACTTTGCAAGACCCGAGGGTTCCATAACACCCATAAGCCACCCAATGCTCCCACAGAGTTAATACCATTAAAACAAACCGCCCTAAGCCCTTCAAACTTCTCTAATTCTAGTAACAATAGGTCTAGGAAGCTTGGTTTCTTGCATAATTAAAACATCAGGTTTAAACTTCCAAACTAAAAACAAAATATCCATTTTCCTACTGTAATCGCCTAGACCCCTTACATTCCAGTTAAGAATAATCATGGAGGGGGAGAGGAAGTCGAACCTAAACCATCGAGTGGTGGCCTTAGGTAATGCTGCTCCAACATCATAGCAATCCCCAAAGATGACGCATTGGAAGAAGATATAGAATATGAGTCTGCATCACCACTACTGATCCTCCATTGGAATAGATTCAGTCACCCTGGCCGATTGATAACCACACCAGGGCCCCTAAAGGCCAATCTAGCAGAGGACCAACTAGGAGCAAACACTTTATCTTTGACTTTCTTAGACCCTGAGTACAATGGCATCTTCTCAGAGCTCACAATTGTCTTCTTATAAGCAATCTTACGAGAAGGTTCTACCACAGTAGGAGTCAAACTATCTTGTGCCTTCACTATTTTCTAAGCCTTTTTCTTCTTTCTAAACTCCTCTAGGATCACAACAATAGGGACATTGTAATCCAGCCCCATATGCTCCACTATAACCACATTTTCCTCTCCTTGACATCAACCTTTGCAAATCCCCGAACCTTAGAGGAAACCATTACCAGAATCTCTCCCACAGTGGTTGCAATTACGAGAATTTCTTCTTCATTATAAACTACATTCAAAGGAGGGTCTTTTATTATCATTATAGCCAACTCAGAATCAGATGGAAGATGCTCATGGCTCTCATCAGGAAGAAACAACGGCTCCATCTCTCCATCCAAACCTTCCTCATCAGAGTCCATCATAGGAACGATGGCCAAACAATCCACTAGCAATGGATAGAAAGTTGGCCTCTCACTAGGTACAATTTTCTTCTTGGCTACTCTCTGGCAGGGTAGGAACCTCATTATCACAACTGAGTCAAAGAAAAGGTACAACAAATACGAAACCGAGCACTTAGCCTTGAGTCCCTTAACTTGCTAGGGAGAACGAAGGAGGAGACTAGAAGAGATTACAGAGGAAACATGGCGAAGCCAGGGGAATGAAGGAGAGAGGCAGAAATTTGCTTCCATCACCTTCACAGCAGGGATATGGTCCTTTCCAGAACGAAGATCATCATTACTCTTCCTTCTCAAGACCTGCATCGTTGGATTCGTCAGAAATTCCTCTATACCACGTGTAGACAATGCTTAAACCGTAGGCAAAAGAGTAGGTGAACCCACATGATCACGATTGCCACTATAAACCGCACCTCTTCTCTCTACCAACATATCCAAATTTGAATATTGAACCTCCTTTGACTGGCCTTGTGGTACTTCCAGAAATCGCCCCACCAGAATCCACATTTTCTTAATTTTAAAAATTGAATTCCTGTTGCGAGAACGATAGAACCTATGCTGCCAATGGGAATGTCTCTTCTGTATACCGTCGCCTGAAAAATCCCCTTGCTTCCAATCATGAGAAGTTTCATCATGGATGTGCATCGTACTGTCAACTGCTTTCTTCTTCTACACGAGTCCAAGCTCCCTCTTGGTCTACTAACTAAGGATTTAGTACTACATGTGAGTTAGATTTAACAGTCGGCACACCTTGAGGGACTTCAAAATCGATATCAACAATGAAAACATCCGTTCCCATTTGAAGTCAACTTTACTTGGACAAAGAACTCCAACAAATCTCTTAATCTTAATTTTAGCCACTATATTATTCATGTCACAGTGAGTACACACATGTCCACTTCACAAAATTCTCCAAAGGAACTGATAAATTTTCTGAAAAGGGCCACATCCCAAGCATACAGAGGTATACCCCATAAACGAACCCAACATTCAAATTTCTGAACACATGAAGAATATACAAAGGGGTTCCAAGCTACCAAAGTCCTCAAAGAACCTCAAACTCTATAGAACTTTTCTCGAAAAGCATTGGAGACATCATAGTCAGATCGCAACAGGAAAGCCACCCTACCATTAGCAATAAAATAAACTTCAGGGCAATAATCCAACCACCATCCCCTTTTTGCCCAGTCCCCATATAACGACCCTGCCCCCTGACCCCTACCGTCCCATATCGAAGGGTGATAGAGTGTGGGATCGCGACCGGAGGTCACGTACTTAGGTGGGAGTGACATCAACACGTGTTAAAAACGCAAAATCAAAGCAAGCCACGAGAAAATAAAAACTCACCCACCAAGAACAAAATAAAACTGAATAAATTAAAACCATGACTTTCATTCAATTTCCAAAAACTTTACAATAAAGTTTAAGGCTTACAAGCCTAACGTTAAACCCAAAGCATTACATCAAATAGAACAACACGTGGCAATGCCACCAAACACCGAGAATGACAAAAAGGGAAATCCTGAACCTGTCAGAACCCCAAATGCCTGCTATCACCGATCAGCTGCTCGTTTCACGTGGTCAAGCACTGTCACTCTACACAGATGAAATAAGCAAAGTGAGCAATAAGCCCAGTAAGTAGATCACTACCCTTGCATTCCTGACTATCAGTAAATACATAATAGCATGCCCATAGTTCATCTGAAATCGCATTTATCTCAAAGGGTCTGGTCACATATCAGAGTACATATGAATGTTGTATAAAGAGGGTATGAATCAGTTAATAGAGCATTACTTGCTCTCGAGATGACACCAACCTTTATGCATATTACAGTTATAGTCAGATGTTCTTACAAAATACAGAATTCAGACAAGCAGAACAGATTAAGTTACTCCTGAAGTAGAAGCCACATCGATCAGGCTAAGCAATTAATGAACTTGAAACTTCTACCCTCATTCAGGAGGGAAGACAATGATAAGTGAAGACTCCACTGCATAATGCCCTCACTCACGCACACAATCCCGAGTGTGCTTTGGGGTTTTCGATAGGCTGCGGCCTTGCAAGACATAACCCTCTTCTTATGCCCTCAAGCGAGAAAGCGTTACACTACCATTAGAGGACCTAATACATAGTGCCTATGAAAATTGGGGGGGCACAACCCTCCCAGTTATTTACAGTTACATCTCGACTCCACTCCTATCATAGGAGTCGAGGTACAATATACCCAGTACCAATGGAGGACCGATTGCATAGCAGTCAAATATCAATTTTCTTATAACATAAACAGAAGGACTACTACCAACGGAGGACCCATTGCGTAGCAGTCAGATTTCAGTATTCATATAACAGAAACAAAAGGTCTACTACCAATGGAGGACCCATTGTGTAGCAGTCAGATATCAGTATTCATATAACAAAAACAAAAGATCTACTACCAATAGAGGACCCATTGCATAGCAGTTAGATATCAATATTCATATAACAGAAACATAAGGTCTACTACCAATGGAGGACCCATTGCGTAGCAGTCATATGACATTTTACAGTATTCATTATTCATATAACAAAATCACATTATCACAATCACAGGGTAACGGTATCAGTAACATATGATAATGTCATCAATATCACAGAAAATTAATGTCACAGAGTAACAGTATCAACATCATACATTATCAGAGTCTCAGTGTCGATGTCACACTTCCTGAAATTTCAGGCAGTGACATGTCTTTAAAATTTACTCAATAACTCACAGTCAAGAAGGAATTTTGAAAAGTGCTCAACATGTGAATTGAAGATTACTTATGAACCATTCAAATGATAATAGTTTGGAAGAAAATGGACCCCCTTTTTATCAGTCAAAATCCGTGGCGACAAAGGCATAAATTTTGAGTCTTGTAAAAGCTGTCCATAGTGACATATTGTTACGATTAATCATATAACTCTCAAATTAAGGAGAATTTCGAAAAGTGCTAAACACGTGAAAGCTTACTAAAAACTCTTTCAAAAGGAAGTGGTTTATATGAAAACAGACCTCAATTGTTTGGTCAAAACACTTGACATCTGAGACATCAGTGCTGTATTTTTACCAAAATTGTCTACAGAGAATTACTGACATTTTTAAAAGATATAACTCTACATACATGTAGAATCATGGAAAGATGTAAACATGAACATTGAAATAGACTCATAAATCTTTCCAATGGTGGTGGGTTTGCGCCATTTGGATTCCAATTGCTTAGTCAAACTCGCAGTACAACAGAAGTAGTATTTTTGGAAATTATCACGGCCTGCTAACAGTGACATATATGCATAAAACAAATCATACCTTCCAAATTATCAAGAATCTCAACTAGTCATAAGCATCAAATGCAAAATAGACTCATGGACCTTTCCAATGGTTATAATTTGAGGCCAATCGGATATTATTTACTTAGACAAAACCTCATCACAAAAACAGATAAATTTTTTGGAGAAGCACATTACAAGCATGACACATTCCATAAACTATTCTATAACTTCAAATCCATACAAAATGACAACATGAACCCTTTTCTATCCTAAACTAGGTTCACACAAGCATTATTTCACAGAATTTTAGGATCCACAAAAGTGGTAACAATGTGCAACTTATCATACAAAGAGACCCTAATTGCTGAAAAACAGAACACCAACATACATGCTTCACTTTACACTTTGTTCATGGAATTCATACTTAAATTCCATACTTTCAGTTTCATGCTCATACAATCTTAATGCAAAAGGGGTAGTAATTCACTTACTTTAACAACAAAAGTGCCCTCCAATCTTTCCTTCTACAGTCTCCTCCTCCAAGCTCTAAATTCCTCAAGCCACAAAGTGTTTCATAGAAGTTCCAAGGGGGAGGCTCTATGAAAGAGAGAGAGATGGCGTGAAAATGAGAGGGAGAGGAGAGAGATGAGGACTGGGGGTTAAATGGCTAGTGAGAGGATGGAAGGAGATGTGGCAACAAGCCACCTCCAAGTGGCAAGGGAAAGGGGGTGACACTTGGATAGGGAAAGAAAAAGGGGATAGGGAAAGAAAAAAGGGGAAAAAGAAGGAAAAAAGGTAGTCCCTCAAGTACCACCCTACTTCAATAGTTCCGGTGGCCTAACCACAACACCCACGGTGGTACAAGCACGACGCTGGCCTCTATTTGCACGGTGCTACTCCTTGCCTTCGCAGCGATGCCCCTTGTTCACTTAGGGCGTTGCTTTCTCGCTGCTGTGCGCACACTGTCGCCCGCTCTTCCTGTCGCCGCGTGCTCTTCCTATTGTCACGTGCTCGTCTTCTCTTCTCTCTCTTCTTACTGTCGCGTGCATCTCACTGTCGCTGCACACTCTACAACCGCGTGCTCTTCTCTTCTTCTCCCCTCCGTATCCTGCTGTGCATTACACTACGCAGGGAAAATCTGGATCATCACACCCCAAGGACAAAAACATCAGCTATAGGTGGGCAGAAGGAGCCTACCACAGAAAGCCGAGGCTTTTTTATAGTAGGAAAACAATCCTTTAAATCCAATACCCCCGAAGGGAAGTCGCCTCCCATCTCCACCCTATCCATGCTCTCTCAAGGTTTCCTTCATTACAAGTAATTCCTTCAAAGATATAAAATCTTATAGGACAAATAAATCGATATGTGATTTATTTACCAATGTTTTGGGGGTGCAAACTCATTGCGAAGAAAATCCAGCTTGCATTTTTTGTCGGAGGTTTATAAGACTAAATGAATTAAGGTAAAAAAGGTATGAACTGATCCAGAAAAGTAAAGATAGATATGCGCACTTTTCCAGTGAAAAAAAAAAAAAGGAGCTTTATCATTAAAAATTGGCTATCCGTACCGGAACCAGTTCGTATCTGGAATTGACGGGGCCAGTCCAGTTTTGCCTAAATATAGGGAGTTGAACGGTCCAGTCCTCTTTTGAAGACTTGATGCATACAGAAATTGATGGCCTCAACAATTCTGAAAGTCGGTCTCAAACACAAGAACTAGACTAACGAATTTCTACTTCTTACTTCAATGATACTAATTTCTCACCGTAACTACTATTTTTATGTAATTTCTCCCCATTTATGGAGAAACTGGGATCCTTAGTGAACTGGAATTTCGAAATGGCTTTTACTTCCTTAAGATTTCACAAGTGTGGCAAAGGGCCGGGCCAGCCTTGGCCCCGGCTGGCCCGGCCCTTGTCCCCATAGGGTTAGCCTAGGACCGGCCCTAGCCCGCCTTCGAGCTACAATTTGTATCCTAGGCCCTACTTTTTTATAACTAAGGTGACCGGCCACCTAGCCCAGTTTAGCCCTAACTGATTTCGACTAATATGGCTAAAGCATTGCGAAATTTACATTAGATTGTAAGGACCACATGCACATAAGATTATAGATTTTAAAAGGTACATTTAGTAACTAGAAGATGGGTTCTCTAGGAAGCTTTATTGCCCTAGAAGCTGAAAGTATTGATATCTAAATTTTTTTGGAGTATTAGCAAAATGACCAACAATAATGGTCTTTTGCTAGTAACAATAAAAAAAACAAAAGAAGAACAAAATTTTGTTTCATACAATCCTTATTATTTGCAGTGATTATGACCATTTATGTGCACCTATTTCCAAGCATGCCAACAAAGGTTAGTAAAGATATGACCAAGATATTTCTATATTCAAATTAGGCCTTAATAACCTTGGCCTGATAGTCCTCAAAGGACTAAATGCTTTAAAAGGCAAATGTTATGGTGCGGATGTGGTGGATGCAACTACAATATCTTGAAAATGGATTGATTGCCCAAAACATCTCTTGTCACCTACAAATAATTGGTGTGAAAATTTTGGAGCTCCAAAAATAGAGCTAATCTCAAAGACAGGATAAGCTTGAAGATAGACTATCTAGAAAAAATAATGCAAGAGTTATAAACTTTTGCTATCCAAATCCATGGTTTTCCATATCTATAATATTAGAGGTCCAACATATGGCTTTGCAGTTTTGTGTTTGGTGATAGATAAATTACATACCTATACTTTTTTTCAAGATTAAGGGTATTAGGGGAAAAAGAAAAAGGGGTTTTCTTGAGAGGTAAGAAACTGATCGCTATCTAAAAGAGTAAGGAAGACCTAATACCCATCATTTTGAGGGTCACCCCTCTTGGTGTTCATAAGAAAGGCTCTCAAAGAAGGAGATGGGTCTTCAACAGAGCAAGACACGGCTTAATAGAGAGAGGCAGTTTCTCCATAGGGGTTTAAGGTTGGTAAAATTTTCATTTCTAGTGAGAGAGCCTCTCGGTTGCTCTCAAGATTTTCTTTTTGGTAACGATGTAGTAGTAAGAAAGATGAGGTTGACTGACGGTATTGCTCAGTTAGGAGAGCAGGTTTGGAAGAAAAAATTTGTGACTTTTTTACCGATGCTTAAAGAGGTGTATCTCTTATAACTCAAAACTGTAATCTTCATTGTGATAGTAGATTGCTACTTACTCAGGATGTGGATGTAGCCCAACAGGGTGAACCACATAAATCATGTATCATTGTGGTATGATTTTATTTTTGCTTTATTTCTTATACTCGATTTATGGTTGTATTAATCTGTTTTGCATTTAGCCAACTATGTATACGATCATGGGTGGGATCCCAGTATTTTGGATTCGTATTTCTACAAGCAAGGGTTCTTGAGAACCCTATATAATTGGTATCAGAGCACAAGTGTATATGAGGGATTAAAGGTTATATGAAGAAAAAAATAAATGGAAAAACTAGACAGGTACATGGTTTTAGGTGGAGAAATATGAAGGCAAAGTATTTGTGAAAATTCCATAAATGAAATAAGCGAGAAGAAATCAATTCAATGAAAGTTGATCCAAAATATAAAAGGATATAGTCATGACTATTCAATGTGTTTGTTCAAGGAAAAATTCTATATAAAGTTGCAACTTTATTATGTTGAAGTAAGGTGCACATCAAAAATCATATAGAAAAGAGTGTGTAGATATTAAAGAACCCTTCAATCGATCATCTCGATCTCAAGATGTGTGGATATGAAGAAAAAAAAGAATTTCAAGTTTAAAAAACAGTGCGGCTTGTAACATTAAACCATTTATTTTCAAGATTTTCTAGTGTTCATAGAACTGCCTAAGCCGTACCATTTTTTAAATTTTAAAATTTGTAACAATGGATAAAAATAAATTTTCAAGCCATTATAATATTTTTGACATTGGAAGTACATCTCCAAGTAAATTTTAGAGGTGGTCTTACTTTTACAATATAAGGAGGGTGCCTTGTAAAAACCTCACCCTTTATATAAAGGGAGCTGTTTGTATAGAGCGGAGGCTCTAAACAATCAAATTAGAGCCTACCTTCAAATAGTGTCGAGAAATATGATTTCAATACTGGAAATTTTGTAATAATTTTAAAATATAGTTTCATTTTTAATTATAAAATTTAAAGATTTAAAAATAATGTAGATCAAGCAAATTTATAAAAACTTGAAAAACTTGAAAATTGATGGTAAAAAATGCATTACAAGATGCACTATTTCTAAATTTTGAAATTTTTTTTTTTTTCATGTCCATCCATCTTGATGTCAAGATGATCGATTTGATGATATTTAAGTATCAAAACAACTTCTAGTGAAATATTTGAGAGAGGCTCTAATTTAATTGTTTAGAGCGTAGGCTCTGCATAAACTTTTCCCTCATATAAAGGGCTTGTAGCTCTCATTCCAGTCACGAATTTTGTGACTCTCTCAAAACACTTTTTTTCTCTCAAAGAAGAGTCTTAACTCCAGTGCTCAATGGTTGGTGTTGTTCGCCTGACTTTGAATAAGCAATAGTATAATTCTATTTCAAGATCATGTGCACTCTTTTCTAATCAGGAGGGGCAATTATTATTTTTGTGTATAACTCTAATGCTACTCAAAACTAAATTCTATATTTTATACAAGTATAAGGTTGTAATTTTACTTGTAGAAGAATGGTTGCGATGTTTTACACCATCTATTTTAGTTGGACGCTATGGATTTGACATGCTCTTTAAAACAAAAAAAACCTTTATATAGAGCCGAGACTCTAAACAATTAAATTAGTGCGCAGTTCAAAATTTTCATTAATAGAGGTGGTTTTGATGCTTAAATATCCTCAAATTGATCATCTCGACATCAAGATGCATGGATATGAGAAAAAAATAGATTTCAAGTTTTGGAAGTAGTGCATCTTGTAATACATATTTGGACCTTTCAAGATTATCAAGTTTTCATCGATATGCTCGATCTACATTATTTTGGAAGCTTTAAATTTTATAATTAGATATCAAAATATATTTCAAGGTTATCACAAAGATTTCCAATATTAAAACCACATTTCTTGACACTTTTGAAGGTGCGCTCACCTTCGATTGTTTAGAGCCTCGGATCTATACATGTTAATTCTACACTGTTCAAAATAAAATGTATATAACAGGCTTATTTATGATCTATGTTAAGTCTATCCATCTACGCCCATTAGTCAAAATCGGAGGCAAGAGTTGACCGGTGATTATGTTTTCCAACACGCATACCTCCATGTCTCGTTTCATACTGTCGTCACAAAAGCCCAACTACTATTTGAAACCTATTTCAAATGTTTAGTCACCACGCCCTCAACAATGGTGGGCTAAGGACCATATGCTTCTTCTCTCTAGCCGTCTCCTCTCTCTCTCTCTCTTCATTGCACTTTAGCCCTCTCTCTCTCTTCATTGCTCTTTAGCTCTCTGTCCTCTCTCTCTCTTCATTTCTCTCTCTCCATTGTGTCTCCAACCCCAACTACTACTCGAAAAGAGTTAACATGGGTTGGGCCCATGCATGTCTCCACTAGGTTCTTGAACATGGGAATCTATCTCACCCAAAACCCTGAAAAGTCCATCTCCAACCCAAAAGCTTAGATGGAATCTGTTCTTTTTTTTTTTTTTATTGTGTATATCTTTTCTTGGTTTGGAGAAGGAATTGGAATGACAAAAACAACGGGTCCACTGTCATTTAATTTCAGCAAACTTGGGATGGGCTCAAGGCTAAGTGGTCAAGGTAATGGGTCACCACGTCATGGCGCATTGGGTTCCATTCCTGCCAAAAGGACCCGATCCCTTCTGAGCTGCCCAATAAAGGGCAAAAGGGCTTATTAGGAGGATTTTCGTTGAACCCCACTTCTAGTTACTTGAATTACAGGATGAATACTTTTAAAAAACAACATTTGAATTTTAAGTTTGTAAACACCTAAATCCAACCATCCGAAATTTAGATATTGCTTTTTTTTTTCATACACATTAGAGACCTATATAGAATTTTAGGGGAGTGACCGAGGGGAGAATATGATAATGAGCATATAATCTTCCTGAAAAGTTTACGACATGACCTCTCTCTCACTACGTAGAATATGCATTTCGGTATCTAGTTCCAATTTCCAACCAAGAGATATGCAACGCATAGAAGAAATTACAAATTAGAATGACCCAAGCAATAAGTAATTAGAGTGGTGGCTACCACAACATGATATTTTCAGTTTTTTTTCTATAATGAGTAACACATTCCATGACCTACTTTGGAGGGTTTTTACGATCCGAAATTTCGGTAATCACTTTAGAGTCACTAGATGATAATTTTAAAAAAAGAAGTTCTATTCCTACCATGAGTAACACACCCCATGACCTATTTGGGAGGAGGATTTTTACTATCCGAAATTTCGATAATCACCTTAGAGTCACTAGATGATAATTCTAAAAAAAATGGTTTGAAATTTGAGTTTTCTCAGGCTTAGATGTGAACCCTCTAAAAATTAGATGGTTTCTATTCAGATATTTTTTTAACTGCTTAGAGGGATGCAATTAAGAATGTTTTTTTATTGAGTTAATCTATTTGTTAAAAATGCTATATCTCCTAATTTTGATGTCCTAAGGCTAATCTGAGGTGGGATTTTACACGAGGAAGTAGATAGCACATTTGGTTGGCATGAAAGTATTTTCTAGAGAACATTTTCATATGAAAAAATTCTCTTATGCTGTCAAGTGTGAGAATACTTTCACATCAATTAGTTGCCAATTGGCATAAAAAGGTTAGCTATAATGTTATCCAATTCACTTTTTTCGGCCGAAGAGGTCAAAGCCTTAAGATTTTAAAAATAAACTGAAGCAAAGCGAAGCCTGGTGCTGCTGCTTCGGGCAGATTCGGTCTTCTTCGAGTCTTCTTTGGCTAGCAAAAAAATAGTAATATAAAAAGTACTTTTTTTATTGTTCATTTTTTTTCATTATTTTATATATTTTATATATAAATACCAAATTTATTTATATTAAATTTTAAAAAAAGTTCGACGTCTTTCCCCGGATTTGCTGAAGCACTGAATTGCTTCATTTTTCTAACCTAACCGAAGAAGATTCCGAAGTGAATTTGACAACTTTATTTCACTAAGACTTATTGGTATGAAAATATTCCTACACTTAACGGCGAAAATTTTTCATAGAAAACAATTTCACACGAACTAAATGTTGGATTTAGTGCTATCCAAAATCACCACCACCAACATAGTGAAATCCCATATTTTATGAGATTGATTAAGATTGATCCATATTATGTGGGATTGAGATATTCCTATATTTTTTGGGATTGAGATTGATGTTGATAAGTTTCCTAAGAGAAATAGAAATCCAAAAGGATTAGGACTCCTGGATATATCTCTTAATCTTTTGTGATATACGTAAGATCTATACAAAGTTTCCAATTTAGTATGAATTCTTAACTTTATATATATATATATATATATATATATATATATATATATATAATATAAGTGTAGAGAATTTGTGTGCTCTATTTGGATTACCATATGGGAATGATGGTTCCTCTAGAGAGAGGGAGATAGAGCCTCTTGTGCATAAGATACAATTTTCTTTTAGAGAGAATGGAACTTCCTATGAATGTGTATAAGATGCAATTTCTTTTTAAAGAGAATATAGCTTCATATGAAGAGAAACATTGATGATGCCTCCTGAAAACTCCTTCAGAGTGAGAAGTTGGTTCTTTATAGAGAGATTTTGAGTTATTTCTCCTTTAGTACGATAAAGTCTCATTTGTTCTTAAAGTTGTTTTCTTTCGAGACAGTGGTCTAGTTATAGAATAGAGATGAAAGAATAGGCATGGTGCCGCCGTTTGGGAGAGCAAATTTAATTCCTAGACAGTGGTCTAGTTATGGAATAGAGATGAGAGAATAGGCATGGTGCCATTTGGGAGAGCAGATTTAATTCCTAGACAGTGATCTAGTTATGGAATAGAGATGAGAGAATAGATATGATACCATTTGGGAGAGCACGTTTAAAAAGGATTTGCTCGATTGTGTTTTTATCGAGGTTTAGAGATGTAACTCTATCTTCCAAAATCTTTGATGTAACTTTCATTAGTATAGTGGATTTCTGTTTTTCGTGCCTATGAATGTAGCCCATGAACCATGAAAATATATGTGTTCTTGTGATGTGTATTCAATGTTTGAACCACGTAAATATATGTGTTCTTGTGATGTGTATTCCATGTTTTATTTCTCATGCTTCATTTGCCAAAAATCTCAACCCATCGAATTCAGAGCTTCCACGCACAACACCAAACATGCCGATATATTCCCGATGAAGTAGAATGTATTTTGGGATTAGAGAATAAGAGAAGGCGTATATGGAGATATAGAAAGAGAAAGGGGGAGTATTGGATTTTCCCTTATTTGGAAAAAGAAAAAAAGCTGAGAGAAAAGTAAAAGTATCCATGTTGATAATTGAGTTGCAGATGCAGCACATGCATAGAGAAAATGGTCAGCTTGTCCTTACAATGATTGACTATCATGTTCCTCCCTCTTTATTCAGACCACTACTTTCCTCCCCCTCTCTTTACACATATCCCCTAACATTCTTCCCCTCTATTTCCCTCTCTCTCCTGTCTATTTCCTTTCTTTCCTATATGTGTATATGCATCTTGTCATTCTTACAGTTAATATATACCTACTCTCTGCGTTTCTCAATTTACTTTTCTAATAAATATGACACACACTCTCTGCATTTCTCAATTTACTTTTCTGATAAATATGACACTGCTCAACCTCATTAATGGACTTATTTACAAGTTTGGGGAATTTATCCTATTGGCAGATTTAAAAAAGGACAATGTTTTGGTGAGTCCCCTGCCTCACCTATTTACATGTGTCCTCTTTCTAAAATCCAATTTAGAGATAGATTTTGGATTTAAAAGTTTAAAGGTTAACAATGTCCATGGTGGTTAATATGAATG
Source organism: Amborella trichopoda (assembly GCF_054954075.1). Classification (NCBI taxonomy): domain Eukaryota; kingdom Viridiplantae; phylum Streptophyta; class Magnoliopsida; order Amborellales; family Amborellaceae; genus Amborella; species Amborella trichopoda. The sequence goes on from NC_142347.1 coordinate 41,159,385, forward strand.
AACATAAAAAAAAAAAAAAAAACTAATCTTTAAAATAGAAAATAAATTTTTTTGACATGTTTTTATCATCATCTATTTCAAATCTGGGTGGGACCATTATTAGATTTGGTGCTATCCAAAATCACCAAGAAATCTCATATTTTGTGGAATTTAAGATATTTATGGGATTGAGATATTCCCATATTTTGTGGGATTGAGATAATCTCATATTCTGTGGGATCGATTAAGATTGATCGATATTATGTAGAATTGAGATATTCTTATAATTTGTGGGATCAATATTGATATTGATAAAGTTCTTAAAAGAAATAGAAATTCAAAAAGATTAAGACTGTTTGATGGATATATATCTTGGTCTTTCGAGATATATGTTATATCAATAGAAAGTTTTCTATTTTGTGTGGATTCTTAATTATATATATGAGATGAAAGTGCAGAGAATTTGTATGTCCAATTTGGGTCACCATTGAAAATGGTGGTTCCTCTAAAGAGAGAGGGAGGTAAAGCCTTTTGTGCATAAGATGCGATTTCATTTTAGATAAAAGAGCTTCTTTGGGACAGAAACATTGTGATGATGTCTTTTTTGGATTCCCGAAGATAGAGAGGCTTATTTCTTATAGAGAAGTAGTCCCATTGAGATTTTGGATGGTTTCCATTTAGTGAGATAAAGTCTTGTTTGCTCTCAAGGTTGTTCTCTTCCTAGACAATGGTCTAGTTATGGAATAGAGATAAGAGATCGACAGTGCTCTCGTTTGGAAGAGCAGGTTTAAAAGAGTTTGTTCGACTTGGTTATTTTTATCGATGTTTGTTTTAAAATCTTTGATGTAACTTTTATTGGTATAGTGGATTTCTGTTTGTCGTGCTCATGAATGTAGTCATTTTGAATGAACCACGTAAATCTTTGTGTTCTTGTTGTATATGTTTTATGTTTTATTTCTCATATTTTATTTACCAAATATTAACCCATCGGATTTAAAGCTTACACGCATAACACATATCTTATATGTTGGATGCATCTGGGACTGTAGAATTGTGATACCCCGGCATATCCTACAATTTTCCATTAAACGATGTTCTCAATATGTTATATTTTATGTCGGAGTGTGGTTTGTATAAGGTTGCAACCTTATACGAACAAATTAAAGTGCACTTCTAAATTTTGTGGTGATTTTCCATTAAAAGATGTTCTCAATATGTTATATTATGTTGGGGTGTGGTTCTACTGTCAAATTAAAGTGCACTACTAAACTTTGTGAGGATATGCAATTTTGGTGTGATGCGAGAATCTATTGTTTTTTAATTATAAAATTTTAAAATTAAAAAATGGTTCAAATCAAGTAGGATCGTATGAAAATCTTAAAAATAGACAGTCTAAATAATATGTTGCAAGATACAATATTTTAGAACTTAAAATATCTTTTTTGGTCTATTTATGTACATCTCAATGTCTAGATGATCAATCAGATCTTTCCCCAACATCAAAGAACCCTTTTTGAAGGATTTAATGTGCGTCCTAATTCTATGTTTTAAGGTCTCAACCTCATATGAACTTTTTTTTTTAAGACAGTTTTTTGTTGTCGTTTTTCTTTTTTTCTTTTTTTTAAGAATACCTCAAAGGTCTCAACTTTTTGTTTTTTAAGAATGCCTCGAGGTCTCAACTGATTTAATTCACGAGTAAATATGGCAACCGGCCCGGCTTGAGCTGGCCCATCCTTGGGGCTGCACTTATCACTATAGGGCTAGGGCTAGGGCCGGGCCGAAATGGGCCAGCACTAGCCCTAGAGACCTGTCGTGGATCCGTGGGATGGTGGACAATCCACCCGGTGGATCTAGGTTTGAAACATTAGTTCGGATCCAAAAAGGAAAATTTCGGAAGGACATCGATGGAAAAATGAGAATAGAAAGCTGGATACAGCTAAGGTATTCAGAGCCGAGAAGAGAAATATGACAACTCAAAAAATCGGCAGATAAATTATTGCAGAAAAACCGGTGATTCCCCTTCCCACCCATTATTTCACTACTTATCTCCTGTACATAGAAGAAAAAAAATTAAAGAAAAGCAGCGAACGCACAAAACCAGTGAAAGCAACTCCATGTCTGCAACAATCCCACCCCCAGCACTCTCTCTCTCTCTGCTCCATTAAATTTAACTCTCTCTTTACTCGATTAAATAAAACAAAAAAAACCACTCACTTCAACCTCTTATCCACTCTCTTCACCCTCCATTAAATTTTTATAAAGGACCCAAAAGCACTCACCTCTCTCTTTCTCTCTCTGCAAACCAGGAGAACCCTTCCTCTTCAACCTCCATTGAAGTTCAATAAAGAAGACAAAAGAAAGCCCACCATCCTGAACCCGTCAGAAGGGCAAGCTCTTGGACGAAGAAGTCGCAGTCACAGTCTTGAAGTGCTCAGAGGGAGCAAACTCCTGAGGCAAATTCGCCCTCATAACAATCCTCCTCATATTGCTCTGCAAACTCAACTGAACCATCTCCTTCACCGCCATTCTCTCCTCACTCATATCCCCACCTCCCCATCCCTCTCCCCCACCTCCACATATCGGGGCAGACACTGGGGCCACAGCCGAGCCCCCGGCCTCTATTTGCTTCCCCTTCTCAACTCTCAAAAACTCGAGAATTCTAGATGCACGTTTCTGCGCAAGAACGCTCCCAATCAGAGTGAGCTCAAGCAATGCTGACACTGCACCAGCGCTCACAAGTGCTTGCCTGTCGGCCCAGCTCTTGTGCGCGAGCATCATGATAATGTAGCACGCACTCTCTTGGCAATTAGGAGAATCAGCCCAAGTTAACGCATCTACAAGCAACGTGAACGCGTTTGGGCCTTTTGAGATGGCACGACGACCATCCGGTGTGGAACTGAGGTTAGCGAGGATTGCTAATGAGCGCTCGCTCGTGGCCATGTCCCCCAATAGGCTTAGAAGTGTGGGTACGAGGGGGGTCTCGAGGAGGGGGGCAGCATTGGAAGCGCAGATGGAGAGGTTGTAGAGGGCACGGAGAGCATCTTGCTCTGCTTGCAGGGTTGTGTTCGGGTTCACGAGAACGGAGACCAGGAAGGGTACAGCACCTGAGGAGCCAATGATGGCCTTATTCGAGTCGAGAGCGGTGAGGCCAAGGAAATTGGCCACCATTGCGTCGGAAACTGCTTGGCTCGTCAGCGTTTTTAAGAGGGCGAGCATCTTATGCACTGCTCCAGTCTTTACAATTGCTGCTTTGTTGCTGTGTACCATAGCAAGGATGGTATTGCATCAATAACAAGGCCGGAGGCAAAATGAGAAGAAAAATATCACACATTTAAAAAAAAAAAATAGATTTTTTTGGGGGAAAAAATAGGGTTCGACTTAAATGTATAATTTTTTAAAAAATTAAAATTAAAATTAAAATAAATAATAGAAACAATTCAAAGTCTATTAAAGTCCAAAAAAAATAAAGAAATGAATTATGGAAAACTTTAATTTATATCCTAAAATATTTTAGAAAAATTAAAAAAAGAAAAAGGAGAACGCAATAATAAAAATTCCCAAATCATCAAAGAAATCTTGTACTTCTAAATAATACATGAAATTTTATACAAAAAAAATAATGACTTTTTGAAAGAAATTCAACAAGGAGTTGTACCGTGGAACTCGGCTGGGACCGAGTTACTCAGCCGAGTCCATTAACAGTATGCCATGTGCTTCGATTTTACGTAGGAATGGGTCTTCTCAGTTTTCTATTGTTGAAAAGAGAAAACACTGTTCTTTTTGAGGAAAAAGAGAGAACACTGTTAGTATGCTGTGCACTAGTAAAACGCCTAATTGAGATAGAAAAACAGTGAAGTTAGAAAGAAAGAAGAGTAAAGATGAATAAATGGAAAATGCTTTCAGAGTAGTATGAGAGACGGACGCGTAATGTTGTGAAGAAAGAGAGAGAGCAAATGTGGATTGCAGTATGCAAACTAAATGCTTTAGCTTCAGTACTTCAGATCTGAGCTAGAAAATCCAATGGAAAATGCTTTCAGAGCAGTATAAGATTAAGCTAGAATGATCTGTTAGCCAAAGTAAAGATTTTAGACAGAGAAATGGTTACTGGAACAAAGCAGAGGATATCAGATATCTGCGGAGGAATGCAGCTGGAATCTGAAAATTGGTCGAGAATGCGAGAGAAGGAAATTGAATAGAAAGGGGATTGGGGATCAGAGATCAACGAGGCAATGGAGGCCAAATCAGAAGCTTGAACTCATTGCAGAATACAATGCAATGCAGACACATTGCACAGATCCAGTGAGAGAGAAAGACAGAAGCAATTCACATAAACATCCCTGCTAGAGAGTCTCAGAGGGAAGCAATACAAAAACATATCCACTACCGTATGAGAGTGAGTGAGAGAGAGAGGGAATGGCCATGTATTTACAAATCCCCTGTTATATAATGAGAGAGAGAGAGAAACAATTCACATACATATCTACTGCTCTGTAATGAGAGAAAGGGGTAACTCTGGAGCAGAGAAACTTACACATCATTCCCAATGGCGAGATTCAACAAAGCATAGAGGGAAGCCACGTGAAACTCCTCATCTTCACAATCGATCATCGAAACCAGAGGAGGAATGGCTCCAAGCATAGCGAGCGCAACCCTAGCCTCTGCATCCTCTTTGGCCAATCTCCTCACATCAATGGCGGCCTCCTTCTTGGCCTTCCCCTCTCCGAACTGCAAAACCTTAACCACTCTCTGAAACGCACTGAAAACTTCCATTTTCTTCTTCACCTCTCCATCAACATCACCAAGCGATTCTACTTCCCATTTCAAGAGCTCTGATAACCTCTCTGATCCCTCATTCCTCTTCTTTAAATCGCTCATTTCCTTCTTTTCTTTCTTTTTCTTCGATCTCTGCAACTGCTCTTGTGAAGAGACGACCGATGTCCGGCCACATCGCATTGTGTCAATGAGCCTCAGACCAATGCAAGAGCTGCGGAGAGCAGGCCAAAGGCGAGAACCATGGCGGTTGAGGACGACCGATCCGCCAACACCTCTTTGTACCTTCGCCATTTTACTCTGTAAAAGCGAAGGTTGATAGCCCTACATTGTGAAGAGAGAAAGTAGAAGAAGAAGAAGATGAAGTTCCAGAGATTGAAGAAAATGCAGGTTAAAAGAAGGTGTCATAGTTGGAGAAGCAGACAAGGATGAGAACAGAGTGGATTAGTGTAGAGAGAGAAGGATTGCAAGATCTGTACAAAGTGGAAGGATTCAAGGATTTCAGAAAACACAAGTTTAAGAAGATGGGAGGACTCAGATTTTAGAGAGAGAAAGAGGATTGTTAAGGAAGTAGAAGTAGAGAGAGGGTTTGCAGAATGAAAGAATTTAGCGATTTAAATAAACAGAAGTTAGAGAGAGAAAGATGAGAGAGTTCCAAACCAGAAGAAACAACAGACAGGACTTTTTCAAAAAGTTAGGTTATACAAGAGAGAGTAGTGCATGTAGTAGAGAGAAAGAGAGAGAGAAAGAAGGAAGAGAGAAAGCTTGGAGAAAGGGAAACGAATGGAAGGTTGGCGGGGCCGGGGCCGGGGCCGGGGCCGGGGCGGAGCAGCAGAATAGAAGCAATGGGTCCAGCTGCTGCTATTTATATAGAAATCGCGAAACCCGAGGCAGATCATTGGAGACACTGCCCATACTCCCGCCCTTTCCTCTCTCTCTCTCTCTACTTTCTCTCTCTTACGCTCCGCTGTCTACAACTTTACATAGAGAGGGACGGGAGTGATATGCGGGCTTCTCTATGCCCCGACGACACGCGAACTAAATATCACTTACCCAAAATGTACCCCTGTTTATAAAACAATTGCGGTCTTGCTCCTACATTGAAATCTTACCCATCCTGCCCCTGCGCACGTGCGGCGGTTCGTACGGCTACAAGGAATGGTGGGCTAATGCGCCAACACTGAGGGCAAAGAAAGTCTTATTGTATGTGATCGAGGAAAAAGTTTATATAGAGCCTAAGCTCTGAACCGGTGTTTTAAAAATGGGCGAAGAAATCGGTACAGCCCGTGCCCATTTCATCATAAAATCGGAAATCGTTCGGTTTTAGAAAGAATTGTCGATTTATTTCATCATAAAATCGGAAATCGTTCGGTTTTAGAAAGAATCGTCGATTTTTATCTGGTTCACGCATGTGCTTTCGTTCGTCCGTGCGCGTTCACACGTGTAAGGTTGCCGATTTCATCATAAAATCGAAAATCGTTCGGTTTTAGAAATAATCGTCGATTTTTATCTGGTTCACGCACGTGCTTTCGTTCGTCCGTGCGCGTTCACACGTGCAAGGTTGCCGATTCACTGTATAGTATCGGATGGTGACGTCATGTCTCGGCATGTATGATGTTTTCAAAGGTAATTGGGATATTTACCTTAAAAATGAAGGTAATTTTTGATATTGTTGGATGGCAGTACCACATTCATATATAACCATGTGTTACCCCATGTACCGTTCGCTCGCACGCTGTTGAAGAGCTCATCCTCACATCTTTTATAAACTTGGAAGTCGCTTGATATTTCCGATGTGGGACAATTCCCACTTGCCTTCAACAGCGTGCAAGCCATCGTCACCCAAGCCATTAACTATTGCAAGCCATTATCCATATGTGTAGCGTTTTAATTTAGCGTGTCAAATTAATAGCACTAATAAACGGCTATATAAAATTAAAAAATAAATTAATAGCACTCATTAATTTAGTGTGTCAAATTAAAAAATAGCCATATAAATTTTTTTGATGTTTATTAGTAAAATAGTTTTTTCGATGGGTTTTATTACAATATTTTATTTTATTTTTTTATTTTTTTGTAGCTATTGTGCATATTGCCGATAGGATTTTTTTTTGAATTTTAGCATCTTTATTTTTCATTTTTTTGGGTAAAGTTATTTTGAATCTTTTAATATAATTACATTAGAATTTATTGGTGGTTTTATTTTTAATTTTAGTCATATGATATGGAAGCCTCTTCTAATAATTTTTTAATCACTTTTCAATTAGATAATATTCTAAAATATTTTTAATTTGTTATTATTTTTCTAATAAAATAATTATAAAATATAAACTAATAATTATAATTTCAGTATATAATATTATAATTAGTTAAGTTGTAATAATTTTGGATTATAGTTAGTTAGGTTGTAATAATTTAGGTTTTTATTAGGGTTTTTCGGCAAAACAAGATTTTAATGGCCATTCTTTCATTGATTAGTCTACACTTTATAATAGTCCATGTATAATTATATATTTTATCTATGATAATTCTATGATTTTTTTTTATGTGATGCAAATTTAATATTTAATTTAAGTTTATACTGGGAAAGAGCATCTCAATATATACAAATTGATGAGAAAAATGAAAGTTAATAATATAGTACCCTCATTTCTTATTGGATTCCTAAAAAACAACATTTATAATGAATTTTAATCATTTTTTCGGATTTTTTGGAAGCTTTAATCCGACCGATCCAGTCGATTCCCGATCCGGATCACCGATTCGTCGATCCGGATCGGTTTTTGAGATGCCCGATCCGGGTCACCGATCCGCTTTTTAAACCATTGCTCTGAACAATCAAATTACACGTTATTTTGACGCTCAAATATCGTCAAATTGATTAAATTGGCGTCACAGTTAAATTTTAAGTTTTAAAAATAGTACATCTTGTAATGTATTTTGAGACCATTAATTTTTCAAGTTTTCATAGATCTACTCGATCTATATTATATTTGAAGCTTTAAATTTTATAATTAGATATAAAAATATTTTTCAAGGCTATCACAAAAATTCAGCTTTATACAAATTGCACCCATTTATTTTAGTATGAATTTATATATAAGGTCTAGGCTTTATGAAAACAAAATAAAGCCTCACCTCAAACCCTCACCCGAATAGCACTTTTGGCAACAAAATTTTTCCTGATGGCTCTGAAATCAATTCCATCATCGACAATAAAATTTGAAACTCAAAATTATATGTAAATGCTTGTTTTTAGTGCGAAATGAATTATCTAAATAATTTGTTACAATATACATTATTTTGAGAGTTGAAATCCTTTTTTTTTCTCAATCATAATGTTCAAGTTGAGATGATCAATGTGATGGTTTCCCAATGTTTATATTACAATTTTGGATGAGTTGTCAGGTGAGACTCCACTTATTACAATTTTGGATGAGTTGTCAGGTGAGGCTTGACTTATTTTGATAGGGTTGCGGCCCTATCCAACTATTTTGAAAGTTTATTAAAATACAAGATAGGCTGCAACACTACTTGTATGTTTTGATTTAATTTCAAAATACTAATGAAAAGACATATGGTTATGAGTTAGAATAGGGGCATATGATAAAATTTTCAAAAATAAAAACTGCTAAAAAAAGAAAAATACTAAAAAATATATGAAAATTTGGCTCCTTAGCATTTCGATTATTTTTGATGCATTTAAGTCATTTTTATATGGAATAACTATCTTAATTATTTTCTAGAGGGGTTTACCAAAATACCTGTTTATTAATGGTGTTTAGGCCCAACTTTTTTGGCCTTTGATAAGCTCACAAAGTTTGTATTTGGATAAGAAACATTAAATTCAAACAAATTTTTAGCTAAAAACTGGTGTCTTAAAACCCTAATCGTGTGTATTTGGATAAGAAACACTAAATTCAAGCAATTTTTTAGCTAAAACTAGCGTTTTAAAACCCTAATCGGTTGTCGGGCTGCTTACTAGTTGGACTAATCTAGATAAGCGATCTGGGTTGGATGGGACCGATTCCCTAGTGTGAGAATTAATCCCAAAAGAAATTTGAATATGTTTTTTGAGTTGTTTTAATAATTAAACACAATAATAAATGGAATTTGTGGAATTGAGAAAGTCAGCCCATCCGAATTGCCAAATTTCCAAACGGCATCGGCATCGGCATCGGCATCGCTTGGTTGTCTAACGCAACAAGGTGAGTAAGTATAGATAGATCAATTCCCGATTTCGTTAGAAAACAAGATCGATTCTCAATCCAAATGACTGACGACTTCAAGAGGATATTGTTGACATTTTCACTTGATCTGGTATAAACTTGGAAAAGGTAATATATAATAATCTTACAGTAAATACCAAACATAAAGAAAAAGATATCGTCCAAAACTCGAAACCATTTCACCTGCTACATCACCGTCTATCAATCGATTGCACCGTGCATAGACACTAATACGAGCATGCAATATTTTTGATCCTGTTATGTTAAAAATCATCCCATCACAGGGTACTTAAACCTTAAAAATGGGACAGGAAAAACGTTTGAGAAATGGACGACTCGAATGGGGAAAACGTGGGTAATATTTTTATTCCATCCCCTGCCCTCATAATGAGGGAAGGAATGAATTGAGATGCAGGTGAAGCTGTCCTCACCACGTCATTTTCCCTCACTTTCAAGCACCACCGACAAATGCTATATTTTTGTGCTTCCCACTCATCCTCCTCAACATTTGAACAGCTGGTTTGGATAGAAGACGACCTATGTAACCCTTGGACTTCTATAAAGCCATATGTTCCTAAAAAATGGATGGCTCTTCATTTTTTTATGGAAGGCTTGGATGTATATATATGTCGCATTCTACAGCAACAAAATCGGTCCCTAAATTTTCGAGATCGACGTGTACGGTTAGGGCAAGGCATATCATTTATGATAAAAAAAAGGGAGTAAATGTTTCTATACTTCCCTTATATAATAGAAGATATATGCTTCTCCGACCATCCAGCCACCCAATTTTGTTCAAGTGAGTCACTCACCGTTTGATCTTAGATCCGAAACATCATGGTATTTTATTTTAAAGTTTTCTTATACAAATTATATAAATATAAAATTTAGTATGTGCCTTCTTCTCATTGGGGTGAACTTACAAAAAATATTAAAAATAATTTTTTGATTAAATAAAATGACCAAAATACCTATTGAAACCTTCAAAGGTATTTTGATCATTTTATTTTATAGTGAATTTTTCTATATATTTTTTACACGTGCAAGCTTAGTAGAGGATTGGATGCCAAAAATTTTGGGTAAAAGTATTTAATAGAAAAAATTTAAAAAAAAAAATAGAGATGTGATATTGTGATTGGGGCCATCTTAGCCCTCCATTCAGAATGGAGAGATTTGGATAAGGAGAAGTATATAAGTTTTATGTTGCAGAGAAAGCATAGAAAACTTCCCCAAAAAAAGGGGTCATCTCAAAACCTCACCAAAAAATGTAGTTGAGCAATAGAAATCCCTAATGGTTTGAAATGGATTCTCGTCCTGATTACGAAATTTGCAGATCTGGTAGATGTATAATACTTGAAAATGACCAACCAAAATAATATAAGATGCACTATTTTATGACTTGAAATTTATTTTTCTCGCCTCCAGTTACATAATTGTTAAGATCAAGATGCTTAATTTGAAAGTTTTTAATGAATAACTGCATTTTCTAGTGAGATTTAAAATGCGGCTTTACTTTCAATGACAAAGCCTCAAGTTTTACATTGTCTTTTTATGTTTTTCCCAATTTTGTATTCTTTCTTTTTCCTCCTGGGGCATCGCTATCATGATCATCTACACCTTTCATTTTCTCAATAAAATTATGTTAATGTTTTAAAAAAAATTAAAAAAAAAACTGTAAATTTTACGCTACCTTGTACATGACCCTTTAAGTATTTAAGAGTTAAGATTGAGCATATTACCCACATTAAATAAAGAGAAAATTTCATATAAAACCTTAATTTCTCATATTATTTTATGGTAGACGCTCGTTCCGTTTTTTTTCAAACGGCATAAAGAAACCCCTAAAGATTTTACCATACCCCCTCATCTCTTATCTCCCTCTTTTTTATTGACTTTTGATCATAAAAATTAACCCCAAAAAATCTTTTTATACCATTTCAACCCAAAAACGTTTTTAATGGGTGGAAAGGGGAAAATAGGGTTAAAAACGTTTTTAGGTTGAAATGGTATAAAAAAATTTTGTTGGAGCGAATTTTTATGTTCAAAAGTTAATAAAAGATGGAGATAAGAGATGAGGGGGTGCGGTGAAATTTTTAAAGGTTTTTTTATGCCGCTTGAAACAAAAACGAATTGAGGGTCTACCATGAAATAACATGAGGAATTAAGGTTCTATATGAAATTTTCCCTTACATGAAAGCTATTGTGATATACTCATGTCATAATTTGGGTTTTTTCTATTTACTTGGGGATATAAATTTCCTATTGTGAAAGAATTTTCTTTCCTTTTTTTTTTAAACATTACGTGCTATTAAGATAATGAAAGGTGCCGCAAAGAAAAACAAGAAAAGAAGAAGAAACAACAAAAAAAAAAGAGCTAAGGCGTCGTGGCTTGCGTAGCTATTGTGAAAGAATTTATACGAACTGGTAGAGAATTTCTTATTTGATTTCTCATAGAAAAGGTTTTCTTCTTGAATTGTGATTCTAGATGCGTATGCTCCAATGAATTGTTTTCCAAATTTAAATTAGTGATTGTATATATAATAAGTATAATTCTCTTACTTACCCAAAAATAAAAAATTATAATCCACTTAATAAGTCTGTTACTCTTAGTGGGATTTAATAATAAGTACAGTGCTCTTCATGGGATTTAATAAATACAATACTCTTCATAGATCGTAGGAGAATGAAGGTGGAATCATTTTGAAGAAAACAGCAAATGCTATGTGTTTGCCCTTGGAATTTGATAATGCTCCCCTACATTCTTAATAATCTACCCAGCCATGATGCTCTCTCTCTCTCTCTCTCTCTCTCTCTCTCTCTCTCAAAATAAACAATAAGAACTTGTGCTAACAAATGCATTTGCTAAATGAGTGTTTTAATAATAAAAGTAATTGAATTTTGAGGTTTTTTTTTTTTTGGTAGTTTAGTGAAAAAGGGCCCGCTATGTATAGTAGGAATGGAACCCAATGTGTCATATTGTGGGGACCCGCTGCTCTGACCACAAGCGTTGAAGCTATTCTTGATATTAAGATCTTACCATCTGAAAAATTGGATGATTTGGGTGAATATCTGGACCCATTTTTTGGGGACACATATATAGGTGTATTAATTTAGTTATTTATCTATTGGATATTGACCGTTGAGGAAGCCATGTTAAAATTGCTAAAGTGTATTTTCTAAAAATCATATTAGTTTTATGTTATTTTATTTTGAGTGATGTAGTTAGGTTGTATTTGTAAGTTTGTGTAGCAAAAAGTCATGAAACTACTAGGTGGTTAGTAGTTCTTGAAAGTGGGTAGTTTTTATAGGAAATATGGTCGTAAAAAACCTCTATTTCAAGAGAGACGTGTGGTGAAAAAAATGGATTACATGTATTAAGGTTAATATTGGGTGTACATATTGTAATGCCTTTGTGTACCATATTTTTCATCTTTGAATGAAAGGTTTTCTTCCACCTCATGTTAATTGTTCTTTTTCGTCTCTTTGGTTATGAGTCTTGGGCTAGTGTGACATTGTTGCACTAATTGAGAAGCAGAATGTTGTAGTATTATGACATCCGTCTTTCTCTACAAGTCATAACCATAATTATTAAAACCGGACTGGATCACCCAGTTTGATCGGTCACATTGTATCTAAAGCAAAAACCTTGATTGGTTGAAAAACATACAAAACTAGTATTTGGTGAGTTTGATTTTGCCTGGTTGGATAAGTTGAGCAAACTTTAGAAATATTTTAAACTATTTTTTTTATTTTTTTACTTTTTAAAATCTACTCCAACATGTTAAATTAGTTATTGAATAAGTTTTAATTGGATCAGACGTCTCAACGATTTAGAGGCTAGTCCGATGACAATCACAATCACGATTTGAATTGGGATCTTAAAAATAGCTCAGATTAGGTTTTCAAGCGAGTGAATAGACATGCTTCCTAGGAGCATATAATCCTTTGCCAAGTTTAAACAATAATCCAAGCTTTATCAAGGTCATTTTCCTTGTAAAACCTCTAGATTGGCCGATGCTCTTCTCTACCCCTAGGTGAAATGTTTATAAACAATGACACCAATTATAATATAGAAGTATTTTTCGAATGACAAATTTGGGATTGTACAAAATGGGACCATTGATTTTCAATACAAATAAGTTACAATTACTTTGGGTTATCGAATATGAAATGTAATAGATAAAAGTGAATCACAACATTTGAAGAATTTTATTTTAGACATTGTGTCCAAACAACGACACATCTTCCACCCGATTTCAAATCTAGATAAAAAATGATGGTTGTGACGTCTTTGTATAAAAAATAAATAACCTCTATGCATTTCTAACAAAAATATAGTCTCTCTTTATAATATGCTATCCGTGACATAAATATGGCCTATCTCTCTCTAGCAAATGCCATTATTAATAATGACACCAACATAACATAGTGGTGGTGTGAGCCCCAACGTCTCTTAAAATACCAAAAACAAAATCCAACCACTCAAAATGCTCCTTATCTTCCAAAAAGTTGGATCATTAAACCCCCCATATGGCTGGGATATCATTCTCCTCTCTCCATAAATGGCAGGTGCCAAGTTCTTGACGATTATATTCTCTCGCTCTCTGTAACTCTTTCTCTCTCTAGAGCCATACAAAACCTTGTACAGAGGGCAATATTGCGAGGTGGGTGGAGCCACAAGTATAATTATGGAAGAGGATTTGGTATCTCCATCTGAAGTCTTGATTCTTGGAGTTTTAAATGGGAGGTGAGAGTTAGAGAGAGAATTGCAAAGAGCCCAAGTACCTGGACTGTGCATAGGGACTGCAAAAACTCATTAATGCACCATGCCTTTCTTCACCCTAAAAAATCTTACTCCCATCCCTATAACCAATAAATGCTACATGCATTGTGCCGGATACCTTGCAAAATACAAAATTCAAGTTCTCTCTCTCTTTTTTTCACGTAAATAGTGATGGCAGGACGATTAGTGAGAGAGATGGAAGAAATCATGTCTGGGCAAGGATGTTGTGGATTCGAAGTAATTTGTGCTTTTTGGTGCCCACTTTTAATAGGACATGAATGATTTTTCGGTGCAATCATTCACGCATCCAATAGCTTAAATGACATTAACAATAACAGAGAAATCTGGAGAATAGAGAAAGCATGCAATGAGATTGTTCATACGGAATATCAATGGTCTTTTAGTGGCACATGCAATTAGGTGGTTAGGGATATGCCATTGATCATGTGGGAGGTTTGTAATTTTGGTTTTGAATTTGGTGAGATGCTCTTAGCTACCTAATGGTTAGGGCTGATTGTGACCTGTTATTAAAATCAAACTAGTCTAACTGGTTGGATTGCCAACTGGTGTCATTATTAATCTGGTCCAAAACTCAAACCTGGGTGTGGCCACAAAATGGTTAAAATGAATGTTTGATCAAATCTGGCCTCTTCGACCAACTTATTTTGAGCTCTATTAGACAAATCAAAAACAAGATTTAACAACTTTTTTAAAAATATGATTTCATATTTTTAGATTATTTTTATATTTTTTATTTTTTTAAAATATGGTGTAATTGTTCAACCAGTGGTCAAATCAATTTTGACTGGATTAAACCATACACCAAACTAATTTGGGAGGCGGTCTCGTTCTCATATAGATGATAATACCAATATTGTTCTTCTTGTACCAAAATTTATATTACCCGATCTTGAAAAACAAAGGAAAAAAAAAAAAAAAAATAAGGGTAAAGAGCGCTTATGAAGAGAACCTCAAAAACAAGGGAAGCAAGAAATGAGTTGGGGGCGTTGAGCTGCTCTCAAGGCATATAAGATTTATGATTGAGGGCATATAGTGTGCTCTTGCCATATCACGTTGTATACTTGCTTCCTTGGACAAAAAAGATGTTTGGGTAGATGTATTCGTAAAATTTTGGGATCTATTTTGGAATCACTAAAATACTTTTAGAACGAGTTTGGATTTTTAGTTCCAAAACACTTTGATCTATTTTTTCAAAGTACGAATGGTCTCCGATTTCTTAAGTGTTTATTCTTTTTCAAGCACACTTAGTATGATTATTATTATTATTTAGATTGGTCACAAGGTTTAAGTTACATGCCCAAAAACTCCGGTCCTAAAAGTTGTACTGAATAAAGGTTCTACCCCTTTTGTCACTTGAATTTTAGGTTACTTGCCCAAAAGAGAGTAATATATTTATATATGCTTATGTGTTTCCTGAAGGGTGGTAAGGATTAGTCATCCCAGAAATGCCATAGGGGCATCACATGGCCAGGACAGAGGTAAGTTTAAATTTTACTGCTACTACAAAGAAAACACTCAAATCAAAACATGTTTTAGAGAATCTAAACATCACAAGTTTCATAACTTTTTGTTATTATAAAGAAAGATAATTTCTACCCTACGTTGAGGTTAGATCAATGTGCATTACTCTAGGGAGCATCAAAAGAGAGAGAGGGGCCGCATAGTGTTTCTCTCTCTTTCTTTTAGAAAAATAAAAATGGTAATAGAAGATAAAAATTATCTTGGACCCTACACCTTTTAGAAAGGCACTCGAAAGATGCGCCGATGTGGATACGCATTGACTTGCACAAACGGCAAATCTGCAACGACATAAGACGACCAGTCCTGCAACTTTAGGCAGTGGTCAACCTTTTGTGTTCACATGATAATAATAATAAAGCCCGGAAATTCTTAGCAGCAGCCTTAGAAAGAGCGAGAGGGGCATCGGTTTTAGAGAGAGAGACCATCGATTTTAGAGGAAGACAGGCATAGATTTTTGGGTTCTTGGACGGTGGTTAGGGTGTAACGGCTGCATCACAGGGTTCAAATCCCCACCTGCCCATAAAGAGATGAGCATTCAAGCACATGCAAGGAAAGAGAGAGAGCGAGAGGCCTTTATACACATTTCACAACAATGGATATAGAGAGAGAGGCATTTACACACATTTCACATCAATCCATTGTTCAATGGTATTAGACTCCATTCTAAACAAATGGTTGGGGCCCAAATCTCCACTAACTAATTCGTTAGCGTTTAACGACTTGCAAGGCTACGTCTTAGGCTCAATTCTTTAACGACTTGCAAGGCTACGTCCTAAGCTCAATTCTTACCAAAGGTAAATGTCCTCTCCCTACTGACTCACTTAAAAAATATTAAAAACAAGTCGTCAAAACTCTACTTTCCCTTTTAACTTGTGCATACAAAAATTTACATGCGGAAATCCAGAAACCAAATCTCAAACTAGAGAGAGGAATCAGTCATATGCAACCAATGGCTCCTTCATGTAAATCCAAAAACCAAATCTCAAAGTAGAGAGAGGAATCAGTAATTTGCAACCAATGGCTCCTTAAAGGCAACGTCCTCTGCTTTCTTGATAAGCAGGCGGCCATCACGAGCATCAACCATTACAATGTCCTCTTCCTTGAAATCCCCTCTCAGAAGTGTGAGAGCAATCTCATTCTCAACCATTTGTTGTATCACTCGCTTCACTGGTCTCGCCCCATAGTTGGGGTCAAACCCTAATTTCCCGAGCAGTTCAACAGCTTCTCTTGTGAACTGAAGATCAATCTTCTTCTGGTTAAGCCGGTGCTTCAGTCGGTTAAGCTGCATGACAGACCCAATTCGTGTCAAAATGAAAGAGAGATAGATACACACTCACACGCATAACCTGCTACTTAGAGAGAGGCATTCATGCCCCCACTAATACATTGCACTCATGCACAACCTCTGACGTTTGATGAGATAGAGAAGCCTTCCTATCATGTCCCAATAATGCAGTGCATGTGTGCTCGTGGGTGAACACACGTGCATGCATGTATGTACGCACGTGCATGTGTGAGAGAGAGAGAGAGGGAGAGGCACTCAAGCACAACCCCCTGATGTTTGATGAGAGAAGCATTAATATGATGCCCCCACTAATACAGTGAATGTCCATGTTAGCGTGCATGCATGTGTGTGTGAGAGAGAGAGGGAGAGAGAGAGAGTTACCTGTATCTCAACGATCCGGTTGATCTCCTTGGAATCCAACGGCTGGAACACAATATACTCATCTATCCTGTTCATGAACTCTGGCATGAACGTCTGTCTAGCCAACTCTACGACCTGCTTCTTCATCAACTCATACACTATCTCCTTTGTATCATGCGTATTCCTCAATGTCTCCAATATGAAATGAGACCCAATATTTGAAGTCATTATAACCACACAGTTTGTAAAGCTCACTGTTCTCCCCTGAGCATCAGTAATTCTCCCATCATCCAAAACTTGTAACAAAATGTTAAACACATCATGATGAGCCTTTTCTATCTCATCAAAGAGAACAACAGAATAAGGCCTTCTTCGAACAGCTTCAGTTAATTGCCCTCCCTCTTCAAACCCAACATAACCAGGTGGAGCCCCCACTAACCTTGAAACTGAATGCTTCTCCATATACTCGGTCATATCTATTCTCACAAGGGCATTTTCAGTGTTAAAAAGGTAAGCTGCTAAGGCTTTTGCTAACTCGGTTTTTCCAACTCCTGTGGGCCCCATGAACAAGAAGCTCGAGATTGGTCGGTTGGGGTCAGAGAGGCCCGCTCTCGATCGTCGAATTGCATTAGCCACCGATTTAACAGCAATCTCTTGGCCCACGACCCTCTCGTGGAGGACATCTTCCAAATGGATAAGTTTGTCCCTCTCGGATTGTTGGAGGTTGGAGAGGGGTATTCCTGTCCATTTGCTCACTATTTCAGCGATGTCAAGATCAGTGACCTCCTCCCTAAGCATTGATTTTCCAGATTTTCGGAACTCAGAGAGTTCGCGTTCAGCCTCTTCAAGCTGCCTTTGAAGGGTCATGAGGGTCCCGTATTTCAGCTCGGCTGCTCGGTTTAGATTGTATTCGCGCTCAGCTGCCTCCATCTCTAAATTGACTCTATCAAGCTATAAAATATAATGACAGGAATTAGGCCCCTCCT
This sequence comes from Amborella trichopoda, assembly GCF_054954075.1. Taxonomy (NCBI): domain Eukaryota; kingdom Viridiplantae; phylum Streptophyta; class Magnoliopsida; order Amborellales; family Amborellaceae; genus Amborella; species Amborella trichopoda. Next base: position 41,177,319 of record NC_142347.1, read on the forward strand.
TTTCTCTTCCCATAGATGAAAATAAACCACTTAAAAAAATATTAATGACAAATAGGTGGAAGAGTAGAAAATAATTTAAATGGTTTGTTGAAGCTTTGTCCCTTTTTGTAATCCTCCATACTTTTTCGTAGAAAATATTCTCAAAAGTGTAGACTCAAGTTTGAGAGAGATGCAAGGATGAAAGTTAAAAAGAAACTTCATATAAAAAATATGGAATATTGAGTTGTTCTAATTTTTCCAATGTTCTCTTTTTAAGTGAACTTTTTTTTTCCCTTCAAAACTTCCTAAGAATTTCCCCAGGAAACCAAAAATTCAAAATTATTGAAAGAAACAACAAAATTTCTCAAAATTTTGATTTGTATTCTTGTCTAAGCAGTTAGGCACAAAAACAAAAAACAAAAAAACAAAAAAAATCAAACTGATGCCATTCAAAGTATATTTGAGTTGATAAAAAGAGCAACTCGTAATTTCAGTATTCCTCTAAGAATCAATGAATATGTGATTCCTAAATTAGCCTTCAACTTCCAAACTGGCTGATTGGAAGCCTAATATGGTTATGATTCCAGGTTATAAAGCAACCGACCTCCTCTTTGATTGATCGAATTTGAGTCATGAGACCCTTCTCATATTCCCACTGCTCAGTCAACTCCTTTTGCTTTTGTTTGAGAGCTTCGAGGTCTGCTTCTAGCTTCATTAGCCGAACTTTGGATGCTTTGTCAGTGTCATTTTTCAGGGACAATTTCTCCATCTCTAACTTTAGCACCGCTCTGTCTACCTCATCTAACTCGATTGGCTTGGATGTGATTTCCATCTTTAATTTAGCAGCTGCCTCATCAACGAGATCAATAGCTGCAACAGGTTCAGGTGTAAACCTTATGTCATATGGCGTCAACAACCAACACTAGTCAGCATAGGTAAAAATATTGGCAACAATTTCGGGCTACTTCATCACCGTAAATAAAACCTTCCACTACAAAGCCAAGACTAGTAGTCTAGGGTTTGCTAGTTACAATGGAAATAAACACCCAGGACTTTGGGTGATTGCATTTGTATAATATTGAAAAAAAGAACAGAAAAAAAGACGTCAGGAAAAAGAGAATTTCAGAAAGAATTTTAAAATTTATACACGATGCTGCTTAGTTCAAAGTTGACATTTTTCCCATCTTGCTAAATATTGAGAGAACTAAGAAAAGATTTCAGCCATAAAACAATTTGAAACAAGATATATCTGTCCCCAGCCCAGACAAACTGTAGAAAGAACCAAAATTTTGCAATTTGGTGTGTACCTATAAATAATAAAGATCCCTAACATTTGCAAACGTGTACTGTCATCTGTGAAATTTGCAATAAAAATTACTTTTGTGCATTTTCAATTAAGTGTACCTTTGAAAAACAAGAGGATGAAAATGGGGAACATTAGGTTAGTTACTCACCTTTGTCTGGGAGAAATCTCTCTGTGATGTATCTATCAGCAAGAACTGCAGCAGCAACCAGGGCACTGTCTGAAATCCGAACTCCATGATGTAACTCATAGCGTTCACGAAGCCCACGAACAATAGAAATTGTGTCTTCAACCGATGGTTGGCCACAGTACACCTGCTGAAATCTACGCTCCAGAGCGGCATCCTTCTCAATATACTTCCTATATTCGTCTAAAGTTGTGGCCCCAATACAACGAAGCTCTCCTCGACCAAGCATTGGCTTCAGTAAATTGCCCGCATCCATGGCACCACTTGTAGCGCCTATACACACATCAAATTAAACATTCCAGAGAGTTCAGTCAAAAATAGAAAAGAGATAATATAGAAAAACCCAGCAGTATGGCATATGGTCTTCAATGGGCATCTACGGTCAATTCCTGACAATGGATGGAGATGGATGGAGATTAAGAAGAGAAGGTCCACCAGGAAATTCATCAAGGTGCAGGAAATCTTCTTGACAGTCATCAGGAACAGAGGGTGGATGCACCTTGGGATTATTGTGGAACATACTCCACCATTGGTTTACAGCAAATTTTTTCATTAACAAGTATGAGTCAGACAGGATAGGTGCATGAGCAACATCAGGCATGTGCATAGAAATTCAAGCATGAGGCAAGACATACAAGGCTACACAGTCCATAAACTACTCCTAGGAGCATTTGTCATCAGCACTTCCTTGGAGTGTCAAATCATAAGCCATACCTTGCAGCACATATAATCGTGTAATGCTAAACGACAATTATATACCATTTGAACAACATGCATCATACCAAACAAAATAGTTAATTATATAAGTTTGACTATAATCATGAATCATTTTAGTTTGATTATTATCTTTGGGGATATAATTTAAAATACATTTCTGACCAACAGATGGGAGTTATAACAGAAAAATAGCAATCTATGTTTGCTGGGGTCATTATGCCATAGTCAATTCTCCCGACCGGGTCAGGGCAATCTGGCCACATATATATTGGCTTTTATAAATAGCTTCCTACTTAACACACTGAAATTCAGAAACAACCAAAAACTTCTGATGGTTCACTGAAAAGCTTACTAGTCCACCCAAATAGCTCTTCATTGTCTCAACCACGGGGGAGTTAAGTTGCAACTCATAAGTTATAACATCAAGTGAATATTCCACAATGGAAGAACCCATCCCTCGCCTACTCATTCATCATTGGCCCACAACATGTAGTGAAGTAGGACCCATTAACCCTGCAACCATCCTTAAGATTTTAAGGAACCTTCCCTTAGTAAATGGTACACATCAAAAAAGCTTCTCCTTCAGCCCCTTTGCCTTGTAGTCTTAGACTTCAGAATAGGCTTGACTCGCCTGACTACCTTTTCCATATTATCACTTTCTTAAGAAAGAAAATAAATGATAAGAGTTCCTTGCCTTAATTGAGTTGGATCAAGCTTCATATAATATATATATATATATATATATATATATATATATATATATATGGTAAATGATCCTGTGAGCCAATGGGCTCACAAGAAAAAATGAGCCCAACGGCTCAAATTGAATGTGGGCCGATCTGACGATCACGGATACTCGATAGTGTTTGAATTTTAATTTTTTTTTACGAATCCAAATCGCTTGAAATTTTAAGCGTGCGTTCATAAAAAATAGGTGAATCTTCAAAAAATATAAAAAAAATATTTTACACAAAACAAATTGACCAAAATACCCCCGTAAAGTTTCGGGGGTATTTTGGTCAATTGTTTTTTGTGGATTTTTCTTTTTTTTAAGGTGTGACTTGAGACGAACACACGCCTAAAATTTCAAGTGATTTGGATTTGTAAAAAAAAATTAAAATTCAAACATTACCGAACTTCCGTGATCGTCATATCGGCCCAAATTCAATCCAGGCCATAGGGCTCATTTTTTCTTGTAAGCCCACTGGCTTACAGGATCATTTTCCTCTATATATATATATATATATATATATATATATATATATATATATATATAAAATGTTAACATGAGAAGCTCAAAACCAAAAGAACAAAGCAAAACAAGCAACCCACCTGCACCAACAACTGTATGGATCTCATCAATAAAAAGTATTATTTGCCCATTTGATGCCTTGACTTCTTTTAGAACAGCTTTAAGCCTTTCCTCAAAATCTCCACGAAATTTAGCACCAGCAAGTAAAGAGCCCATATCAAGAGAAATCAACTGCAAGCATGAACAACAAATATCATACAACCAAGTAAACACAGGATAAAGAAGCAGGTTGGTTGCACTTTTATCATCTAACACATTGAGTGCACGTCCTTTATAGCAACATCAGAGAAAATGGAACCCACAACACACCCCATACCACATGTGTGATACTGCATGTAGTCTTTGGTTTCCATTCTCAACAGCAGGCAGTTGATATGAACCATTCTTCAACTTGAGCTAAGAATGGTGGCTTCACAGGTATGTACAAACTACTACAGCGCATGTAGTATGGTATACTTTGACAAATGCATTCCATGTCACTCTTACAAGTTCACAATCAAGAAGCTCTCCCTTTATTGAAACAAAGCCAAAGCCACACATGCAAAGACACAAAAAGACGGAAGGATTCCTAATTTGGGGTAACAGTAACAAGCAGGGAGAGATGATTTGCTAGCCAGCAACGTGCATTCCTTTCCACCCAATCATTCGGCAAATAAATTCAAGTAAACATCTGCATTTTCATAAAGACTTCAGACATATTCAAATGATTATTCACTTTGAGGGTAACCCGTTTCTGTGTGTCAAACTCTTTTTCAATAATGAATTCGCCAGATCAGTTATGAAAATTTACTGCAAACAACTAGGACTAAAATTCAGACAAAAAAAGAGCAGGATAATTAACCTTTTCTTCAAAAAACAAACGGGCATAAGATTCAAATTCAAAATGCCATCTCGGAAAAGCTTCCAACCTTCCTGTTCATGAGAGGCTCAGGAACATCCCCACGCACAATCCGTTGAGCTAATCTGGAGAAAGAAATTTAAAATTTTAAGCATTATCCAAGAAAAAGGAAAGATAACTCTGGTGGAAAAAGAAAACAAACAATAGCCCTATTAAAAGGACATCCATGAGGACCATGCCGAAAGAAAAAAAAGTCAATAGCCAAAAAAAATAAACCACAAAAGCCAATTCCTTCAGATATATAACCACAATGTTTATTTTTTTACTGTTTGTAACTGCAATAACTAGAGAAGAAATTTGAAGTCATGAACCACCTACCCTTCAGCAATTGCAGTTTTTCCAACACCGGGCTCTCCAATAATAACAGGATTATTTTTTGTTCTCCGACACAGTATCTGTATACACCGTCGAATTTCATCATCACGACCTATAACAGGATCAAGCTTCCCACGCCTTGCAAGCTCGGTCAAATCATTCCCATACTTCTCAAGTGCTTCATACTTTCCTTCAGGATCTGCAGCAAGATCAAAAGCATAGATCAGATGCAATTAACATCACAATTGATCAATGGAAAGAATTGTTCTTGACATCCAATGAAATGATCAACAATGATGGAGAGAAAGTAGGGCCTACCAAAATGGCACATGACCCCGATGGGTTCTTCAAGATAAGACTCGACCACAAGATAATTTTTGAACTTCAATTAGTTTGGTTTAGGAAGAAACAGGTTCCAAACTAATACCCAATCAGAAAGGCTTTTCTTTTCTTTTTTCTTTTTTTTTTGTTGGGGGGGAAGCATATCTATTTGCTGCAAGTGGCCAACAAGTCCTATTTCAAATTTTTAATAACCAACGGCATGTTTGTTAATTGTGAAATTTATTTCATACAACCTGTTTGACATAAATAGATTTCCAGCAAACAGGAATTTTTTTCGTATATCATATAAGTATGAAAAGATATCCCACAGAACACTACTAATTTGTATTCAGCGCTTTCAGGGGCTCTATTCTTGGAAATTGGATAGAGCTGCTTTCGTACACAAACATGGGAAAGCGAATAGTTCGATGAAAATCTCCTTCTGATAAAACAAAGGTACCCCAAAGAAGTACTCATGTCCAATAAAGCAAATGTAACCTACATAAGTATTCATGTAAAGTTGCCTGAAGACTGTCAATACATTTGTAGACCAAGTCAAACTGAGATTTTAGCTCCAATAAATAAAAACAGAATATATAGAATGCAAGTTTAGTAATAATAGGGGTTGAAATGGGAAGTAGTTAAGATTGGTGGTCTAGAAATACCTAAAGATATTGTTTCTGATATCGATGGTCGATAATCCAGACCCCATATCATTGGGATAAGGCTTGGATGATGACGATGATGATGAAGATTTTAAATGCCAACTTATTTTCGTAAGTCTTTTTTCTTAGATGCTAAATTCATATTTGGATATAGGATATGTGGAGATATTCATATAAGGTAAAAGAAAGTACATAAGAAACTCCTACTAAAAAAAACTTGGAGATAAGAAATCCATAAAACCAATGTGCAAAAACTCAGCCCGGTCCCAGAATTGGGCCCTTGCCTAAGCTAAGTACCTAAAAAATTACAAAAAAAATTGTTAAAAAAGCAAGCTATGCTATAAACAGCATTAAAAGCCCAAAAAAAGAGACAAAATATATAAAATACAAAATTTGGAAAAAAGTTGTTTAGAAACAATTCAAAAAATTTCCAAAAAGGGGAAAATAGAAAATAGAGCATATAATTAGAAAAACTCACAAATCATCACCAAAAAATAAATATATATGAAAATATTTATACATTGATTAAGTAAAAAAATAAATTTTTATAATATTCATTTATTTTTATATGTTGGAGTTTGTTACCAAGACTCGGCTCACAAAGGTGTGGAGTCCGAGGTACTCGGCCTCGTCCCAGTCGACTCTGTAGAGTTTTAAAACCTTGTTTAAGAGTCATAGAAAGAACAATTAAAAGATTGCAAGAGATAAAATCAGAATAGGTCCATACTTTGATCAGTTACTCTCTGATTGCCCCTCACAGCTGAGATGGCATCTTTCAATTCTTTCTCCCCAAGTTGAAGGTTCTTGAATAACTGCTGCCCAAATCTCTTATCAAAATTGAATGCCAATACTAAATGCTCCACTGACAAGAACTCATCACCCATCTCCTTCTTGTACTTTCTGGCCTTGTCTAAGAGGGCCATTAGATTAGGACCCACTCTTGGGCCACCAGTATCACCTGTTACCTGACAAACAAGGAATATGGGCAAAACAACATTTGTTATGATAAACTGTAGCATAATTTGGTTTTCCATAGGATAAACTATTAGCAGCGGAGAAGTATGCTAAAATCAATGGTCCATCAGGGTCATCACCATCCAATTACGAGAACGAGAGAGAGAGAGAGAGAGAGAGAGAGAGAGAGAGAGAGAGAGATCAAAACAGGAATGAGCCCATGGTAGTTCCACTCTCAACGCCGTCACTATCCATCGTTTTATTGGATGGTAAGGACCCAATGGACACTGGTTTCTTGTGGTATACTTTTCCTTGATAGTATCACACCTTCGGTTGCTGGTAAATAAACTGATCTGTAGCTTGCAACACCGATGTATTATCGATGCCAGCTTTAGTAAATATTCTTCTGGCCAAGCCATCCTTTTGCTCCAAAATAGCCTTCATCAAATGCTCAGATTCCACAATTTGTTGCTTGTTCTGGCGTGCTGCCTCTACTGCATCAATAAGCCCTTCCCAAGCCATCTCAGTGAACTCTGATTGGTTTATCTGATAACAACAAAGTCAATCCTAAAACCACGCACCAAGAATGACAAAAATTATGCATCTTCCATGCTGAGGCTGGCGCAAAATATGCAATCTTATCCACTAAGGAGAATATACTTCTACAAAGCAATCACTCATACGAAACAAACGCCTAATTTTTCAAACAAATGATAAGTTCTTCCAAGTATTCAAGATCATGTTTGGGTAGTGGACAAGCATAACAATAACGTAACAGCTTAACAACACCAATGAAATACGAAAACACATATAAAGTGTGGCATATTTGTTGTATTTCACCATGGAAAATACTAGAAATTATTTCAAAATAATATCTTTTTTGAACTAAAGACTATTTTGGTCTTGTTTGTAGAGAGATGCAGTAGGTTATTTGTCCCACATTGGAGAATGGGGTAAGGAAAGTAATCTTTAAATATGAGTTTATCCTCTTCACTAGTGTTCTAAGAAGCAAAGGGAGAGACAGCCCATGCTGCTACGTGGAACACGCAAAGCGTGCAATGCACATGCTGACATGCGAATGTGCACATGACTGGTCAAGCTCGAGGTTCGATACCTTTTTACCGCTATGAGCATTGTCAGCTGTAAGGCAAAGGCAGTTGCGGTAATTTGGTGCCAGTAATTTGTTGCCACCATTGAAAGGCATGATTATACAACTATTTGCCCCCTACGGCCACCGACAGTGTTTATAGTGTGTTACTTAGAACATGACGACGGGTTTTTTAACCCAAAGACACACCATGAGCCATGTGATTGTTGGCTATCTGATTGCATGTCAGCTGCAATTGGTGGATCGTTTTAATGATAGTGATCAAGGATCAAAGAGTTACAACTTCTCATCTATCAGGTGCATCACACTCTCTCTATAAACAAGAACCCATTTTGTAACTTGTATACTATCATTTTTACGACTTGTGTGACTTTTCTTTAGAAAAGAGGCAACTTGATGCTTTAGATCTTGCATTACTTGTGCATTTGTACGGGCAAGATAGTTTCATTAACCCTTTATTCTTTGTATCCCGAGAACAAATTTGCCTGGTAAAACATATACACACATTAATTTATATCAATAATTCGTGCATGGAAACAGTAAGATTGTAATTCCTACCTTGGGTTCTCAAGAAATTTTTTTAATGTAAGTCTCATTTTATCCCAACATTAAAAGACAATATTTCAGGTGAGAAATGGAGTAACGTGATGAACATCGATTGCTTTGATGGTCGAACTTCAGAAGGCGGCAACAAAAGCTCTTATTTTTTGTCGACCACGCTTAAGGTGGCCTCTATTCGCACTGATGCTATGCCTGATGTGCCACAACTAGCTTAAGGAGAGAGCGAGGAAAAAATTTATCTTCGAAACGAGAAGTCAATTCAGCCAAAGTGGATGGCGGATGACTTCATATGCAAAGGACACATCCTCAAAAGTTTTAACAATATATCATATGGCATTTATGTTTCATTATCAAGGGTGAAAGAAGCATGGAACAAATTGGAGAACAAATAGAACAATAAGGAGTCACGTAACCAAAGGTTTTTGATTTCCAATTATCTTGACTTTAAATTCATTAACAATAAGCCTATACTCAGTCAAGTGTATGAGTTGCAGCTCATCATAAGTAATCCTAAAAGCCTAAGTGAACCTAGTTGGATGAAGCGTTTCAAGTATATTCAGTCAAGCAGATGAGCTATAGCTATCGAACCTAAGGTAGCGGAATTGAGTTGAATGAAGCTTTGCAAGTGGGAGCTATAATTTATAAGTTACCCCTAGAATAGAGTACCAAAAAACGATGAAACATACGAAGGTTGACATTAACCTTGTTCAACTTCAACGTTCTCTTCAAATTAAAGAAGTGCAAAGGCTTTGTTAAATGAAAGATGTAGCCATGGAAACTCAGTTGGCAAGGAAATTTCAGTCTAAGACAAACCTCGTATACTACAAGTCTAGGGACAAGGCTTAAGGCAAGAAGTCCTTCTTTCCCAAGCTGCAAAAAGATATCTCTAATGATAAGAAGCCTAAAAAGAAAGGCAATCGCTACATTTGTGGCCAACCAGGACACTACTTTAAAGAATATCGACTCTGGAAGAGAGTTCGATGTAGCCATGGAAACTCAGTTGGCAAGGAAATTTCAGTCTAAGACAAACCTTGTATACTACAAGTCTAGGGACAAGGCTTAAGGCAAGAAGTCCTTCTTTCCCAAGCTGCAAAAGATATCTCTAATGATAAGAAGCCTAAAAAGAAAGGCAATCGCTACATTTGTGGCCAACCCGGACACTACTTTAAAGAATATCGACACTGGAAGAGAGTTCAAAAGCCCCAAAAACCAAGCAAACTTAACCAGCAAAAAACAAATGTTTGTGGCTATGATCATGTGGTCAATTAAATTGAAAATGAGTCTGGTTGGTACATAGACATAGATGCTACGGTACATGTTTGTAACAGACAAGACTATTTGAGGATCTGTGAACCGGTACAGGATGAAAACTAGTCCAATTGGGAACCCAAGCCTTGGCCAAGATGTTTGGTGAAGGCACGGAGGACCTGAAATTTAGTTCGGGTAAAGTTCACACTTCAGAGAATGTGATTTATACGTTGGATATGAGGAGAAGACTAGTGTCAAGCTACTTGTTGAATAAACGGGGTTTCAGGGGTGTAATTTGGTCATTTTGACCAAAAGAGGTGTGTTTGTTGGCAAAAGGTTCTCTTGTAATCAGATGTTTAAACTTGATTTGAATAATAAAATAAAGAATTCTTCCACATATCTCATGAATATGTGCGATTTATGAGAATATGTGCGATTTATGGCATGATTAGGACACTTGAATTTTTCTTCTATCAAAACCATGTTTAAATTAGGCCCAATCCATGAATGTGGTGATATATTTGATGGAAAATATAAAGCATGTGTACAAGATTTTTTCTTTTTATTAAAAGAGTTAACTGCTTCCAAATTAACAAGAACACCTTGTCATTCAGTGGAAAGGAATCCCGAATTATTAGGGCTTGTCCATAGCAATATTAGGAATTTAAATAATGTCTTCAATAGAGGAAAGAGGTACTTGTCTTACAAGAGAAAAAGAACCAGATATTGGTAAAGATGGTCAATGCCATGATCATCAATCCCAGATTGTATTTGTCTTTGTGGGGTGAGGTTTTACTTTCTCTGTGTTTCATACGAAATCGTATACCCTATATAAGGAAGTGAAAAGACACCTTACAAGTTGCAATTCAATAGGAAACTAAATGTGAGTTCAAAGAATTTCTTGGGAATCCTACAAATCAAAGAGTGGGGTTGTTTATCATACGTAAGATTTCCAGATTTAAAACAAAATAAATTGAGACCCCAAACCTTTGGATGTGCTTTTATTGGTTATGCACAAAATAGTATGGCATACCAATTTCTAGAACAAAGTTTCTAAGGTGATAACCAAATCAAGAGAAGCATAATTCTTTGAGAATTTAACTAGCAAAAGTGAAATAGACAATGTTAGTCCCCTTCTAAGAAGAGATGAACAAGAATTTGTAGTGAATCTATTGAAGAGGTTGTATAACTGAGGAAAAGTAAGAGAGCGGGAAAGATCCCTGATTTTTATATCCATTTAGTGGAGACCAGCCATAATAAGGTGTTTAGTGCAATACTAATGGCATAGATAGTGGAGGAAGACCTTTCCTCATTAAGTAAAGCATTAGCATCCCATGATGTTGTATTTGGGGAAAGGCCGTAAATAGTGAGATGGACTCCGTTCTTGCTAAGAAAACTTGAAAGTTAATAAACTTGCCCCAGTTCTAAATCTATTGGAGGTAAATGCATTTTTAAAAGGAAATATGCTAAGAGGTCCATTAACAAGTATAAGGCCAAGCTAGTTGCCAAAGGTTTTAAACAAAAGGAAGGTATAAACTATTTTGACACATATGCTACTGTAGCAATGATATCTACTATACAAATATTACTTGCTCTTGCTGCGGTAAACCATCCAATCATATATCAAATGGATGTGAAAATTGCTTTCTTAAGGAGTGAACCATATGCTAATATTTGATGGTAACTTGGAATAGTGGAGGAAACCAAAAGGATCCTTGGATCTAACTTTGATATGAGAGACCCGAGAGTGGATATGAGAAATTAGGTATTAAAATAGTGAGAAAGGATGATGTTTTGGTTTTCACCCCTTCTCACCATATCGAAAAGATGCTCTATAAGTTTGATTATGGTGCTTGTAAACCAACACTCACACTAACGGATCCTCATATAGAGTTAATAAAAAATTAAGGGAGATGTATTTCTCAAATTAAGTATTCAAAAGTAATTGGTAATTTGATGTATGCAGAAAGCTAGGGGCCGTCACTTGGTGTGACGGGAAAAGGTTCAGGTAGCCAGCGCAAGAGCGCGGGTTCGAGTCCTGAGAGCGGCCACTTTGTGCATAAGTCAAAGGTTAGGACCGTTTCCAGCCCACCCCTCCCGGGACCTTGCTTAGGCAGTACCAGCGCCGGGTTATGGCCCTCTATGTTTGCAGCAAGCTATACAAGACCAAATATTGCATAGGCAATGGGTAAACTTAGTAGATTTACTAGTTGCCCATGTAGAGAGCATTAGGATGTAATCTCTTAAAGTTTTTAAGAACTCTCAAAGGAAATATTAATCTCTTAAAGATTTTAAGAACTCTCAAAGGAAATATTAATCTCTTAAAGTTTTTAAGAACTCTCAAAGGAAATATTAATTTTGGCATCCAGAGTGTTGGAAGGATATAGTGATGCCCATTAGAGCACAAAACTCAAAGATTCACTATCCACATCCTGATATGTTTTCACCTTCTCAAGTCGAGCGGTATCATGTGGTTCAGAGAAGCAAACATGCATTTCTCGTTTAACTATGGAGTCAGAATTTATTGCATTAGATTATACTTGTAAAGAAGATAAATGGTTGAGAAACTTGCCTCATGATATCCCAATTTGACCCAAACCAATACAGGCAATCACAATTGTGACGATCATGCTAAAATTGCTCGAGCACGTAATGATATTTATAGTGACAAGTTTAGAAACATTGCATGCACACATGGCTTCATACCAAAGTTTAAAAAAACAGATGGGCGACTCGGGTTGGCCACCCCAAAAATCGTGTCGGATCAGTGGATCGGCGATCCTAATTAGAGAATCGGCCGAATCGAGGGTTTTGACCTAAAACAATTTCAAAAAATCACTATAATTTCTTAAAACTCTAGTTTCTTAGATTTTTTTCAAAAAAAATAGTTGTAATTGCATCATGGTTTTTCATCATTGTATAAACAAATATAAAAATACTGAGAACATGCTTCATTACATCATGGTTTTTCATTGTTTGTATGAAAAATATAGAAATACTGAGAACATGTTTCATTATTCTATATAATAACTTGATACAATTTAAAATTATATTAAAATTTTATTTCTACGTAAAATAAGTCATTATAATAATAACAAATTAACAATAAGTTATATGTTAATATTTGTAAAAGTTATACATACATTAATTAAAATTACAATCTATACTAAATATGAAAATAACATAACCCATTTAACAATGATTTATTAAATAACGTAGAAATTCAATATACTAAATTATGTGATGTTTTAATGTATTTTAGAACAATAAAAAATTCAATTTAGCAATAACAATTTTAACATAATTATAGAAAATAAGTTAACAATTTTTACATAATTATACTCATTCAACGTAATAAGATTAATGTCATTTTAATGTGATCCTATTCACATAATTATACTAATATAAGTTTAACATAATTATATTAAGTTATTAACATAAATAAACAACCACAACTTCATATAATCATATCAATTCTTGTAAGTTTATTATATGTAATTTTTTGGTTATATGTAAGTCAAACTTACTTATATGCACTTTATTCCTTGTAAATTATAAAAAAGAAAAATGACTATAATTAATCTAACAAAAATTATTTTGTAGACCATTTATTTTAGGAAAAAGTTTATATAAGAGCACGGCTCTAAACAATCAATTTAGGGTGCACCTCAAAAATTCACAAAAAGAGGTTGTTTTGAAGCCCAAAAATCCTCAAATTCATCATCTCGACCTCAAGATGTATGGACATGAGAAAAAAAAGATTTCAAGTCTTAAAAATAGTGCATCTTGTAATGCATTTTTGGACAGTCAATTTTCAAGGTTTTCGAGCATTCATAGATCTGCGCAATACTACTTTTAAAGTTTTAAATTTTATAATTAGATATTAAAATAAATTTTCAGGCCATCAAAAAGATTTCCTGGATTGAAACAACATCTTTCGACAGTATTTGAAGGTGTACCTTACTTTGATTGTTTAGCGCCTCGGCCTTATACAAACCACACCCTTTATTTTATAGATGATACTTTCCTTGTATAAGAGAGAGAGAGAGAGAGAGAGAGAGAGAGAGAGAGAGAGAGAGAGAGAAAGAGATTAATGTAAACGTCTCCTTGTATAAGCGCAAGAGAGAGAGAGAGAGAGAAAGATTCTAGTTGTCTATTGCCACTGCAAAAAGAGATATCCCGCATCGATAGATAGTGGGATGAAACCAAAGTATAAAAGTTTAGAACCGCATAGTACAACTCAATTGAAGTGCTCATGCAGGAGGTGAACTTTGGCCATGTACATGGGCCCGCATGTATACATTTGTCTGCATATTTCAGGTGCAAAATAGTGTTGTATGGTACCACGTGACGTGTTTTTTAAAGGAATAAATTCTTGAAAAAAAAAGAAAATAAATTCTCGAAAAGAAAAAACAAAAAACTGGTATAGACTCCGATTCTATATGGACCGGCCTGAACATGCCGATTTAGGAGGGACATAGCCGGATCTCAATATAGTACGGGATCCAGTTCGCCCAAAACGATTTCCAATCCGGATCGAGCGATTCCGATCCTAATTGTCGAATTTTAAAACCTTGCTTGATACAAATATTAATAAATGACGGAGTGATAAGTCTAGAATGTGTGAATAGAAGAATCTGGCTTATCCTTTGACAAAAGGCCTCACAAGGGAATACATCAATAAGATGTCAAGTAGAAATGCATGCTTCAAGGCACGTAGAATAAAGTGGCAACTAACATGTGTAAACACATTGCAGCAAAATAGAGTTACCGAGAGGAATGAGGTTAGAGTCCATATAGTAATCCTCAATGATGAGAATCCATCTAGTCTTTTGTTACCTTAAGAGCTCTAATTCAGTATGCTAATCACAAGTCGTTCTTGTGGTTAGTTGAATCACTAGACATGATTAAATATGTCATCTGCACCCATTATAGAGAGATCCATCTAGTCGATAAGTTCAGTAATGACCTGTGTCAAAGAAAGTTCAGCTATGCTCTTAATGATGGCTATAATTATATCAATCAGGGTACGTTATATATAGGGGCACCCTTGATAGAATTACTTATATAAGTGTGGAAGTGAGGCCGCTTCTTATGACATTGGACTTGTCTCTGGAGTGCTTATGAAATCGAGATATAAGCTCAAGGCTGATAATGAGCTGGCAGTAAAAGATATTTGAGTTTTCTATCATTTGTGTGTTGTGCCATAGGTATGTGGTGTAAGATCCTTGGTTTAAAGCTATATGCTACTAGTGAGCTTGATGTACTTTGGGTGCTTACACTAAGTGAATGTTCAAATCCAAAGATACCTTCATGGTATGCAAATGTCATATTGTTACCTAATGTTTTCATATTATTTTGAAATAAATGGAGGAAATTATTGCCTTTTTCTATGAGAAATACCAGAAGTTATTTCAAAATAATATCTTTTTTAACCTTTGGTACTTTGGGAAGTGTTTTTTTGTTTTCTTCCTAGAGAGAGATGTATTGGGTTATTTATCCCACATTGGAGAATAGGGTCAATCATCCTTAAATATGAGTATATCCTATTCACTTGTGTTCTAACACGTGAAGCATGTAACACACATGAGTATGGGTCGGGCCTGAGGCTCGATACCTTTTCACTGCTATGGGCATTGCCAATGGTAAGGAAAGGGATAGTTGCATAGTCTAGTGCCGATAATTTGGTACCACTGCTGAAAAGACATAATTATATATACCATACAATATTGCCTCTTCCATCACTACGGAGAGGAATAGATATTACTGTTTTATCCCTGTCCCAACTGGTGGTGTTTATGGCATGTTAGTTTGAATATAATGCCGGGTCTTTGGAACCTGAAGTGATACCATGAATCCATATTTGCATACCAGTTGCAATAGATGAATTGCTTTAATGGTCGACCAAAGAGGTACAACTGACAACTCTACATCTATCAGGTGCATTGAAAAGTCACATTAGGTGGAGATGAAAAGACAATTTGTCTCTCTATATAAATAAGAACCCATTATATGACTTTGTATATTAATGTTTTTACAACTCGTGTGACTTTCTCTCTCTAGGAAAGGGGTTAATCTTGTGCTTTAGATATTGCAATACTTAGTGCATTTGTATCAGCCATGATAGTTTCATAAGTATCCCAAGACAAATTTACCTGGTAAAACTTAGATGCACATTGTTTATCAATAGGAGGCAAATATTGTCTTGTGAAAGTGATCTATTCGTGGCCAGAAACAGTAAGATTGTAATTTAATTCACTAATTCCTACGTTGGTTCTGAAGAATTCTTCTTTTCTTACTTTTTATTTTTTTTTTTATTTTTTTCACTCTCATTTTATTGCCCCGTCTCACCCACCAATCCCAACAATGTTAACCCAAACAAAATAAGTATCCTCAACGAGATTATATGTCACGACTTATGGATGGCTTCACCATTGTATACTATTCAGATAATAATGATAACAATTAAATCAATTGACCAGCTTCTAGCTCGAGAAGTGAATTTGCCACCATAATGCATTTTGAACCCAATTCAAATATACCTAACTTTTGCAAGGCATCTCCAATTTAAACCACGCAAACCATCGAACACATTTCAGCTACGACAGAAATGCAACCATTTGAATTGGTTCATCAGGATGATGATTATTCAGATTGAATCCACAAAAAAGTAAAGTTAAGAAACAGAAAGTTTTTGACATTGAGAAAATAACAGATATTTAGAGAGAGAAAAACCTGAGAGGCGCTCTCTGCCATGTAATGAGGACTTGAGGAATGAAACTGCCTATACCCAAACCCCATCATCTTTCCGCCTAAAAAAGGCCGGAATCCGGCGACCTCCGCCAGTGAGTAACCATTTTCCGGCAACACCCAAACCTCTCGATTGATTAACAAGCCCTGTGATGATGAAACGCTTCTAACCCATGTTTCAGAGCCCCTGAGTCTGAAAGTCGCAGGAGAATTCCCCAGCAATTTTCCCGCGCCATAGACGGCCCTACCGAGCTTCGCCGCCCTTACAATCATGGCTTTCTCTTCCTTTCGTTCCAGTAATTGTGATCACTCCACTAGTTCCTTTGTTCGAGTGAGGAAGTGTTTCTTGAAGAAGGGACACACACCAACTCTCTCTCTCTCTCTCTCTCTCTGATGTTTTTGCACTCTCCGGCTCTCTTGACGCTAATTCTCCCTCTCAAGATTAGAGGTTTCTGGCTTTCCCATTGGCTCTCCACTTCGTCAGTTGCGGTTTGAACTTTGAACTTTGAACTTTGAACTTGAAGAAGAAGAGTCTGGAAAAGTGGTAGAGGCCGCGTGGAAGGCTCTGGAATATCGCCGAACCAAATTTTCCTTTCGCGATCCAAGTTGTGACACATTTTTTATTAAAATTTGTCGCCAGTATCCCTCGTAAATTACCTTATCAGAAACTGTCATATTTGCGTGTGGTTTCTACAAGGTTTTAGTTTTTTTTTTTTCCACGAATACTAAATATTATTAAATAAACAAGAAAAATTTACGTAGAAGTTCGTTATGTTTTGTATTATTAGAGTTACATCAAATAGTTTTCATTATTGTAAAAGTGTCCATTTTTTTATCTTTTATAATACTATTTTTTAAAAAGACAAGTTTGCCTCTTTTCGAATATTCAACATCCGAATTTCTAAAATAGATATAGCTCCAACAGTGTATTTTCCTATTTTCGGATATACAACATTCGAATTTTTTGGATTTTCGGATGTTGAACATCCAAAATTTTTCGCGCCAAGTTTTCCCGCTTGCTGGAGAAAAGTTATTTATTTTCTTTTTATAAAGTTGGAAAAAACGCATCATACACTCTCTTTACTGTCCCCTAATAATGTCCCCTAATACAGTAATCCACAAACTTGAAGAAATTGACTCACTATTTGAACGTGATTGGTATCGTTCTTACTCTTGCCTTATACTGTTGATTAATATATGTTTATTATCGGTTATTTTATAAGATACTCCATTTTGTTATTCATATTTGTTCTGTATTTTTCATTAATAAATGAAATTTGTCTTATATTGACGAAGTTGTTTGTTTTATATAATTATTTATTGTTTGTATAATGTTGATACATTGTATTATTTGTTTTGCCTAAATGATTGTTAAACTTGTTTGTCTGTACTAAAATTTGTTGTTTATTTTGTGTTTATGTGAGTATTTATTGTTTTCTTTTGTTTAATGTTTATTAGTCACAATTTTAGTAGTCACTATTTCAATCTATTATGTAATACTCAGATTTTATGAACCCTAAAGTAGTTAGAAATATCCCAATTTTTTGTAATTTTTTTGTATTGATTTTTTGTAACACAAATTTTGCTATTTATTTAATATAGTAGTACTGACAATGGCTACTGAGGGAGTACAACTGGTATTCCCATATGGGAGGTCATTTGAGACGAATGCAGTTGACGGATGTGTTATTTATAAATGAGGAAAATTGAAGTCACCAAGTATAATGGGAATAGTTCCTTGGAGGAACTAAAATGTCATTTTGGAAATTTAACCAAGTGTGATCCAAGCCAATTAACGATTATGTACCACAACACAAGTCTATCTAGTGGACTTGATTTGATTGATGTAAGTGATGATATAGATGTATCTTTTATGTTGGGAGGGGAATCTTCGAGAATTATAATATATATTGCCGCTACAATGGAGCCACAATAGGAATCTGTTGTTAAGGACCCATCTTCAAAGAATGGGTAGATCTATAATTTATTTTTTTATCTGTAAATTGCTTTATTTTAATCTTATATGTGCAGAAATTGTTGCTTCATCTTACACTCTATCTTTTGTCAACAGTCGGCGTAACGTTTTACCTTAATAAGATCAAAACATTCAAGTGACGCCCAACCCTGAGCTCGTACCAGAGCATGATATGGAGGATATTGAACCACTAGAGAGTCCACGTAGAGGAGTTGGTAACGAGGTTCAATTGAGTGTTAGGTAATTTTTTGAAAAAGTTAATGAATGCCGGCGTCATCTAGTTGATTTTGCAATCCACAGCAATTTTGTTCTAAAGTTTGACAAAAGTGAATTAAGATGGGTGTGGGAAAGTTGCAAGGCAAAAGGATGCACATAGCAAGTGCTGTGCTTACGAGTTGGCAGTACCACATACTTTAAAGTGAATTCTATGGTTAAAGAGCACACATGTAGTGGTCCAATAGGGAGGGTCCATCAGCCACTAGTTCATAGTGATTGGTTGGCAAAAAGGATTATATGCCGCTTTCTTGACCAACCAAAAATTAAAGCAAAACATATTCTAAAGGATGTTCAACATGATCACGGGGTCAGGCTTTCCTACATGCAAGCTTGACGGGGAAAACAAGTTACTACAGAGATGATAGATGGATCACATGAACAACAATACCATGACCTCCCCCTATATATTGAGAAGATCCGTAGATGCAAATAATAGGCTCCTCTCATTGACATTTACAGTGGTTGAGAAAGAGAACTACTAGAGTTGATATTGGTTCTTAAGTATATTGAGTGAACTATTGACTGTGTATCATAATCTGTCTGCCTTAACCATTATATCAGATTGACAAAAAAGCATGTCAGAAGCAATAGAAAAATACTTTCCTACATGTTTTCCATCATTCTGCATGCAACATATGGGAGAGAACTTCAAGGGCTTTATGAAGAAGTTAGCAAATGCTGAAGTATTGCTGATGTTGTTTACCCGTAAAGCGACCATTGGTGGGTTTGAAAAAATAATGTTTGATATACAGTGTGCCGACCAGAAGTATATGAGTGGATTAAGAAATAAGGGTATAGTTGCCGACCTAAAGTAGATACAGTCATCTTACCTCAAATATGGCCGAGTCTTTCAATGCTTGGATTTTATCTGCTTGAGAAAAGCCGATCATTACAATGTGTGAAGAAAAAAGGGTATAGTTGATGACCAGGTTTGAATAAAAAATAGAGTTAGGTAATACTTGGAGCGGCATGCTAGTACCGAAGGCTCAAGAATTACTTGACCTGCAAAAGAAGAAGCTCGATTTTTTCACACAATTATATCCGCCATGAACACGCAGTTTGAGATCCATTATCTTAATAAGAAGTACGAAGTCGATTTAACGCATTGGACATACAGTTGTAGAAAATGGCAACTCAGTGGCATTCCGTGTGCCCATGCCATTGTGGCCATTAACCACATACATTTGGATCTTACTCTGTACTGCCTTAGGTATTTCAAAGTGGAATACTTTAAAAGGGCATTTGAAACTCCTTTTGCACATGTCCCGGATGATATTTAGTTGATAGATATTTACAACCTGACAGTGTTGCCACCAAGGATAACACGCCTTCCCTATAGGCCAAAAAACCAATGAAGAATATTTGAGACGAAACATCCGATCACCAGGCCTTTGAAGTGCAAACGATGCATCGCAGTGAGTCATAATAGGAGGACATGAGAACCGATAGAGTGAATTACTTGATGTTAATATTTTTAATATTGTGTTGCTGCACTTGTTGTACTTTTGTGTTGTCATAAATCTTGAAATGGAGACTTTGTAGCCCCTATTAAAAGCTATTTTTTATTTCAAATAGGCTATGTTAATTTGTAAAAGCTTCATTCAAAAATAAAATAGTTGCATATAGATGAGAAATGCGGAACATTCATAGCAACACGACTACTGGAATTGCAATTGTGCGTCAGCTTCATCATTTCACAATTTGAGTTAATAGCATAATTGATTGATATTAATAACATAATTGATAGTTCATATGCTACTAATAAGTTGATAAAGCAATGACATATATGTGGTCAAAAGCAGTGAGATAAAGAAAATTGTTTCGGATGCTACTAAAAGTAGCGAACATCCAAGGACTGTCATTTTCGAATATTGAACATCTCAAAATATCAAGTGTTAGGATGTTGTACATCCGAAAATAATTTTGGATGTCCAACATCCGAAATTGTGACATTTTTAGACGTACAACATCTGAAATTGTGATTGTGACCCTGGATGTTCACAGTGATAATTTTCAATGTACAACATCCGGAAATATCAAGTTTCGGATGTTGTACATCCAAAGATAATTTCAGATGTCCAACATCCAAAATTGTGATATTTTCGGATATAAACATCCGAAAATATCAACTTTTCGAATGTTGTACATCCGAAAATAATTTCGGATGTCCAACATCAGAAATTGTGACACAAGTTTTCGGATGTTGTACATTCAAAAATGTCACTGATCACTTATACATGTGAAGGACCAGTTGGTCTCAATGGTCATTATGAAGTTTTGGTCTCAATGTCACTGGTCACTAATACATGTGAAGTATCAGCTGGTCTCACTGGTCACTTAAACATACCTTTTTAAATCGACTCGAGAAAGTAGCAAAGAGATTAATTTAGCAGCAAATTTTAGTGAGAACTAGGGAGGACCATCACTAGGATGGCTATTAATTTTGAACTAATACGCAAATTAGTAACTCAACCAATAGCCACTAAATAATATTTTACAACTCCGTCACGTTAAACATTGTTATTGTTTCTATCTTTACACATTATTATAACATCGGCACCTCATATAAGATCATTTGAACATCGCAAGTAAGAAAGTAGAAAGACTTAACCAAATTGTACTTAACAACATTCATTAAACAAATTAGGTGGGTCAAAATGACCAATACATTACATCACTCAAAATAAACAAATTAAATGTTCCAATACGTTCAAAATGAACAAAATTACAAGGGTCAATACCCCATTACACTGATCGTCTTCTCTTAGGCTGATACTGTTTCTTTCGTGTGTTATATCTTCTGTGTTCCTCAACTGCTAGTTGTGTGGATGAAACTAGGTCTTCTACCGCCCGACTACTTTCACCCACTCCATCATGTCCGACTTCATCAAGTACACCTTTGTCATGATATTCACGTTGTGAATTTTTCATCCTGGCTTCTATGTCATCCATATCTACACGCACAAACTTAGACAATGTTTCAAACGCGTTGTTAACACGATTATACACTTCAAGATTCCACTTTTGTCTAAGTATAAGTGCCTATGTTAACATGATTGTAGATGCCTGAACTGCACTAACCTACACAAACAAGATTACCTAATTAATATATTTAAACAATTTCATGAAACTAATAGGTAAGTACAAGACTATAAGAATTTGTAGGTTAATATAAACGTACAAACTGGTCTTCTTAACCTCGAGGTCTCATTATATATTGTGGTTCAAGAGCATGAACCACATATTCTTCTTCCTAGTTATGAGGTTGCAATATGTCTTTGAGTGGGTTAGCGTCATTATGTACTAGAGGATGGGACACTAGGTTTTACCAGGCTTTGTACTCCTCTAAGGGCAACACATTGTTATCTTCTTCAATTTCAGGCATCATGCGGTCATGGCGAGTTTCCCAATGTTGGATTTTGTCTACATTCATTGTTCACCAATCTCGCTGTCACCTTGTTTGTTAGCGCTCTTACCAACAACCAAGGGATTTTTAGGACTGTCCTGTTTTGCTCCAAATTGCCAACGTACTCGATCTAGCATGTATGGCTGGACAATATCGTCAAATATGAGCGTTGTTATGCACATTGCAGTTTCATGTGCATGCTGCCTATCATCTGAAATGACCTAATCAGACTTGAAATAGGGATTCCATATTACTTATTATATGATATGCAATCAGTCAATAAAAATAATTACAAATACTTAAATACATTTGAATGTAATCAATATCAAATTATACACTAACCTCATTAGGTTGGAGGTTCTCAAATTCTTGTCTGATGGGAGGCATTAGGTTATGTGGATTGCCATTATAATTTTTCGGTGGCTCCCATCTTTTGGCCCTAGGCATATTTAGAGAGATATTATGCGGTATGGGCCTCATATGCATCATATGCTCATACGACCAGCACTGTAATAAATTAAGATATGAGAAATATTAAATATTTTAGGAAAGCAGTCTAACTATTACGCTTATGTCATATACCCAAAAAAAAGATTACCTGCATGAGAGTGGTTGAACCACTAAAATGTCTTTGCTTGAAAGTACAAGCTTTTCCAAGTGAGCGATAGAGGAATGCAAGGGCTACAACACCCTAAGCATATCTGCTGGCCCCCTCAATATCTTAAAAAAACTGCAAGTACCTTATTGGCACTATTAAAATTGATGCATCAGCGAATATGGTGACACTAATGAGGAAGAGTATATATGCTCAAGTATATCTATAAACGTGAGCAGGGGTTGCATCTGGTGGCAATTCCCTAAAATTCACCTTCAACCATGTATGTATCACGATTGTCATATTGTCATCAAGGACTATACCGGAATTGTCTTCTATATACTGTCGCAGGTCACTGATAGGACGATATGTAACTGGCTATTCATCCACATCCAGTCCTAATATCTCATGTACATCAAAAAGCGTTGGTGTCTTCTCACCAATATGAATGTTGTAATGAAATGTATGGGTCTCAGAACGCCACCTCTTTACATTGGTTGAGACAAAAGGATGATCAATTCGGCTTGGCCGAATAATAGATAGTGCACCCAACCCAGACGTGTTTACTAATTGAACTTGCTCTTCTGTTAGATGTCATTCATTTAATTGATAAGTCTTCTAAAAATTCTAATTTCTTTTTTCTCCTATAATACAACAAATATACAACATATTAGTCCCAATACATAGATATGTACTTCTCATAAGATGTTTGAACCTAACTACAATTTATTGAGAATGGGTAGATGAGTATATGCATATGCATGTCCTTCTTATATGAAATATGATGCATGTTCTGGATGAAGTTGCAGCAAACTAGGGTCTTGAGGACCTCCTGGATACCCTCCATCGGGATGTAGACGATTCATATTCACTAAAATCTCATAAGGTCACCATGTTAATCATAAGGTTACATATGCAAAACTTAACAAGATAACAAAAAAACAATAATGACATGCTACTGATGAAGAAGAACAATCCATTGATGAAAAAAGAACAGTGCTAAAATGAAAATGCTATGCTAGTCTAACTCAAGTTCATATACTTAAAAATAGAAATCAATCAGTGAACATGGTGGCCAAAAAAAGAATTGATTCTTTGAGACAAACAAGTAACTAAGAAGAATTCAAGGAGTTCTTCAAAAACCACTAAACAACTTCCATAATTAGCTAAAGCGAAAAAGCAGTCTCCTATCCAATTCTTAAATCCAATTTAATATCTCTACTTGAAGAACTAGTACACAGACCCCATAATTAACCAGATCTACACAATCCTCATCCGCTTCTTTTATCATTAACAAATTCAAAACCACATGAAACATTACACTGAGTCCAATTCAATGGACCTCAACTAAACAATAACCAAACCCTAGATGGATAAACAAATAAAAACACAGTCGTTCCCTTCCAAGTAACCATCAACGTCTAGAAACTAAAGAATTCAACTTTAATGAGTAACTAAATCATTTCAATAGAATTCGACATTGATAAGCAACTAATCATTTCATTGTAAAGACAAGAATCCAACTATCATAAGCAACTAAATCATCCCATCAAAAACAAAGAAATCATGTTAGCTCAATAACCAAA
Source organism: Amborella trichopoda (assembly GCF_054954075.1). Lineage (NCBI taxonomy): Eukaryota > Viridiplantae > Streptophyta > Magnoliopsida > Amborellales > Amborellaceae > Amborella > Amborella trichopoda. The sequence continues at coordinate 41,201,475 of NC_142347.1, forward strand.
CCATTAAAAAACCAAGCAGTTCAATAAAAAACTGAATAATTCGATTTATAGATAGACGAACGACTCCATCAAAAAATAAAAAATTCAATTTAACTTCAAGCAACAACAAAGACCAATGCTACTTATAATACAAGCAACATATTAAATCCAATGATATGGTCACCTATCATGTTGCTTATAAACAGGAGCAAAACCCCCAAATTATAACAGAAAACTCAAACAAAACCACAATCTGCAAGAAACGCACCCAATAAGCATAGACCCAATTATTTTGTGCTATTAAGAGTATAAACCCTCAAATTAAAAAAATATTTACAGTTCTACAGAGACCACAAAATTTCAAGTTGGCAAAACCTACAAATTTTAAAAATCTAATTCAATCACAATGGAGCCACAAATTAATTCAATCTATACTAAATTCACAAGAAATAACTATTATGCTTGAGTATAAACCCTAACAAAAAATCAAGTGGCAATTTAAATATAAAAAATCAACCCACATACCTTCACTCAGTGAAATGGCTTCAAAATCCAAGAAATGATGTTTGTCAAAGATGTACACTGTTGAAAATCAAAATCTATGAACTATTTACTAATATTTACCAATGAGATATCAAATAGGCGCACAAAAGAACTCACAGATCAAGAACACTGAACCAATGTTCAAATACACAGAAAATAACCTGACCGAACTTAAAATTTACAGTCGCATGATTTTCGGATGTTCAACATCCGAAAATCCTAAAATTTCGGATGTTGAACATCCAAAAATAGGGAAAAACACTGTTCCAGTTGCGGTTAATTTCAGATGTTCAACATCCGAAAATCTCAAAAATTCAGATGTTAAACATCCAAAAAAGGGCAAACTTGTTTTTTTTTTAAAATGGCATTATGGAAGATAAAAAACGGACACTTCTGTAATAACGAAAACTATTTAGTGTAACCATAATAAGGTAAACTTGTTTACGATGAAAATCTGACAGATCTTTCGATGAAGATCTCTCGAATTTTAACACCTTAAACTAATTAAAAAGATGTAAATAAAGTGGTAGAGAAAGTGGGATAGATCGAATTCAGATCTGAGGTCAGATATGCCCGAAAACGAGCAAATCTACTCTCAGATCTGGAGCAGAGCCAGCATGATCCAAAACATTAAAATATAGTTTTCAAAATAAGTTAACAGATCAAAAATAAATAAAGAAGCAAAACAGTAAAAAGAAGAAGAAAGGGAGAGGAAGAAATAATACAAAACCGGCTAGATGGCCCAGGATTGCCGAGCCTTCGAGGGCTCGCCCATACTAGAACAGGTCCTCTTTGCCTCTTTGATTCGGATATTGACCAACAGATCTCTGGTGTAAAGGGTTGGATATAGGGTTGTTGTGCTCTAATTCTAGTTTTGATCTAAGGGTTTTGTGCCTTACGTCTAAGTTTTCTCAGTCTTGGGGGTTAGGATTTCAGGAGGCTAGAGTTTTTATCTTCTCTAGGGTTTTCAATCTAGAGATTTTTTCTAAAATTGTCGGTCTCTCTCGAGGTCTGAAGGAGAGTGTCTTTAGTTTTCTAAGGGTTTTGTGATCTCCAGATGTTGAATATGAATTATGAGATTTTCTCTAATTTTTTTGGGATTTTTGGGGATTTTTCCTAAATTTTTAGGAATTTTCTAAGGGTTTTCCTATTTCTTGTATTTTTTGGTAATTTTCTTAATTTCGAGAATTTCTAAAGTTTTTTTGGTCTATTTTTCTCTCGTTTTGGGTTAGGAAGAGAGGGTATTTATAAGATTCAATTGATGATTTTTCCTATTGATGATTTTTCCTAAATTTTTTAAAGTTTTTTCGGAATTTGTTGGATTTATCTTGAAGTTTTGGCCTATCTAATTAACGAAAATGTGTTTACTACATCATCGAATATGTTGATTGCATCATCAGCCCTGTCGGGCCTGCTACAACTCAGCCCACAGCCCTACAGTTTTCTCTTACAGGGATTAAATTGTCATTTATTATATCTTTTTATCCGTATGTCCGATTCAGGTGATTCTTAGACCGTTGAAAAGCTCTTTGGCTCTATTTCAAATTGGGATAGGATTTGGGTAATTTTGGGATAATTAAATTGGGTCTACTAGGATAATGTTGTCCTATGGGTTTAGAAAACTATAGAATTTGCCATATTAAAATGGGTTGTCTACAGTTGCCCTTCTTTGGCACTCTCTATCATTTAACGGACAGGTGAGTGACAAAGAAGTAGACACTTTGGTGTTCTATGTCCTTCGAAGGGCAGGAGAATGTCAAAGATAAAGCAGATATTTTTAATTTCTTCCTGAGGTCACGTGGTTAAGGGCACACCAAGTATCCCTCCAAGTCATTGTGCTCACCAAGCTCATCCACCTAGGGTATTTTTCCTCCTAGGGTTTTCGGCGTGAGATGTCAGTGAGTTATACAAGCGTAAAAGTTGAGTTGGATTTTCTAGTCATGCCACTTAACTTTAGGTTTTTTATAGTTTGAATTTTTAACCCTAGCATTTCTTTAATCTCCTTATTCCTAAGGCTGTTTATAGGAAAAGGATTTCTATATGAAGAGACTTGTCTCGCCGAATCGAAAGTGAGAGACGAGGCAGCAACGCGGCAATTGCGGTAATGCGGTAATCATCATATATGCGTGTTCAAGCTCCTTCGTTTTTTTAAGACTTTTTTAGAACTTTTGAAAGTAGGGGGAGATTTAAAATAGAACCTCGAGCAACAGGTTACGATTTTAACAAAAAAATTAAAGTTTTTGGAAAACACAAGGCATATAGTGAAAATTTTGAAAAGGGAAAGATATTTCAAAAACAAGGTTGGTTAGCAGTTTTAACTCCTGCAACCATAGAGCCCTTTAAGCAGTCTAGTGTCATGCAGCGATGGACCATACATCCGACCCTTTACGTCAATACGAGGATAGACGAAATCCATCGAACAAGGTGGTTGTGTCCTAGATACACCCGAGCTTTTTGCATCACACGGGGCTAGACGGTACCTGCCTCTGCTCTTTTATGCCGCACGAGTTTGGTGTTTTTCTATCGAACAAGGTGGTTGTGCCCTGAATACACCCGACTTTTCACGTCATACGAGGATAGACGGTACCTGCCTCGGCTCTTTTACGTTGCACGAGTTTGAAGTTTTTCCTGTGAAATAGGGTGGTTGTGCACTGGATACACCCGAATTTTCAAGTCATACGGGGCTAGACGATACCTGTCTCCGCTCTTTTACGTCGCACGAGTTTGACATTTTTCCATTGAATAGGGTGGTTGTGCCCTGGATACACCTGACCTTTCACGTCATACAGGGCTGGACAGTCCTTATCTCGGCTCTTTTACATTACACGAGTTTGATGTTTTCCATCGAACAAGGTGGTTGTGCCATGGATACACCCGACTTTTTACGTCATACGGGGCTGAACGATCCCTGTCTCAGCTCTTTTACGTCACACGAGTTTGACGTTTTTCCTGTCTCGGCTCTTTAACGTCGCACAAATTTGACATTTTTCATGTCTCAAAGTTTTACTTTACACAAGTTTGACGTTTATCATGTCTCAGCTCTTTAACGTTGCACGAGTTTGGCACTTATTCTGTCTCGGCTCTTTTACGTCGCACGAGTTTGACGTTTATCCTGTCTCGAGTCTTTTACATCGCACGTGTTTGATGTTTTCCAAATTAGACTTTGGGACATCGTACACACGCACGAGGATGAGCTTGCCTCATTTCGCCTCAGGGGATGCAGTTGAGAGAAAAACACTCCCAGACTAGCCGATATCGTCATTGGTGAGGTTCACCCATCTCGTATATGTGGTAGTTGGTAGTTATACTTATACAACCATGGAGTGCTTGGCTAGTTTCAAACCTTCATAACAGGTGTAGGAAGTTGGCTTCGAGAACGAGGCAAGATTGACTAACAGTTTAACCTCTTGTAGTGATAGAGGAAGTCCTTTCTAAAAGGGTTTTGAAAATGGAGGGTTTTAACACTCAAATTGGAAAAACGCTATTAAAAGGGACGGACCCTATAGGTTTGCCACATGTGGCCCCTTTGCTGGTTTTCTTTTTTATATTTTACCCAAAGATGATGAAATGATTTCCTTGTAGGATCGTGAGAACTCAGAAGTCTCGAAATTGTCTTTTTACCTTTTGAGCTTTCATCCTGTGCTTCGCAGGTCTATGAAGAGTTATCTAGATTCTTGTTGAGCTTCCATCTTGGAGAGGTCCCAATGTTTGTCCAGGAGTCATCGAAGTCACTTCGATTTTCCATTCATATCATGTTCCCGCATCTTTCTGAGTTGGTTTTGTTGGGAACCTGCAGGGTTTAGGAGGAGTCTTCATCCTCAGGGTCTGCTTGTACAGTATTGTTAGAACTTGCAAGTACTTGTTTGTACTTGAGTGTTTTTAATCATAAGCTCCTTCTTGGAGATTTTTTTTTTCTTTTTTTTATGCCTTTTTAGGTTTTCACCACTCTTTTGAGCCCGTTACGGGTAGTATTTTCTGAGATGCATCACATTGATGGGGTCGTTGAGATCGCATCCCTCTTAATTCTTAATCTTGTAAGAATTGCCTGCGTACACTAGGGTGACCACAAATGACCCCTCCCAATTAGGTTTGAACTTGCCTAAAGGGTGCGGGTTTGCAGGAATGTGGAAGATTTTCTTGAGTATCATGTCCCTTTCCTTGAATTGTCAAGGAACAATTTTACTTTGGTATGCCCTCTCGATTCTACGCTGGTAAGCAACAATATTTTGTGTTACTCGTAGTCATCTTTCATCCAAATTAACGAGGGCAGTGATTCATGCTTCAATTTTTGTTCCTCATCCGAATCTTTATGAATAACCACTCAGAGAGACGGTATCTCCACTTCAATGGGTAACATTGCTTCCATACCGTACACCAATGAGTATAGGGTCATGCCAGTAGGAGTCTTCTCAGTTGTCCAATAGGCCTATAGCGCATTATTTAGCTTTCGTGCCAATCTTTGCCACCTTCTATTATTCTGTCTATAATTTGAGAAGTCCTTTGTTTGTTGCCTCTGCTTGTCCATTTCCTTGAGGGTGATAGTAAGGTGTGGAGAATTTATGCGTTATCCCAAACTTTTTGCACACCTTAGAGACCTTTTCATTTTTGAGATTAGATCCATTGCCAATAATGATTAAATTAGGAACACCGAACCTGTATACAATATTGTTCTTTATGAAACAGACAACATATTGTCCCTCAATTTTAACAAATAATGCGGCCTCTACCCATTTGGTGAAGTACCATGTAGCCGTTAATATAAAATGGTGGTCGTTTGAGGCTTTCGATGAGATCAATCATAGAGGCGGCGTTTAGGGTTTAGGAGAAAATCTTTGAAGGGCTTCTTTATCCTTTTTGGTAGCTCTTTCAAGGTATAACCCATCTTTCAGCAATGACAAAATATCGTGGAACCATGGTTTTGCCTTAACTAAGGCATCTGAAGCCACGAGAGACACTTTCTCATTGCTTTCATTTTCTTGCTTTAATTCTTCTTCGATCCTTGGTGGGAAAGGATCATGTTTGTTCTTGATATGGAATGGCAGCATAGTGATTTTTGGAGGAATATCAACCATTGAAGTAAAGGTCGTAAGGGCGTAGGCGAACCGATTATTTTCCCTAGTTACATACTGAAAGGCGATTTTCTTTAAATATGGGATCATCTTTTCCACCTTTTCTTATTAGGGCTTGAGTTTTTCTTCTTTTACCTTCCAAATCCCTTTACCTTGGTTTATAACGAGTAAGGAGTCACCAATCACTCGTATTTGTTAGATTTTCATTGTCATGGCGTTCTCAAGCCCGGCTATCAAGGCTTCATATTCAGCAACATTATTTGTACATGGGAAATTCAATCTGATTGTTGTTGGCATTAAAATATTCTCGGGTGAGCATAGTATGACTCTTATACCTGACTCGTATTCATTCCTTGCGCCATCGAAGTATAGCTCCCAAATTGATTCATCAATTATGAAGAGGGTCTCATCAGGAAGATCCGTGTTGACGGGAGTGTTATCTGGTAGTGTGTGTTCAGCTAAGTGATCAGCAATGGCTTGTCCTTTGATCGATTTTTTAGTAACATATTCGATCTCGAACTCGCTCAATAGCATTTTTCACTTCGTCAAACGGCCGTTTAGGAATGGTCTTTCCAATATGTACTTGAGTGGGTCTATTTTTGAGATGAGCTTGACTGAATGAGATATGACATAGTGTCTTAACTTCTGCATGGCCCACACAAGCGTCAAGCAATGCTTCTCCACATCTGTGTATGTTGTCTCATAGTCTACCATAGTCTTGCTGATGTAGTATATCATTTGTTCTTTTTCATGGTCATCGTATTGCCTTAACATTATCCCCATGGTCTTATCTCTCATTAACATGTATAGGAACATGGGTTTATCTGAACTTGGAAGGCTAATGATGGGAGGTTTAGTGAGGTACTCCTTGATTTGATCAAACACTTCTTAACACTCATTATCCCATATGAATGGGGTATCTTTCTTGAGTAGTCTATTAAACGGGGCACACTTGTCTACTAGTTGTGAGATGAAACACCTTATGGCCTATATGCGACCTTGCAGCCCACGAATTTCTCTGATGGTTCGGGGAGAGGGCATTTTTGTGATGGCTCGTATTTTGGACAGGTCCACTTCAATGCCTCTTTAGCTTACTATAAAGCCTAGCAATTTGCCGGATTCAACCCCAAAGGCACATTTTTGCGGATTGAGTTTGAGATGATGTTTTCGGAGCCTTTCGAAAATGGTTCTCAGGTTGGTGAGATGATCAGGCCTCTAGAATATCGTCGACATAGTCTTCCATGATGGTATGCATTAAGTCGTGGAAGATGCTAGTCATTGTCCGCTTATAAGTTGGCCCTGCATTTTTTAGGTCGAAGGGCATGACTCTGTAGCAGTAAGTTTCCCATTACGTTATGAAGGAAGTCTTGGTCTGGTCTTCTTCTGCCACGAAGATCTGATTGTAACCTAAGAAACCGTCCATGAATTACAACATCTAGTGCCCCGCAGTATTGTCAACCAAGGCATCTATGTTTGGTAATGGAAAATTGTCCTTTGGGCATGCCTTGTTGAGGTATTTATAGTCTACACACACTCGGATCCTCCTGTCTTTCTTCGGTACGACCACTATGTTGGCCAACCATTCTGAGTAATCGACGGGGGTGATGAACTTCGCTTTGAGCAACTTGTCGATTTCTTCTTTAATTTTGAGCTCAAGGTGGGTCTTCTAACGTCGGAGTTTCTGCCTTACAGGCTTGGCCCCTTCATTGAATATTAGGTGATGTTGCACCAATATGGGATCTAGCTCTAGCATATCATGGTATGACCAGGTGAAGACATCGCGATATCCCTTGAGAAAGGAAATCATATTTTCCCACTCCTTAGGAGACAGGGAGGTTCCAATCTTGGTTAACCTTGGGTCCTTCTTAGTTCTTAGGTTTATATCAACCGTCTCTTTGATGATAGTCGTTGAGTCACCATCAAACCTCTTCTTAAATTGCTCAACATGAGAAGTGAATTCCTCAGGTTGAGAAAAAAAAATTTCAGACTCTTGGCTCTATTGATCTTTGTCTTGGTCATCAAATTCGTCATCTTGGGTATTGTGCACCATTTTTTTGCTATCTTGAGTGTTTGCCATTTTTGAAAATTCTTTTTCATTATTATCAGTTTTATCATGTTTTGATTTTTCAACGGTTTTTGAAATAACATAAGAGGTGTCCCTTAGGAAACTCGCGAGAGAAATGTTGGGGACTGGACGCTCAGGGTGATTAAATGGCCACCCTACGCCTATTTGTTTTTTGGCACCAGGACTTGAAGGTACTGCTGGTATGCTTCCAACGATTCTCGAGATAGGGGAGTGATTGACCAATTCCATTATTGGGTTTGAATTGGTGGATGAGCACACTTGGCTTCGTGAGAGCCGATTGTGCATACCTTCAAATCCAGGTTAACAAAAAGGTCTTTAATTCCTAGTTCTTGTGTGTGCTAAGATGCGAAAGAAGAGGTATTCCCCATTGGGAATTCAAGGATCACATTAGACCATTTTGAAGGACGGGCATCGCTAGGATCGAGGCTTTGAATGCCTCCAGATACAAAGCCTGGATAGCTTGAAGGCTTCATCCGGCTTTACAATAAGGTGAAAGAACACCCGAGACCTCTACGATATCCGTTTTCAGTTTTAGCTTTGAATGATTCAGAAATTGAATCTGTTACGCCTTGCCTTTGACTACCCAAGCCTTGGCCTGGTTGGAAACCTTGGGAGAAGAGCATGTACTAAGCTTTGAGGGACCCGAAACAATATCGATGTTGACATTGGATAATATCATCCATCAATGCAGAAGTTTGCAAAATTTGAGGAATAGTGTCGCCGGCCTCTAGGCATAAGGTGGCACAATCGTCTTGCTCGAAGGAAGCGAGCATGATTTCTCTGAGTGCGACTCCTACAACTAGCTTCTTATTATGTATACTAGGATTGATAAAAGCAGGGGGTTCAGCACATACCTTTGTGACACCGTTTTTAGTTGGAAATTTGAGGTGTTGATGGAGTATAGAGGCGACCACGAGGTTCTCATGCAACCATGGTTTTCCTAACAGCATGTTGAAAAAAGGTTTTATGTCTAAGACATAAAGACGGTAAGGCCAATCTTGAGTGTGAGAGGCAGTATGCCTTCAGCTTGTCTTTTGGTTCCATTGTATGCAGCGATAGTTAGTTGACACGGCTCGAAGTTATCTGGGCTTTTGCCTATCTGCTTAGGGCATATATTTAAGGATGCCCCATTATCAACAAGCACTCTTTGTATCTCATAGCCTTGCATGAAGACGGTGATGTGCAAAGGTTGGACATGAAATCGGTTGAAGATGGCTAGGATGTCATCGGCTATGAATACGATTGGTGTTGGTGTCATCAGCTGGTTGATCATTCCGCACCACTCATCCGGCTGTGTGTTGCTCGGGATGTGTGTCTTGGCAATGACCTTCTTGATTTGGGTTCTATGTGCTGGTGAATTGATGAGTAGCACCAAGATGGAGATTTGAGCCTAGATCTTCCCGAGATGAGCTGGTAGATCGTAGGTGGTTGCAGATCTTTGAATTTCCTTGTTCGGCTCCCCCGCTGGTTGTTTGGTTTTGTAGGTATTTCTCATTCTTTCATCGTGCGTATCGGCCATCAATTGAATGGGTTTGAACACTCGACTTCTTTGGGTTAAGGAGTCGACCTCGTTAGCTTGAAGCTCGATAGGGTCAGCCCTAGCAAGAGTAATGGGAAACTTTGGGGTATAATCTCTAGTCTATCATCTTCGTAATATCAGTCCCATTTGGGAAGGTTATTGAGGTTTGGAGATGAAGTAACTTCCATTGCAAGTTAGCCAAGGTTATCAATAATAGTTGATGCATGTTGATCGGCATTCACATGGTTTTCCTCGAGGTCCCCTCACATCAATTATATATCCAACTCTTGTTATCCTTTCTTCTTTGGTTGGCATCTACCTCGCGACATGTTTGCTGCAGGTTGTACTGCCCATCATTAATTGACAGGAGAAAAGGACCATTACCTCAGCCATTGCACAAATGGAGCAGCTGTTCATCTCCAATGTTCATCATCGAGGTGGGTGGTGGAGATTACATGTAATAGAAAAACAGGGTACTACCCTTGTGATTACATACAATATACGGGAAGTATAATACATGGGCATGGTATTATCCGATCCCTTAATTCATCTTTGCTGGTTGTTATTTATGTTTTGCATATCTAAATTGTTGTTCGCTGCTTGATGCTACGGGTTGCGATCTTTGGTGGCTTGAACTCCTGGTAAAAGGAAAATGAGGTGTTTTTTAAATTGAATTTGGCTCCTATTTTTGGGCTCTAATATCAGGCACTGGGGAATAGAGATCGCAGAAATTGTTCCATTCGTTTGGTTCAATGAGAATGTCAAAAAAAATTTGCTGTCTTATAAACGTACTGGTATCTTATTGATCAATAATGTGGAGAAAGAGTGATGCTTACATAAAGGAATTTTTTAGTCCACTCCCTGAAATTTTCTTCGGATGTAAAGAGGCAGTAGGGTATCTCTCCTATGAGGTTGCTCTTTAACCTGCCGTGATCGTCTTCTCAATAGGGTTCTCATTTGTAAATTTCCGTGCAAAGATCATTAAGGACATGTTTGGTTGGTCTGAAAATATTTTCCAAGAAATATTATTTTGGTTTGACAAAGAAAAGAAAGCATATGAAAATAAAACTCAGGGTAAAGTATTTTACCATAAAATAGTCCACTTTTTATGAAAACCAAGCCACACCTCAACTCATGGGAAGTATTTGTTGGATTTTATTTTCCCATGCAAACGCACTATTCACTATTTACTATCAAGAATAAAAAATTGTACAACTTGAAGTCGCTTTTTACTTGAAATCTTGAATATTTGAAGTTAGGTCTTCACATACAAAGTCAAATGTGACAAATATAACTTTTGGATCTACATAATTAAAAAAGAGAAATTTCTACTCATCCCATAATTTTCCATTGTATAAAAAATTCCCCCAAACTGTTTTATACTATGGCAGCATTCAAATTTTTTATTTTTTGTTTTCTCCAAATGCTTCAAGATCTAAGGTTATGTAATGAATTCAGATCAATCCAATATTTTTTTCTTAAATTGTGATTTATATGAAGTCATTTCTTGGTTTCGGATCCCTTTAATTTTTTGGATACTAACAAATTACCTCTCTCCATTTATTCACATAATCATACTCTTTTCTTTTTTTCCATTTTTTCCTTTTTTTTTTTTGTTAATGATGTATTTGCTCTTGTTACGGATCTATTACATCTGTAGTGTTAATCTAGCTTATCTGCAATGCCAAAAGAACTATGTATTAGATCTGTGGCACTTTTTAGTGCCATGGACCTATCGCACTTGTTGCCCTACGAAGCACTACAGATCTAATAGATTCTTGCGCTTTGTTACGTCCTTTTAGATCCCCATGTGTGCTGGTGTGGATTTTGGATTGTCACCCGGTTTTAAGAGGCAAGCCTAAAGAACCAATAGATTGAAAGAGTGCTACATCAGATCTAATATGTCCATGGTGTTATGGTTATATTAGATTTTTTTTTTTTTTAAGATCAAAAACATTTCATTCCATTCAAACAATTATTACATCAAAGTCAAACCTGAAAAACTCAGGAATATAGCCAACTACAAAAGATGGAACAAAGAAAAAAGAAACAAAAAAAAGGAAAAACACCTTCAAACAACAATTAACTCTTCTACGGAAACACCAGCCTTTGCTAAACTATCAGCCTCCATATTGTATTCTCTAAAGGGAAAAGTTTCTATAGAGCTGAGGCTCTAAACATCAAATTTAAGCTTACCTCAAAAATTTCATTAGAATAGGTTGTTTTGATGCTCAAATATCTTCAAATTGATCATCTCGAAATCAAGATGCATAGAGATGAGAAAAAAATGGAAAGTTTTGAAAATAGTGTATTTTGTAATACATTTTTGACCGTCAATTTTCAAGATTTTCAAGTTTTCATAGATCCATCGATCTACACTATTTTTATAGTATTTTAAGGTTATCACAAAGATTTCTAGTATTGAAACGATATTGTTTGACATTATTTGAAGGTAGGCTCTAGTTTGATTGTTTAGAGCTTAGGCTCGAAACAAACCGCACCCTTCTCTAAAACCATGGACAAAATTTCCATCCAACTGTACACAACAATCCATAATTTTACACACCAATCCATGAAAGACACACGATACATTATTAATCCACTTAATTATATTCATTGAATCTCCCTCCACCATAACAGGTTTTGACAAACTTCTAACCAGTTTCACACCTTGTAATAGGGCTCTAAGCTCTGCTTCGTTTGCAGTAATCACACCTGCTGACCCATAATATTTAAGCAACACCCACCCCTTCTAATCACGAATCAACCCTCTAATCCCTATTGGTCCAGGGTTACCCAATAAACTTCCATCAAAATTTAGCTTGATCCAACTTTCATCAGGCATTCATTCCTATCATTTTCTCTTTCAAAGACCTTTCTTCTATAAGAATATGTAGGTTATACATTAGATCCACACGAGACACTTTCTCTTGTACCTCTCCTGCCTTTTTCGATCTGTCTTCACAACCCCTTAGGTTTCGCTCTTTCCAAACTTCCCAAACGATCATTGCCTTAGCCACTTTTCATATAATTATTCATTTCTTTCCAAATCTATTTGTTAACCAGTTATTAAAAAATTTCCCATGTTCCATGCCCATATAACTAATTATGGATATATTTGATCTGTGGCACTGTATAATACCATGGATGTAATAGAACCATAACGAGAATAAAGACGCTATCAACAAAAATAAAAGGAGGCATAAATGGATTCGAGTGTAAATTAATGGAGACAAATAGAAATTTGGATTTTGAGAATATCTAAAAATTAAACGGGCATTATTGATAATTTCTTAAAAAATGTACTTTAGATTCTGATATCTGACGTCATAATATAAATAACGGTTTAGATGTTGAAGGTTCAAGAATCGTTTTTTTAAAAAAAATATTATGAATGTAAAATTTAAGATTTTTGGGAAACTTTTTAATGATGTAGAGTGAGGAAGAGATCACTCTAAGTTTCCCTAAAATAAAAAAGGTTAGTGATTTCATGTCACTGTTGTATCATAGTATAAAGCAACAATTTTCGAAAACCGTGCTAGGGCTATTTATTTGATCCAAATTTTAGAATATACACTCTTTTCATTTTAATGAACAACCACGAAAAAAAAATTGAAAACACAACGTATAAAGTATTTATTTAGCCTAATTAACATAGACCGTCCATTTTGATAAGATACTTAGATCTAGGCCTTAGAAGGATATTTTCTTTTCCAATTTTTTTAGACAACTTTATTAGTATTAGATGAATAATGTTAAAAAGAGAAAAAAATAATTTTGATTTTATAAAGGCTAAGATCTTGAAATTCACCAAATGCATTGTCTATAGATTTATTGTTGGAGGGAACTCATTTTGACTATATCTAGGGTTCAAATTGGATTTTTTTTTTGGGATTCATTATTGAGATAATGAGAATGTGTGTGTGCAAAATTTTGGGTCTTACAAATTCCACAAACATGGTTTTCTATAAGTGTGGATGCATTATACTATGATACAACCGTTGCATTAGATCACTGCCCAATAAAAGAATGTAGTGATTTCATGCAACGGTTGTACCATAATATAATGCATCAATATTAAAAAAACAATATTAGGGCTATTTGTTTGATCTAAATTTTAGCTTTTCATTCTAATGAAGGACCAAAAAACAGAAAAATTTGAAAATACAATCTAGAAAGTATTTTTTGAGCCCAATTAACATAGGCCGTTCATTTTGATAAGATGCTTAGATCTAGGCCTTAGAAGGATATTTTCTTTTCCAATTTTTTTAGACGACTTTATTATCATTAGATGAACAATGTTAAATAATAAAAATAATAATTTTGAGTTTATAATGCTAAGATCTTGAAATTCACCAAATGAATTGTCTATAGATTTGTTGTTGGAGGGGGCTCATTCTGATCATAAATGAAGCATTTCGTATTTAAAAAAAAAAAATTAGGTCCATACCTAAATCAGCTCAAATTTGAAGAAACCTCTTAATGGTAATTAGTTTATCATCATTAAGATTAGTCTACACATTTTCTCTTAGGGGCCATTTGGATCCTTGGATTTTTCAATCCTAGGAAAAGTCAATCCTGGGATTGAGATTTGCTAGAATTGACATTTCTTGTTGTATGGTATTTGGATTGCATCCGGTAGAAATCAAGAAAATGCAAATTTTTTGTTTGGATTGCCTAGAATATATTTTTTTTGGAAATGCAAATCCTTTCTCTCTCTCTCTCTCTCTAAAAATTTTGAGATAGTTTCTCTCTAAAATTTCTCTAATATTTTTAATACAATCTCTTTCAAAAACTTAAAATTTGAAATAGTCACTCTCTCTAAAAATTTTGAAATAGTTTCTCTCTCTAAAAAATATATATACTTTCTCTCTCTAAAATTTGATAGAGTTTCTCTCTCTAAAATTTTGAGATACTTTCTCTCTCTAAAACTTAAAATTTGATATAGCTTTTCTCTATAAAAATTTTGAGATAGTTTCTCTTTCTAAACAATTTCAGGTGGTTTCTTTCTCTAAAATATGATATAATTTCGCTCTCTAAAATTTTAAGGTACGATCTCTATCCAAAACTCAAAATTCCAGATAGTTTCTTTCTAAAAATTTTAAGATAGTTTCTCTCTCTATTAAGATAGTTTCTCACTCTAAGAAATTTTAAGTACTTTCTCATTCTAAAATTTGATAAAGTTACTCTCTCTAAAATTTAAAGATGTTTTCTCTCTCTAAAACTTAATTTTTGAGATAGTTTCTCTCTCTAAAATTTTCATGTAGTTTTTCTCTCTAAAATTTTAATATATTTTATCTCTCTAAAACTTAAAATGTAAGATAGTTTTTGTATTTAAATTTTTCTAAATAGTTTATCTCTCTAAAAATTTCAGGTACTTTCTCTATCTAAATTTGATATAGTTTCTCTCAATAAAGTTTTAAGATATTTTCTTTCTCTAAAACTTAAAAATTGAGATAATTTCTCTCTCTAAAATTTTCATATAGTTTCATTCTCTCGAATTTTAAGATACTCTGTCTCTAAAACTTAAATTTGAGACAGTAACTCTATTTAAAAAATTTTAAATAATTTCTATCTCTAAAAATTTCATGTACTTTCTCTATCTAAAATTTGATATAGTTTCTCTCTCTAAAAAATTTCAACTTGTTTTCTTATCTAAAATTTTATATAGTTTCTAGTATCTACAATTTTAATATTCTCTCTCTCTCTAGAACTTAAAATTTGAGATAATTTCTCTATTTAAATGTTTTGAGATATTTCTCTCTAAAAAATTTTAAGTAGATCCTCTTTAAAATTTAATGTAGTTTTTTTCTCTAAAATTTTAATATACTTTCTCTCTCTAAAACTTAAGATTTGAGATAGTATCTCTCTCTAAAACTTAAGATTTGAGATAATTTCTCTCTCTAAAATTTTAATATGGTGACTCTAAAATTTAAATTTGAGATAATTTCTCTAAAAATTGGACTTTTAAGTAAAATTTTGAATTTGAAAAGTATAATAGAACTGTTTTGATTTTATTGCATAATTACAATTTCATGCTATTTTTAAATTTTAATTATTATATAAAATAATAAATAAATTTGAAAATTACCATTAAAAATACATTATTTAAAATAAAGATAAGGATAAATTTTTTTATAGGTTCCCCTTAAAACCCACCTTACAAGTCCAATCACTATTTTAATTATATCTAAATATTCTAATTGTCCGATAAAGATTTATCCATCCGCTAAATTGAGTTTTGAAATACCATAAAAAACTGAAAAAACCATAAATTGTTTTGAGTGCATTGTTTAATGGGTGCGGTTTGTATAGAGATGAGCTAAACAGTCAAATTAGAGCCCACTTTTAAACTGTGTTGAGAAGAGCGGTTTCAATACTTAAAATCTTTGTGATAGCCTTAAAATATATTATTAATTTTAATTATAACATTTAAAGCGTAAAAACTAATGCAGTTTGAGAAAATCTATGAAAACTTGAAAAACTTGAAAATTGCCCACTTTTAAATAGTGTCGAGAAAAGTGGTTTCAATGCTGAAAATCTTTGTGATAGCCTTAAAATATATTATTAACTTTAATTATAAAATTTAAAGCTTAAAAAATAGTGTAGATTGAGAAGATCTATGAAAACTTGAAAAACTTGAAAATTGATAGTCGAAAATTGGCTTACAAGATGTAGTATTTCCTAAACTTGAAATCTATTTTTTTCTCAAGTCCATGCATGTTGACGTTGAGATTAATTTAATGATATTTGAGCACCAAAACAACTTCTTCTAGTGAAATTTTTAAGTTGGACTCCAATTTGATTGGTTAGAGCGTCCGCTGTATATAAACTTTTCCCATTAATAAACCTTTCCAGCAGTGGGTCTATAAAAATGGTTTAGGTCTGAGGGGGCTTAGAGACGATGATATGTAATATTAAGAGCATCTACTTATCATTGTTTGACTAGTATATTTTTTTTTGAAAAATGATCCTATTATAAATATACCATGCTGGTGTGTATGGTAATTTTAAGCCATCCCAAACAATAAAGATATTCGAGCCTACTAAGTTGGGAGCAATTCTTAGTCCTTTTAAAGGGGACAACTTTTACTATTTTGCCTATACTCTCCTCTCCCGTGAAACCTCCCATGTTCTTTCTTTTCCCAGTTTCTAGCCAGGCCCGCTCTCCACCCCGAGCAGGCCCGCTCTTCACCAACGACATACATGCAGTAATGCAAAACCCACGGGTAAGGGGCTGGGGTTATGGTAGTAGCATCTCACATCTTAATCACCACACTGTGGTTTTCATTCGACCACCAACACCGCCTTATTAATATTTTCGTTTTCATTCGACCACCAACACCGCCTTATTAATATTTTCAAAAAGCTAAATCCTAACCTATTTGGAAACAAGTAGGAGCACGTCTTTCCTACTGAATTGTCCAAAAAAAACCCCGAGAAAAGGGTAGGGCCGGTCTTCCTAGCTAAATTACCCAATAATAATAATAATAATAATGCAAAGTCCCACAAATCCCCTTCTCTCTCTTCTCCCTTTCTAGCCACAAACAAAGAATACAAATCAGCAGTAATGAAAACTCACCCCTTATTAGCCACAAAGAGAGCATACAAACCAGCAATGAAAAACCCACAAAGAAACCAGAAAACGGCAAATCAGGCAGTAATGAAAACCCACCCCTTATTATGGTGTCTTCAACTCACTTTGGGAAAGAGAATGTGGAGCCGAGAAGGGGGTGTTGTTACTGCTTGACGATTGAAAGGAAATCCATTGCGCCAGTGATAAAATATGTGGTTCTTTTTGTGGAAGGAGGAGAAAGAAGGAGCTTGTGTTTCTAAAATTTTAAGGAAATAAAATAGAGCGGATTGGATTTTGAGAGTGCCATTTTTGTGGATGAATGGATTAGCATTTTCTGCGCACTTCTTTCTATTTGCTATTTTCTCTGAACCTCTTTTTCTCTCTCTAAATATCTATCAAGGAATGGACATGAGGGTTGAGTACATCTTTTCTCATCTCTCTCTATATTTCAGTCCACCAGATGGATCAAGAGATGGCCAGAAGCAGAGAACCCATTATCCAGATTTTCAGGTGACCATATTCTAACCCTTAATTCAGGTACAAGCAGTGAAAATAGCAAAGCTAGCAAAGCATCACCATTACTGCTGCACCATCTCTTTATTCTTTTAATTGAGATGTTATGATTTTGAGGGCTGGATCTCGCCACCATTGATGAAAAGCCTTGGGTGTTCATCCTTGAAAGGTGCAAGAGAGAGAAAATAGGAAGGGTGGAGAGAGAGCAACGGTAGTACGTGTGCGCCGAAGCTCTAAACTCAATGGGATGATTTTTGAAAAATAAAGTACTTGATAAGTTGATTTTTGGCAAATAAAATACGAAAAAAAAGAATCGACAAAAAACAAGCAACAATCAATAAAAATAAAACATGAAATAAATAACAAAAAAAAAATATCATGATTAACGTGATTTGTCACATACGTGACTACATCCACAGGATCACATATGTGACTACATCCACAAGCGAATACTATTGATGTTTTTTGCTAAATCGAAGAAAGAAAATTACAAGGCAGACCTCAAAAATTTCCCTCTATTTTTCTTGATCTTTTTCTCTTTAAATAACCCATTATATAGAAAAGGTAAACCCCAAAGTATGACTTATCCACAAACATAGATCATAAATAATAAGCTCTATCCAAATAAATAGTAAACCTAAATTAAAGGAAATCAATCCCTTAAAATTTCATAAATAATAGGCTCTATCCAAATAAATAGTAAACGAAATCAATCCCTAAAAATTAGGGATTAAAAAATTCAAGATAAATATCAACAAATCTCCATATTAAGCAGTAGTACAAACGTTTTGATATATTCATGATTAGACACACGTATGTGAGAAGTAAGTATTTAAGAAATGTATTGATAGTTTGTTCGTCTATTTATTGCTTTATGTAGATGATATGCTTTTTGCTGCAAATAATTCTTTAAAAATTAGTAAATTGAATTGCGACAGAATTTGAAATGAGATATTTTAGGTTCATCAAATAAAATTTTAGGCATGTAGATACGTAGAAATTGAAAGTTGGGTAAATTGTGGCTATCTCCGAATGAGTACATTAATAAAGTCCTCACTAGATTCGGGATCAAAAATTTAACGCCCACCGGTACTCCTCTTGCTGCACATTTCACATTGTCGACAACATTATCTCCAAGTTCATATGCTGAAAAAAAATAATGTCACGTGTACATGTCATGTGTTCCCTATGCGAGTGTAGTTGGAAGTCTCATGTATGCAATGGTTTGCACTCGATCAGATATTTCTCATGCCGTTAGTATTGTTAGCAAGTACATAGCTAATCCAAGAACCATGTGGTAAAATGGATTCTTTGTTACCTAAGGGGTACATCAGATGTGGGTCTGATGTTTGATAGAGATAGCAAGCTTGGTGTCAAGGTTGTTGGTTATGTTGATGTTGACTTTGTAGGTGATATAGATTGTAGGAGATCAACTACAAGTTATGTGTTTACACTTGCAGGAGCTCCAATCAGTTGGAGGTCGATGATACACATTGTAGTTGCCTTGTCTACGATTGAAGCAGAATACATGGTTGTTACCGAGGCAGTGATAAAAGTCATTTAACTTAGAGGGCTTGTAAGCGATTTGGGCTTACGACAGGATGTGACTGTTATTTATTGTGATAGATAGAGTGAAATACATTTGGTGAAGAACTGGTTGTATCATGCAAGAACGAAACATATTGATGTCAGATACCATTTTTTTCGTGAGATCATAGTTGAAAGTGATATCTTGTTACTGAAGATTGACATTAAGAAGAATGTTGCATATATGTTGACAAAGCCGATTCTATTATAGAAGTTCAAGCTGTGTTTAGATTTAACTAATGTGTTGCCCACGTGAGGGCCTATGGAAGCGCGTGTGGACGATGAGAATATCTTTTGGAATTCAAACTAAGCTAGAAATTTGTTGATATTTATCTTAAATCCCTAATTTTAAGGGATTTAAGAATTCAAGATAAATATCAACCGTAGGTTGGAATGAGAGTCTCGGATTTTTGCACTTCTTGATCCCATATTCCTACCAAAAGTTGAAGATAAATATTCAAGAATTCATTATAGTCCACTACTTGATCCCTTCCCATGAGTCTTGGATTTTTGCACTTTCTTATTATTGCCTTTTCCTGGTTTCAACGACAGCTTATTGTTGACCCATATCATTTTAAGAATGGACTTGGTGCTACTTCGACAAGATGAAATGAAGTGCTCAATCTTTCTCATGAATTGTGTACCTTCCAAAAATTTGCCCTCACTCATGAGGATGAAGCCCAATGCATAGGCAGATTCTGGATGACCCATTTTTATTGCTTTCCTCATATATATAGCTCACCCTCATCATTTATCTTGGAACTAAAAATCTTCCACTACACAACAAACACACAAATATATATTTCTTTTAGCTTTGAAGCAATATTTAAAAAATATATTTAGAATAAACACATACAATTCATAAAGATAAATATGAAGTTTTGTTAGATGAGTTCAACCAGTAAACTTATTAGTCCAATGTCCATTACTCAAAGGTAAAAACTACAAATGCCTTAAAGGCCAACTTGCAATTTCATTGTAGGACAACAATAGTGTAATTCCATCTTCATTTTAATTCAACAATCTTGTATTCATACCGTTGTAAAGGTAATTCACCGATAATTCCATCTTCATTTTAATTCAACAATCTTGTACTCATATTATTATAAAAGTAATTCACCGAAAAAGAACTCTATATTGTTATAAAAGTAATTCACCAAAAAAAAAAATCTAGTTATAATTGGTTATTGGATCACCTGCATTCAATTATCGGACGGGTAAGAGAGAGTGACCCATCAATAAGACAACCCTTATGGTGGATCACATCCTGTCTCTACTATGAAGGTTCTGATGTATACCATTGACCATGAATTTCCTAAGTCATAAGGACTATGGTCGAACTTCAATCCTCAAGACTGTTGAATCCTCATAGTGCCGAGGACTTTATTTTCTCCATTCATGGGGCAAAGTCGGGACTCGTTACTGTTGTTTAACTTGCCAGAGTCAAGCATGTATATGCATTTCAGCATGTAACCGAGTTACTTGGCTCTTGAGCACTTGGATACAACTCGGGCATATTTAAAAAAATAAATAGATAAATGTATAATTTGTAGGGATAAATGTAAAACGATTATATTCAATTTGGATGTTTTTCTTAAGGAAAAAGTTTATACCAAGTCACAACCTTAAATATAGAATTGATATGCACCATAAAATTTTCATTGAAAAAGCTTGTTTTGATGTTGGAAAATTCTCGAATTGATCTTCATGTCATCGAGGTATATAAATATGAAACAAAAAAGATTATGAGACCTAGAAATTGTGCATCTCACAACAAATTATGTAGATTGTCCATTTTCAAGATTTTCATGTGTTTATAGATCTACTTCATTTGAACTATTTTTGAGGTTTAAATAGATGAAAATGGATTATTAGGCCATCCAAAGATTTTTGACACCAAAATATATTTGACGTTAAAATTTGGAGGTGCACCTTATTTTGATTGTTTATATTTTCTTTTCTTTTTTGGATTTTTTGTAATGTCTCCATCAGTTAACTTTTTTTTTCTAAATATGTAATTTTATATTTTTTATTATTATTTAATTTTGGATTATCTTTTTTGGTTTTATTTTACTTCTAAAACTTTTATTTTATTTCTAATCTTTTTCTTTTTAAAAAAATTTGTTTTTATCCTTGTAGATTTCGCGAGGCCGGGTTACTCATGCTCACACCAAGGTTAAGTTCGAGGCCTAAGGCAGAGTTTAAAAACAAGTATGCATGACAATCAGAAAGATTGATGCACGTCAACTCATCTGCACCTTCATTGATTAGAAGGGATGGTGGATATAACCTATACATCCCGAACGTAAATAATGCTATTTCTCAAGGCAAACCTACGAGCTCGGTTCCTAGCGAAAAAACTTACGCACGAGGAGAAAGAGAGGATTTATCCAAAACACACAAAAACAGATAGGATTCACCAGGAGAGACAGAGAGGTGACGAATTTGTGACCTTGGGTTTATATTGTACTATGGAACCTTTATTTTTTTAATTGAAAAAAAATTTCTTTTTTTGGATAAATATAAAAAAAAAAAAAAAAGCTAAACATAGAGTCATGGAAATAACTGCAGTTAACTAGTATTGTTTCATGTGAAATCCAGCAGAGATATAAAACCAAACCAACAACCTCAAAATATACCAAAAAGTATGAAATAAACCATGACACTCAAACCAAAACAAGAGGAACAATGAATACAAACCAAGAACCATGAAAAAACCAAATGAAGATCAACCATGAAAAAACTAAATATAACTAGACCATGACACTATGCCGAACCGTGAAATAAACTATGAAACCTCACACTAAAGCATAAATCTAAACCAAAAACTTGTTTATGTGAAATTTAGAAAGAGATATTACCATTGTCATGACGTATTGAGCTTCAGCACATCGTTTGATGTAAGATGTGGGATTTTTTCTCGTTTTTATGCCATAAACTTTCCGCAACTACCTAAGATCTTGTGTGCCTCTTACATCTAAAAACAAGAATAAAAAACATACATTTATCAAAAGAATTTAGAGTAGCAATTCTCTCGTCCCGATCATCGTTTTTATCCCGTCTTTCTTATATCAATAATTGCTTTTTATTTTAAGATGGTCTTTTATTTAGATAATATATTGATCCAAACGATAAACATTGATCCTCAAAAATCTTTCTTCATGCTCAAGTCTCAAGTCTCAACAAAGAGTTTAGTAAGAGTCGCTTTCTATGGGACCCTAATAAATATTTTCCTCCTCAAGGATAAGATTCTCTTTTATTACAAAATAAAAAAAAAATATGATACTCTCTTTTTGAATTTTTAACTTCCAATTTTAAAATAAATAATGTAAAAATAAGGAAATAAAACTTATCGATTGAAATAAAGCTTTATGCAAATACAAACTAACAAAAAGATATTTAATTTTTATTTTATATGGCATTTAAATATTTATATCATGAATTCCATTTTTGAAAATTTCAAAAGTTATTTTAAGAATAATTTACAATGCACAGTGGTTTTTAATTTTAATTATTCATTAGAGACTTTTGTTATTTAAAATCATTTCGTTTAAATTTTAATAGTGATTTGGAAATTTTCTTACCGAGTCCTAATAGTAATAGATATGGTTTCCATTCATATATAGATGAAGATAAATTTAATTTTTTTAATTTTTTTTTAATTATTTTTTGGATTACGAGTCGAATAAATATTAACTGCGGTTATAATGAGGATGAGTTTGTTGTACAACTAAGATTAGGAAATCCAAAGCTCTATATAAACAGATAATCGGAACAACAGTCAGAACGAAAGAGTTTGCAGAGAGAGAAAGAGCGTGCTTCCTGCCTGTGTCCCCTCCCCTCAAATCAGGTCCCCTCCCACCAAGAAAAGCCAGAGTTTGCAGAGAGAGAGAGCGTTCTTCCTGCCTGAGTACCATCCCCTCAAATCAGGTCCCCTCCCACCAAGAAAAGCCCTAAACATGGCGACTCAGAATTTCCAAATTTTTATCCACGCTCCTGAACTGCAAGTCCCCATTTATTCTCTAACGGTAAGCCCTAATCAAACCCTTGGCAACCTCAAATCCTCTCTCTTTTCTTCTTTTTCCGTTGGTACCAAAACCCTAGATTCGTTCTTCTTCGCTCTCAATGGGAAACCCCTTTCTGATTCATGTAAATTATCAGACTGTGGGGTTTCTCCTTTCTCAACTTTAATTTCTAGGGCTAGAGTTTTGGGTGGAGGTGGCGATGGAGGAGCTACAGGCGCGGAATCAAGAGACTGTTATCTCAACATGTATGCCTCCAAGAAACCAGACAAGGTTGACCCCAATGAAACTCGCCTTTCGAAGTGGTCCACCTGTGCTCTATCTTATGAGCCTCTGAAACCTCCGTGTGTTATTGATAAACTTGGGAACATATTTAATAAAGAGACTCTTGTTGAAGCTTTGTTAGGGAAGAAGATTCCTAAACAATTTGGTCATATTAAGGGTTTAAAAGATATGATCACTATTCATCTCTCTTCAATTCCTGGAATTGAAATGGATGACATTAGTTTTGGTACAAAATTTCAGTGCCCCATTACTGGCTTGGAGTTTAATGGCAAGTATAAGTTTTTTGCGTTGCGTTCTTGTGGCCATGTTCTGAGTGCAAAGGCGTTGAAAGAGGTTCAATCAGATGCTTGCCTTGT
Source organism: Amborella trichopoda (assembly GCF_054954075.1). Lineage (NCBI taxonomy): Eukaryota > Viridiplantae > Streptophyta > Magnoliopsida > Amborellales > Amborellaceae > Amborella > Amborella trichopoda. The sequence goes on from NC_142347.1 coordinate 41,225,010, forward strand.
TTGTCATTCTGAGTTTTCTGAATCCGAGAAGATTGTGATTAACGGGAGTGAGGATGAAGTTGCAAATCTGAGAGAGAAATTAGAGGCAGGGAGGGCAAAAGGTAGAGAGAAGAAGGAAAAGAAGAGACAAAATGGGGATTGTGTTTTTCGGGTGGTTGATTCTGGTTTGCAATCACAAGAACAAGGAAATGTCGATTCCGTTAAATCGATTAAAGGATTAGTGGGTTCGTATAATCCTGTTTCTTCTCTTACTCTTTCTAAGAGAAAACGTGATGGTAATGAGAAGATTTCAATTAGTGATCCTAAGAAGGAACCGAAGGATTTAGTGAAAAGGTCCAAGGCAGGTGTTATTCCACCACGTCACACTACGACAGAAGTGTACGCTTCTATATTCACATCATCAAAGAAATCAGACTTCAAGGAGACCTATATGTGCAGATCTCTTCCACTTGGGAGGAATTGAATTCGATGGAATTGTAAGTAGTGAATTGTAATTCTAGTTGTTTTAAATTCTCAGCTTGGACAGTTTTATTGTTGTCAAATTCTCTTCCTTTTCTCTTTCTTGTTCTTTTCCTAGTTACGATGTTTTTCTGTTTTTAGAACTTCTTTTGTGGAAATGTTGATGTTTTTTTGTGGAATTGTTGATGTTTTTATGAAAGAAGCTACTATAACCAAGCCTCTTTTGGTTCATGCAGTTACTTCATATTTTCAAAAGTACTAAGGAATAGAATTTATGAAACATGGATTCTATAGTTTTTCTTTGTTGTGTAAGCAAGTGAGGGAAGGGGCCTCTGCCCATTTTTATTAATTTTAAACAAGTTTGAGAAATTATATACAAATAAGAGGACAACTAAAGGACCGGAAGGCATATTGAAGACAAGAAAGAATGTAGAACTTCTGGCCACATGTTCTTCATATCAACCACTAAATTTAGTACCTTTTGCATATGCATCGATTCGCTTCTCATAGACAATATGAGTGCTCCAGTCTTTTAGAAGTTGAAGGTGACGCAAACAATTTGACTTAGTGATCTAAAACAGAACGAGACCAACTATTCTCCGGAGCTCTCGTTGATCCTGGAGATCTTGAAGTGTCTTCTTCCTGTGTGATTGTTCGAGTTTCGTATACATTTAATATCTCAAAAGATTGATCTTTTACCAGCGTGTTTCTCATAAGTCTGTGGATCGACCTAAGCAAACTTTCCCATCCATAACTCTTTAGAGGATCTTAAGGGAATTCTGTTTGGAAAGAACAAACCTTGACCAACATCATTTCTAAAAAGAGTTTTGAGTACTAGGAATCCAAGAGGCAAGTACAAATTGTAAGAGGCTTTGAAGCTTTCTCTTTATGAAACTAAAAGCAATGCATATCCTGAAAATCACATGCATGGAAGGAACGTCATAGTCTTAATTCTCTAAAAGTCTTTAAGCAACTTCAAGAGAAGAGGTTGACCTATTGGATCTGACGCCCATGCCATGATGGTAGTGGAGATTGCCTGCCATGTAATACAGAGTAGACTCAGGTGTGAGGTTCACCACGGCTGAGGCTGCTCATGGCCTCTGTCCATGAGGTTGAAGTAAACCTCACCAAATCCTCTCTCTCTCTCTCACTCACCACTCTTTCTAATAATTAGTACTGTCATTGCCTCCATGTGTATGAGACCTCTGCAATTTTAAGTTGGACTCTCCCAAGTCACTTGGAACTGACATGCCATCGATTCTGGATGACTCAGCTTAGATGATTTGTTATTTGATCTGGGTGTTGATGTTGTTTGACCCGAGTCTGCAAAACATTCAGCAAATATTCTTCAAAAAACATATGTTTTTTTTAAAAAAGATGGACTCACTAAGCTGACTCGGTACTCACTTGAGTCACTCAGTCTGGGACCTGTCCAGTTCCTTGTTTTTAAGCTCCGTTCCCCACCTATCTTTCCTTTTGTTGCATGATTTTATCATGGATCCTCTAGCCTAAGCGTAAATGACACTCATCACAAAAGTATTGAGCATTAATCTCGGTTAGTAAAATTACTTTTGAACATGCAAACTTTTTGTTGATTAAATTTTTTTTTTAGCAGCCAAAGAAATTAATAGACTTAGACCTTATAATAACGTGGACTCTACATCAAAGCTGACCTGGTTGTTTACTGAAAATATTAAGAATTAGTTTTCAAAGCAGCTCAAGTGTATGAAAAATACATCAGTTAATTTCGACATGGATGACTCAATCAGTGGAGGTTGTCGTATCAGAGACCATCTGAGAGACATCTAATCTTTAATGGGGTTCAGCAAGCATTACGAAGGACATTAATGGCACTGAATGAATTACTTTTAATTATTTGAGACTCCATTGTGGTGGGAGAGGTCTCGGGTTGGTTCAAACTTCTCTGTTGCAAATGAACTTTCCATGGGCCATGGATAATGATGCCATTGAATGTATTACTTTTAGCTGCTTAAAGATAGGATTCCTAAGGAAGGAGGATTGCTTATTAAGATCAAAAAGTCTCAACACAAGGGTACACTACCGCAAAACTCGGATCTTCACTACAGAGGTTTAGAAGTGAGTTTTCTTTTGTTGAAAGGGAGGCTTTGGAGGATTAAATGTTCAACAAATATGCTAATATTCTCTTCCAATCAGGGAAAATAAAACATTCTCAGATAAGCATTCGCCAAGCAAAAAAAAGAAGAAATGCTATGGGTCGGATAGCCTTATATTATGATTGGTTTGTGCTCCTTCCCACTTGTGTTTAGAGTTCTCAGCTTTACTAGTACATCTGCTATTTGATCGTAGGTCTGTGACGAAGTGCAAAATGTGAGGACATGCATAGAAGTTTGTGCATTACAATAAACGGTAGCAACTGACACATTGTGGGAAAATATCCAAACGATTTTAAGTTGAAAGTTCTAGGACATCTTTCAAGTTAGGATTTGAGAAATTTGTGCAGAGAAATTTTTGAGTTTAGGTGTACTTCTTAAGAAACATAAAAAATTCAGAAGGGTTTTCTTGGTAATCTTTATTTTAGTGAGCAACTTTGTTAAATTTTAGGAAAAAGATTCTTTTTGGAACTTTACGAAGTAAGCACGGAGTGTGCAACCCTTTGCCTCTTTTGGGGACTATTTAGAGTGAGGAACTAAAGGAATTTTCGGTCTTTGTTCAAGATGAATACAAGCAGACAATATTTTACATGGACAGTACCTTGTGGGCAATAACTCTCTATGAGTTCCTAGGTATAGTGTATGTGGATCTTCAATAGCTTGTGTTGGCATTAATTCTGAGCAAGTTCTAGTATTAGGTAGTGAAAGGACCAGATGTGACCAAGGTCTCTTAAAAGGACTCACCCACAATGAAGCTTTCAATCTATGCCAGCCTACTATGTCATTGTGCTGCAAAATAAGGGGAGGTGAGGGCTCTTTTCACAAGGTTAAAGTTTTCTCTCCATTTTTATGTGGGGATGTTTGTGTTCGGGGGGGTAATCAGAGATTATTACTTGGTGGCGAGCCTACGCTACTGGAGCCTTGGTGATTAGAGGATGTGTACAGGTTGTGAGTTTTTGAAGATATCGTATTATATTTGTGTGTACTTGAGGATTCAAATGAGGCAGCTGATGCGTTGGCCCAGGAAAGCATATCTAAAGGCGGTTTCTTTTCACTTCTTTTCCTTTCTCTAGTTTTTTGCTTTCATGCAATAATTTTTGCTTTTGTTGTTTTCACTTTCTTCAGAGCTGCTTACTGGTGTGAGTACACTTTGATATATGTCTCTGAATTTGTGAATGTCAACCAAGATAAAGTAAAGATTGTGGATTTATTGAAGAATTTTTTTCCGAAAGTCCGATGCAAGACAAGATGTCTCTTAATTTTGAATTTTTCTTATTAAACCTTAGGGATGTATTTTAGGAATTTTTTGGACTTATTTTAGAGAAGTTTAAAGCTTTTTTAGGGATTCTTGTTATATATATATATATATATATATATTAGGATTTTAGGAGTTTTTTAGAAAAAGTAGTTCAGAGCGCTTATGAAATTACTTATTTTATCAATGTTAAAAATATCATAGCAAATTTTGTTCTAATTAGTACTTCTAGTTACGTTAGAACTAGGATTCATCATTATCATCATCATCAATTTAGCCTTTTTTCCAATTAATTGGAGTCGGCTACATGAAACCTAGTTCTCCATTGTGTTTTATAAGTTTATCAGGATTCGTGATGAGTGTTGGCAAAATTTTACGTTGGCTGTCTATCTAACACAACCATTCCCTTTTACCTGGGCATGGGATGGGTTAAGAGAAAGTTTAAGGTCATCATCTTTCTTAGACCAAACGTTAGAACTAGGATTTAGAGGTCCAAATAAAGTCTATGTATTGATTCATATTTGAACTATTGCTTAGAAGCACTGTTTCTTTGAATTCTTGTGAATTCAATAGAAGCACTGTTTCTTTGAGTTCTTGTGAATTAAGCAGTCATTGAAGCTAGTGTTGTTAGCTTCCTTCAATTTCAAATCAGTTCATTGGTTTTTGTAACCTTCACCTTAGGGATGTATTTTAGGAGTTTTCCGGACATATTTTTTAGAAATTGAAAGCTTTTTTAAGGATTCTATTTTTTTTAATATATATTTTAGGATTTTAAGAGTTGTTTAGGAAAAGTAGTTAGAGTGCTTATGAAATTACTTTTTACCAAGTCATGGAAAATTTCGTTCTAATTAGTACTTCTAGTTCCGTTAGAACTAGGATTACGAGGTCCAGATACTTCTATGTATTGGTTCAGATTTGAACTAATGCTTACTGTATCTTTGAATTCTTGTGAATTCAGCAGCCATTGAAACTACTGTTGTTAGCATCCTTTAATTTCAAATCAGTTCATCGGTTTTTTGTAACCGTCATGCTTCTTATTTTTCTAGTACGATTTTGCATAAGAGATGTTTGAACCGTAGGTTGTAGGGATTACCATTATTTCATAGCATTCATATATCTTTGACTTGACTCTTAAATGTCTTTAAAGTGTGAAGCAGATTTTTAAGTTTTCATGAAGAATATGGTACTATGAATTGAGGAACCTAGAGTGGAAAAATACCTTGACTTTTGCGTAGTCATTTGTGCTTTAGGCTTTTGAGGAACGGTTGGTGTTGAAGTTAGTTTGATGGCATCGATTGTGGAGATGCATGACAACGAATTGCACTGGAATCTCAACTTTTTCACGGACTTGATTAGTGTGATGCTATAAGATGGGTTTTTTGTCTATGGCTCTATGATTAGTGTGATTTTGTAAGATGGCTTTGGCGTATCTGTTGTTGTATGTGGTGGTAAGGAGAGTCTTGGGGGTGACGATGAATTATGGGAAAGGAGGGAGGACAGTCAATCGTGTCCAAATTATATGCATAGTTCCTTCACATTCACAAAGATTGTGAATCCTGTTAGGAAGTATTGACATAAACAGAGATCACATTTGCATGGATGCTATTATGTGTATCAACATTCTACACACATCGAGTCTCAGACCATGATGATTCTCACGCATTAAAGATCTAAGCGTAACAAGTGAGGCGCATAATCGAGATTTTGTGACTGTAGATAATCTCCCTGTCCATTAGTTCGGAACAAAATTCTAACTGAGGTTGAAGTTACTTCCATTGCAAGTTAGCCAAGGTTATCAATAATAGTTGATGCATGTTGATTGGCTTTCACATGGTTTTCCTCGAGGTCCCCTCACATCAATTATATATCCAACTCTTGTTATCCTTTCTTCTTTGGTTGGCATCTACCTCGCGACATGTTTGCTGCAGGTTCTACCTCCCATCATTAATTGACAGGAGAAATGGACCATTACCTCAGCCATTGCACAAATGGAGAAACTGTTCATCTCCACTGTTCATCATCGAGGTGGGTGGTGGAGATTACATGTAATATATAAACAGGGTACTACCTTTGTGATTACATATAATATACAGGAAGTATAATACATGGGCGTGGTATTATCCGATCCCTTAATTCATCTTTGCTGGTTGTTATTTATGCTTTGCATATCTAGATTGTTGTTCGCTGCTTGATGCTACGGGGTGGCTTGAACTCCTGGTAACACGAAAATGAGGTGTTTTTGAAATTGAATTTGACTCCTATTTTTGGGCTCTAATATCAGGCACTGGGGATTAGAGATCGCAGAAATTGTTCCATTCGTTTGGTTTGAGAATGTCAAAAAATTTTGCTGTCTTATAAACGTACTGGTATCTTATTTATGGATAATGTGGCGAAAGAGTGATGCTTACATAAAGGAGTTTTTTAGTCCACTCCCTGAAATTTTCTTCGGATGTAAAGAGGTAGTAGGGTATCATGCAATGAGTCTCTCTTTTCCTTGATAGGTAATTGGTAAGTTCTCTCCTATGAGGTTGCTCTTTAACCTGCTGTGATCGTCTTCTCAATTGGGTTCTCATTCGTAAATTTCAGTGCAAAGATCATTAAGGACATGTTTGGTTGGTCTGAAAATATTTTCCAAGAAATATTATTTTGGTTTGATAAGGAAAGAAAGCATATGAAAATAAAACTCATGGTAAAGTATTTTACCATAAAATACTCCACTTTTTATGAAAACCAAGCCGCACCTCAACTCATGGGAAGTATTTGTTGGATTTTATTTTCCCATGCCATGCAAACGCACTATTCACTATTTACTATCAAGAATAAAAAACTGTACAACTTGAAGTCGTTTTTTACTTGGAATCTTGAATATTTGAAGTTAGGTCTTCATATACAAAGTCAAATGTGAAGAATATAACTTTTGAATCTACATGATTAAAAAAGAGAACTTTCTATTCATCCCATAATTTTCCATTGTATAAAAAATTCTCCCAAACTGTTATATATTATGGCAGCATTCAAATTTTTTATTTTTTGTTTTCTCCAAATGTTTCAAGTTCTAAGGTTATATAATGAATTCAGATCAATCCAATATTTTTTTCTTAAATTGTGATTTATATGAAGTCATTTCTTGATTTCGGATCCCTTTAATTTTTTGGATACTAACAAATTACCTCTCTCCAGTTATTCACATAATCATACTCATTTTTTTTTTTCTTTTTTTTTTTTTTGTTTAATGATGTACTTGCCCTTGTTACGGATTTATTACATCTGTAGTGTTAATCTAGCTTATCTGCAATGCCAAAAGAGCTATGTATTAGATCTGTGGCACTTTTTAGTGCCATGGACCTATCGCACTTGTTGCCCTACGAAGCACCACAGATCTAACAGATCATTGTGCTTTGTTACGTCCTTTTAGATCCCCATGTGTGCTGGTATGGATTTAGGATTGTCACCCCGTTTTAAGAGGCAAGCCTAAAGAACCAATAGATTGAAAGAGTGCTACATCAGATCTAATATGTCCATGGTGTTATGGTTATATTAGATTTTTTTTTTTTTTTGAAGATCAATAACATTTCATTCCATTCAAACAATTATTACATCAAAGTCAAACCTGAAAAACTCAGGAATATAGCCAACTACAAAAGATGGAACAAAGAAAAAAGAAACAAAAAAAAGGAAAAACACCCTCAAACAACAATTAACTCTTTTACGGAAACACCAGCCTTTGCTAAACTATCCGCCTCCATATTGTATTCTCTAAAGGGAAAAGTTTATATAGAGCCAAGGCTCTAAACAATCAAATTTGAGCTTGCCTCAAAAAAATAGGTTGTTTTGATGCCAAAATATCATCAAATTGATCATCTCGAAGTCAAGATGCATAGAGATGAGAAAAAAATGGAAAGTTTTGAAAATAGTGTATTTTGTAACATATTTTTGGACCGTCAATTTTCAAGATTTTCAAGTTTTCATAAATCTATCGATCTACACTATTTTTAAAGTATTTTAAGGCTATCACAAAGATTTCTAGTATTTTAAAAAAAAATTTAAAGTCCGTCATAAATCACCTCAAATTTGAAGAAACGTCTTAATGGTAATTAGTTTATCATCAAGAAGATTAGTCTACACATTTTCTTTTAGAGGCCATTTCGATCTTTGGATTTTTCAATCCTGGGAAAAGTCAATCCTGGGATTGAGATTTGCTAGAATTGACATTTCTTAGAATACGCTGTATGCTTTTTGGATTGCATCCGGTAGAAATCAAGAAAATGCAAATTTTTTGTTTGGATCGCCTAGAATATCTTTTTCTTGGAAATGCAAATCCTCTCTCTCTCTCTAAAAATTTTGAGGTAGTTTCTCTCTAAAATTTCTCTAATATTTTTAATATAATCTCTTTCAAAAACTTAAAATTTTAGATAGTCACTCTCTCTAAAAATTTTGAAATAGTTTATCTCTCTAAAAAATTTATACACTTTCTCTATCTAAAATTTGATATAGTTTCTCTCTCTAAAATTTTGAGATACTTTCTCTCTCTAAAACTTAAATTTTGATATAGCTTTTCTCTATAAAAATTTTAAGATAGTTTCTCTCTGTAAACAATTTCAGGTGGTTTCTCTCTCTAAAATTTTAAGGTACATTCTCTATCCAAAATTCAAAGTTTGAGATAGTTTCTTTCTAAAATTTTTAAGATAGTTTCTCTCTCTAAGAAATTTTAGGTACTTTCTCATTTTAAAATTTGATATAGTTACTCTCTCTAAAATTTAAAGATTCTTTCTCTCTCTAAAACTTAATTTTTGAGATAAGTTTCTTTCCCTAAAATTTTCATGTATTTTTTCTCTCTAAAATTTTAATATATTTTATCTCTCTTCATTCTCTCGAATTTTAAGATACTCTGTCTCTAAAACTTAAATTTGAAACGGTTTCTCTATTTATAATTTTTTAAATAGTTTCTATCTCTAAAAATTTTATGTACTTTTTCTATCTAAAATTTGATATAATTTCTCTCTAAAGTTTTAAGATATTTTCTCTTTCTAAAACTTTAAATTTGAGATAGTTTCTCTCTCTAAAAAATTTCAAGTAGTTTCCCTATCTAAAATTTGATATAGTTTCTAATATCTAAAATTTTAATATTCTCTCTCTCTAGAACTTAAAATTTGAGATAATTTCTCTCTTTAAATGTTTTGAGATATTTCTCTCTGAAAAATTTTAAGTAGATCCTCTCTAAAATTTAATGTAGTTTTTTAAAAAAAAAATTTAATATACTTTCTCTCTCTAAAACTTACGATTTGATATAGTTTCTCTCTCTAAAACTTAATATTTGAAATAGTTTCTCTCACTAAAATTTTAATATGGTGACTCTAAAATTTAAATTTGATATAATTTCTCTCTTTAAAATTTTAATCTCTAAAAAAATTCGTATATTTTCTCTCTAAAAAATTTGGAATACTTTCTCTCTCTAAAATTTGATATAGTTTCCATCTCTAAACTTTAAATATATTTTCTTTCTCTAAAATTTGATATAGTTTCCGTCTCTAAAGTTTTGATATTTTTTTGTTCATCAAGAGCAAAATGGATCATTTCCATAAAATATCAATTCTATTTATTTTGGTGGAATTTATAATTTTCAAATTTTAAGCTTAAAATGAGCATCCAAAAGTCTCACAAAAATCTCTATCCTAAATGAAAATGTCAATTTTAAGCGAACCTAACGCCATTGACCCAACTCTTTTCGAAAAAGTGATTCCTAAAAGTCTGAATCCAAAAGCCAAACGAGGGAGCTTCCAGTAAAGAAATTAGCATATGAGATGCACATTAACATTCGAATATTTACTAGCGCAATGATGTCATTGAGAAATCAAGGTCATTCATATGATAGAACCCAAACAGGAATTGATAACTCAAGCACATGCAGGACCACCAAAAAGAAATCAAGGCCATGCATAGAACCCAAACACGAATTGACAACACTGGCACATGTATGGCCACCAAAACTTATTGTGGAAACCCACCAAAAGCGGGCGACATAATGCACATAAACAAGCTGACAAGTCCCATGTTTCTGTCCTATCTCTTTATGGCCTCGTTTTTTTCTTTTTTTGGAATTCTTGTGCCATAAATAAAAGTGCATACTATCAATAATATGTCCATACGTTGGTGCACTGGTAATAAGACAACAAAATCAACCACCTCAATTTTAATATTTAAGCGGCCTGACTATGTGTGGACTCAGTACAACACTACGTGAATTAGTTCAATTTAAAGGCTAAAAAAAATAGAGAAATTATCAAAAATATAATTTAATTTATGTTTAATTTAAAAAATATTATTAATTTTTATAAATTTCGTCAACATCTTTTTAAAAAAATAAATTTGACATTATTTTTTTACCAAAATAACCTTAACAGAAGTCGTATTACAGTGAAAACCCTATCATAAAATATCATAATGCGATAATCATTATGGTAATAAGTCTATTATGAAGGCTATTTTGATAAAAAAATATCAAAATTGAAAAAAAAAAAAAAAAGATACAAGGGATAAAGCTAAAAAATACTCTATTGTATGGAATTAGCAAGAAAAAATATAGGGATTTATGACCTCATTGAAAGTATGGCCCTAAATAAGGCAGCAAACAAAGATTCTATAACCAACCTCAAATCATTGGGAAAAAGCTCTAATGATGATGATAAATCGATATCCATAGATCGCACATAACCTTAAAAAAAAAAAAATATCAGAAAAATAGCAAAAACAAAATAAAATTGTCAACAATATCAATAAAGAGGAATACAGGAAATGAGATACAAATCCCAAAACCGAAATAACAAGGGAACTGAGCTACCCTGAGGTGGCAGTCGAAATCGCGCCTCTTCTCCTTCCCATTGATTTTAATGGACCAGTCCTTAGGTTTAGGCCCAAAGATAACACGTCCTCCAGGCCTCAATGGAGTTCACTGGGAACCCCTTCGCGCTCGGCCCGTTTTCTTTTGAGGGTAGGGCCTTTTGTCCCCTCGTGTCACTTGGCCTTTAGGGTTGAAGGCGTCCCTCTCCTCTAGTTTTGCTGATCAATGACGATGCCGCAGTGAACAACTGTCCTCGTTGTTTGGGGGCGGATTTGAGGTTTAGGGTTAAGGTTCTCCCTGTCTTTTCACCATCGAAGGTGAGGACTGGAAGGGTCCAAAGTTTTGATGATGGGTTTGGGGCTTAGGCGAGGACTGGAAAGGTGGAAAGTTTTGATGATGGGTTTGGGGTTTGGAGGATTAGAGAGAGAGAGAGCAGCGAGGGGTTGACTACATAGAGTGAGACGAGACAATGGTTTTGGGGTTTTTAAGGTTAGAGAGACAGGCGAGGGGTTAATGATAGAGAGAGAGAGAGAGTGTTAGCCGGAAGGAGTTTCGGAGGATTAGAGAAGAGGCGAGGGGTTGACAACGTAGAGAGAGAGGTGAGACGATGGGTTTGGGCTTTGAAGGGATAGAGAGAGAAGCGAGGGGTTAAAGACAGAGAGAGAGTGTAACGCATTAACAAACACCGGACCGGAGCCAACCTTGTCAAAAAAATAAAAAAATTGAGATTCCATCCTTTTGGATAATAACATGGCAATTTTGGCCCCTTCCGTTATAACGAACCTTTTAATCCAGCCCTATAAATTTCCCAAATAACAACACCAAAAGAAAATATTCAATAGATAAAAGAGAAAAGACTAAAGTAATCGAGATATATATACAAAACTGAACCTCCATAGATGAATAACAACCAATATTCTCTCTTATAAACCATGAATAACACCTCTATTTAGCTAAGAAATGCATGGACTGCCTCCATTTGTGGTACGCAAAGCACTGATACGGGTAAAAATGAATCACTACAGAACATTTGTTTCATGTCTGCTGACAAAATGCTCTGCCAACTTTGAAGAATGAATTAAGGCTTCTTGACAAAAGCTCACCCATAAGAACATGAGGCTGTATAGCAACATAACTTTTCCTGTGTGCTGACAAGATGCTTTGCCACTTTCGAAGAATGAATTAAGGCTTCTTCATAAGCTTACCCATAAAACTCGGTTCAATGAGTAGCCATAGAGTTACGGAAAATCTGCATCTTCTCTATTTCCCCGGTTCTGGTTGATGCACCAATTGCAGATCTTGTTTACAGGAAATCACAGCAAAAGAAAATCTTTAAATTGCGCCTTCTAAACCTTTTAGAAGGCGATTTGTCTACCAAGAGACCACCCTCTTTCAAAAACTAAAATTATGGGATAAGACCACAAAACTATTAGAAACTAAAACTACGAGATAACTTGCTAGAAAATGAGCCTGTTGAAAACAGGCACAGTCCCCATTCAAGAATAGGCTATCCCCGAACTCTATAGAGACCCATGTTTGATTTTGGGCTACCCCTGAATCCAGAAACCAGATTTAGAGGAGCAATGATTTCAAGATCACAGGGACTTTCAGATCCCCATTGTAAAATGTACTCTAAAGTCTCTTCTTCAACCCATCCATTTGGATCTTGGGTAGGTCTCTCTCGCTCAACCGCTGCTAAGTCTTGACAAGAAACAAACAAGGAATGACCTTAATGTTAGCCTTAGTTTGATATCTACAGGGGACTCAAGAAGCATCCATACAAAACATAACAATACACCACTCCCAACTGGAAGGGACTGTCTCCTATAGCTAGAAAGGGGAAACTAGTAGAGGGTGTATGCAGCATGCCCTTATTTTACATCAGTTCAGCACACATGCCAATAACTATGCCGCTTACCCTGAAACACCATTATGATGTACCTATCAAATTCTGATCCCGACTGTCTGTCACCTCTCTCGGTGATGTGTTCAGCCCTTCGAGGTGCTTTTGTAACTACTTTCCCTTAATACAATGTTGACAATATTAAAAAAATTTCTGATCTCACTTTGGAACCCCAATTTGTAGAAATGTGGGCTGAGGAGACCCCTTCTCTTGACTCCATGATCGGAGTAAAACTTGTTAAATGACATCCACAAATCACAAATTTAGAGTCAATTTCTAAATTAGCGTGAACAGTAATTCATATAAAGTCCTAAACATGTTAAACTTAGAGGAGAACATACTTGTACCTATAAAAGAAGACGATACATATGGTTGATCAAGTAATATCACATAGTTCCCACAAAAATGAAACGATAAGGATGAGAAATCAGCCAACGGAGCCACCAAAGAACAAAAATTCATCCACCAAAAAATTCATCCACCCAAGGGCACATTTATCACTATCCAAGCCAAAGCAAGTCCTTCCAACTTTTATATTGCTTATCAAATGCATCAAGATTTTATAAAACATAAGAAGTCATTCATTCCAAAGTTGTAGTTGATGAGCAACTTCAAAGCTCTTTCTTTTCATTTTCACATGAGAATCCAAAAAGCAAAAAAATGTTAACAATCAATAAATAAATACGTAATTTTTGTTCTCTTCTTCTTCGACTCAACATATAACTCAAAAATCCAACTTTCAGCGGTGCAAGCTCAATCTCACATGAAAGTGTACAGTTGGCATCCATCTTAGAACTTTTCTGACAAATGAAGCACTATGGATTTTGTGATCGATTGTTTTGAATTGGAGATTTTCATTGGGATCGACACTGGCACTGCCCCTATTTTTCTGGTTTATAAAATGTTCTACAAACATTTTTGTGAGCATTAATCTGACAATATAAGTTGAATTCTACTATTACTATGAAACACACAGCCCAACATGGCACAAAGATGTGCAGTACCATGAATCTACCCACCAAACAATAGGCCTAGATGCACAGAGATATTCCCAAGACCAACAAGCCATAAAAATACAACCAAGCTACACCTGAAATACCAGATTGCATCAATAATGCCTAGCCCAAGTAGACTGCAATAGAGAATACCTGTTGTGTTCATGGCACTATGTCAGAAACAACATGAAATCTGCAGTAGAACATAACTCACAAATAAAACGGACAGACAAGCCAGCTCCATTTTATCCCTTGGGACTATACATATGTCCTGGAGCCTTCAAGGAAAATTCCAGATCAGTGTGCTCCTTAACGCAAACTGTGTGCAGAAAACTCGAGAGATGTGGAGTCAAAATGGCTTATTAACTCAAGATATCCCTCGGTCAAGTTGTTTTCAATATACAAAGAAACATTTTCAGATTCAGTTTGCTTAGGCTGAAGAGGTAGATGAAGAGAAATTTGAAAGTTGAAACACTTCAGCCAGTTTATGAGCCTCTTCAGAAGATCTGCACCACTGACAACAGGTCTTGGCCAAACCTGATGGTGATACCCACACAATTCCTTCCAAAAAAATTAAAAACCTATTGGTAGGTTTGACCAAACACATTTGTTTTGCATTTCAGATTAGAACATAAGTTATTCAACTAAGATATATTATAAACAAAAGTCGAAAAGATTGCCCCCATTGACAACCTTTGGTGCCAATTGGGGGTTAGTGAAGACTATAAAATTGAACTTGTTTGCCCTATGGGCTTACCATCATCACCTATATCAAAATAAAAAATCTGGATCTAATGCTTAGGACACAATACAAAAGAGACGGTAAAGAACGACTTCCCACGACAGGAGATTGAGCAAAATTATAACCTCTATAAATCCAAGACACTACAGCTTTCTCCAATTACCAGCTAAATTAGATCCTCCAAAACCATATAAAACTTTTGTTGTGTGGTCACTTTGCTAAATGCACTTAGCATTGCTTCAAAAAAAAAAACTGTCCACCCAGCACCCAGGTGGGTCCCTAGGCAGGTGCCCAGGGTCTGGGCCCTTTTTTGTGTAATAAAAGATGCCCCCTAAGGGTATTGTGGGTCATTTTGATCCACAAATTAGACTTAAAACAGTATTGGGGGTACTCTAAACCTGCAAAGTGAAAATAAAATCAAATCTAAACTCTACAAACACCCCAAATCGATTGATTACGCAAATTTCTTTGAATCAAAAAAAGAATCTTAGGTTTGAAGAAGCATCCTAATTTTAGGGTGCTAGTGAACGTATTAGAAAATTATGTCCATGTGCATGTGTCACAATGGAGTATGGATTGGAAAGTTAGAGAATAATACACCAGCGGACTTGTTTATATTTTTTCACTACATTTTCAACGATTTAAAGCTTTAAATGTGTTTTCAAATTCAAGCATACATCTTTGCATGCAGAAAGTGAGTTGGAATACATACAAATGCAAAAAGAAATAGAAAACACAAATATCTTCATATGTGTGTTGGACAGTACATACATGCATATTTTTATCAAATTTTCACCTCAGGCCTAGCCGCCTGCCTAGGGATTGGGGGCCAGGACGGCCTACCTAGGGACCGACTAGCATTTTTTGAAGCATTGATTTCTAGATCTAACCCTCAATCTTAGTGACTCATTTCACAAGATCTTCATCTTGTCCAAGGCCTTTACTGTCATGGAGACCTTTTTATGATCTATTCACCAATATAGAAAAGGAAAGCAAGAACATATACACTTACATAACTAACTCCTCTACAGTGTTTTAAAATGCGGGATGCGGTCCCGATATGGCGATGCAGCTCAATGCGGTCCAGATGCGGGTGCATCACCTCGATGCAGTCATCATCATCACAGCCTTTTCCCTACTAATTGGGGTCGGCTACATGAATCTCGGTCCACCATTTTGCTTTATTTAAGGCCATACCCTCAGTGAGGTCATAAGTCCCTATATCTTTTCAGACTACTTCCAATCACGTCCTTTTGAG